>NW_025963891.1:12109731-12504731 GCF_023055435.1 Haliotis rufescens | reverse complement strand
ATCCTCTCTTACAACGATAAGCTAAGGCCAAACGAACGGGTGAATTATTTATATTTATTACTGTGGTGTTAATAGAGGACGATTAACAGTGTATTTTCGGAACATTAATGTACGAATTCATAAAAGAACGAAATGAAAATAAATGAAATCCCCCTGATTAGCCTTGCTTCAAGTCTCTACTAAAAGGATAAAACTATGGATATAGTAATTCTATCCTTATAATAGGCAAGTCTACATAAGAGGACAATACTGGACGCCAGTCTCATATAGGGACAAATTATTCTTATTTTTTTATATAATTTAGGCATTATGATTTAATCTTATAGTTATTGTGCAAGTCTACGGTCCTGAATTCTCCACCATGATTTTACCGCTTACTGACACATTGCATGACAAGCCCGTGCATGCAGTGCTGCAGAATGCTGTGATTGGTCGCTAGTCTCCTTTGGCCAATGTTTTGTGCACACGTCATATGTGAGTTGGCTATTGCTCCTATGCGTGTCAGCAATATTACAGCTATAACACAGTACTAATCGAATCTGTACAAGACAACCGATGGTTGATAGAATGAGCACCTAGCCACGCAGTCGGTATCGCATCATGAAACTTGGTATGTTAACGACCTCCCTGCAATGTGTGCAGGGTCTACTTGCACAAAGCGATCTTAGCGCTACGACTGTTGTATTTGTAAGTCTATGTTACGGTATTGGAGTATTGAGGGCTAAGATCGCTTTGTGCAAGTGGACCTAGCACACACTGGGGTTTCCATGGTAAACACATGGCCGTAATCTCTATACGAACACATGGTCATTGGTAATATTTGTTTGTTGCTTACGCTGTACTCGACAATATTCTAGCAATATGACGTAATATCTGTAAATAATTGAATGTGGAGCGGACAATCCGTAGATCGATATCATGAGCACTATCCATGCCGTCGGGGTACGATGACACATCACTTTACGCGTACGTGAACGCGAGTATAAATTCGCTGAACTCGATCGTTCACAAATTGATTTAAATGGATTTCGCGAATGAATTCAAACGTTTACGTCGCTGTCTTTCAAAGGGGATTCGAACCTAAGTCTTCGAACAGACGAACGACACTTTAACAACTTCGCTACCTAACACTCTTTAAGGACCCGAAATAAATCTTAATGTTCCTTGCCATTTTTAACACGCTATCATTGCGTGGGTAACTGTAAAACTGTCAGATAACACCCAAAAAACAAAACCGCAATATTATGTTAGGGATGAAAGATACGTCAAACGAACGCGTGAAAGCTTCAAGGCAATCGAAGTGAAAAACCTTTCCAAACTGTCACATGTCGACGAATATCTTAAAATATAATTTTCACTTTCTTGATTTTATCATATTATTTTTTTTCGGCTTAGAAAACGTTTCATGATATCTATGCAATGCGTCCCACTTTATTTAATTCGTATAACATGAAAAAATAACATCTTCCAATTTGAACGTAAGGGAAATGTTAGACGGTTGGGTATTAGAAGAAAGACCAACATTTACAAACCTTTGTTAAGAAGGTGTTTCGACTAAAACATGATGAAGTTTATGCGAACATGATCTGTGAAAACATCCTTTGTGAAACACTGCAGACTTTATATATAGCCCCTAGTCACACGGGTTATAACGCTAAACGAGGTACTCGGTCTCGGCATGATATGTTTTGTTAGGCAGGGCGCGGCGATGATGTGGACAGATAACGCTGTGGTTGTGTCGGTGGAGTTGGCTACTCCTGTGCTGTAACGCACGCCGGGGCAGCGAACCATCCTTCTTATAAAAACATGGTTGTCTCTGAGTCGGAAAAATGCTGTTCGTGGGTGGATCTGTGCTGTGCGGGTTGTTTACTTTGACATCTACTGTTCTTTTTTTATAGCTTTTGGTCTCCATATACCTGTCGAGTAATAATTGTGTTTTTTATGTTACTGACTTATGACGTAGGTATGTTCTTTATTTGAACGTTCAGCAAGCTCTTTGCGTATTCATATAATGGGAGGGGGAGGGGCTCTATCCCCGCCATCGGTTGTCATAATTGTCTTCACCGAGGTCAAAACATTCGAAAATGTTCTTAAGTGAGAATCTGGAAAATTATCCGTTAAAACGTATCATATTGAAAAAATCTTTAATTAAAAAAACACAAACAACAACATTAAAAATCAAAAATTGAAAATAAGAATATTTAAAGAAAATGTTTTTGTTTTCTAAAGATTCAAAGCAGGCTCATTTGTGCAACAAACAGTAACATTGGCCTGGCTTGTAAATGTCCCAGAGCGGCAGCACTACGGGTTTTCCACCCGCACCAGGTGAGTAGTTTGTATAGTAGCATCGATGCGGTCCATAGCTTCTGAAACACAAGTTGCAATAAAAGGCCTTCAACGATCCATCGAACAACACATTTTGAATAGATTCGAGTAATTTGAAATAAAATCAGTTATCACTTTTGATTTCATAGAAATCTTATATGACATAAATTTGGATATGAGAGATGGGTTGGGGTACACACTTCCCAACTGATTGTTTCAAGACATAATTATTGCAAGATATATATTACTCAAGGACCGCCCGATACTTTTGTGTTACAAAAGTTAATCTTCTTAGTAGTACATCACAGGAATTTACCTGGTTCTTTCGATTTTCGAATCCTAGGGACGCTCAGTAATAGATTATAGAGATCTAAGACCTGAACATGGAGGCCTAAGACCTGAACGTGGAGGTCCAAGACCTGAACATGGAGGCCTAAGACTTTAGCATGGACGTCCAAGACCTGAACATAGAGATCTAAGACCTGATCTTGCAGATCCAAAACCTGAACATGGAGGTCCGAGACCTGAATATGGGACTTCATGGCCTGAACATGGAGGTCCAAGACCTGAACATGGAGGTCCAAGACCTGGACATGGATGTCTAAGACCTGAACATGGATGTCCAAGACCTAAACATGGATGTCCAAGACCTGAACAAGGAGGTCCAAGACCTGAACATGGATGTCCAAGACCTGAACAAGGAGGTCCAAGACCTGAACATGGATGTCCAAGACCTGAACAAGGAGGTCCAAGACCTGAACATGGAGGTCCGAGACCTGAATATGGAGGTTCATGGCCTGAACATGGAGGTCTAAGGCCTGAACATAAATCCAAGACCTGAACATGGATGTCCAAGACCTGAACATGGATGTCCAAGACCTGAACATGGATGTCCAAGACCTGAACATGGAGGTCCAAGACCTGAACATAAAGATCCAAGACCTGAACATGGAGATCCAAGACCTGAACATGGATGACCAAGACCTGAACATGGATGTCCAAGACCTGAACATAGAGATCCAAGACCTGAACATGGATGGACAAGACCTGAACATGGATGGACAAGACCTGAACATGGAGGTCCAAGACCTGAACATGGAGATCCAAGACCTGAACATGGATGGACAAGACCTGAACATGGAGGTCCGAGACCTGAACATAGAGATCCAAGACCTGAACATGGATGGCAAAGACCTGAACATGGAGGTCCAAGACCTGAACATGGAGGTCTAGGGCCTAACATGGGTGTCCAAGACCTGAACGTGGAGATCCAAGACCTGAACATGGAGACCCAAGACCTGAACATGGATGGCCAAGACCTGTACATGGAGGTCCAAGACCTAAACATGGATGTCCAAGACCTGAACATGGAGGTCCGAGATCTGAATACGGAGGTTCATGGCCTGAACATGGAGGTCTAAGGCCTGAACATAGAGATCCAAGACCTGAACATGGATGTCCAAGACCTGAACATGGAGGTCCAAGACCTGAACATGAAGATCCAAGACCTGAACATGGATATCCAAGACCTGAACATGGAGGTCCAAGACCTGAACATGGATGTCCAAGACCTGAAATAGAGATCCAAGACCTGAACATGGAGGTCCAAGACCTGAACATGGAGGTCCAGGGCCTAACATGGGTGTCCAAGACCTGAACGTGGAGATCCAAGACCTGAACATGGAGATCCAAGACCTGAACATGGAGGTCCAAGACCTGAACATGGAGGTCCAAGACCTGAACATGGATGGCCAAGACCTGAACATGGATGGCCAAGACCTGTACATGGAGGTCAAAGACCTGAACATGGAGATCCAAGACCTGAACATGGATGGCCAAGACCTTAACATTGAGATCCAAGACCTGATCATGGAGATCCAAGACCTGAACATAGAGATCCAAGACCTGAACATGGATGTCCAAGACCTGAACATAGAGATCCAAGACCTGAACATGGAGGTCCAAGACCTGAACATGGAGGTCCAAGACCTGAACATGGAGGTCCAAGACCTGAACATGGAGGTCCAAGACCTGAACATGGAAGTCCAAGACCTGAACATGGAGGTCCAAGACCTGAACGTGGATGTCCAAGACCTGAACATGGAAGTCCAAGACCTGAACATGGAGGTCCAAGACCTGAACATGGATGGCCAAGACATGAACACGGAGGTCCAAGACCTGAACATGGAGGTCCAAGACCTGAACATGGAGGTCCAAGACCTGAACATGGAAGTCCAAGACCTGAACATGGAGGTCCAAGACCTGAACGTGGATGTCCAAGACCTGAACATGGAGATCCAAGACCTGAACGTGGATGTCCAAGACCTGAACGTGGATGTCCAAGACCTGAACATGGAGATCCAAGACCTGAACATGGAGATCCAAGACCTGAACATGGAGATCCAAGACCTGAACATGGATGTCCAAGACCTTAACATTGAGATCCAAGACCTGATCATGGAGATCCAAGACCTGAACATAGAGATCCAAGACCTGAACATGGATGGCCAAGACCTTAACATTGAGATCCAAGACCTGATCATGGAGATCCAAGACCTGAACATAGAGATCCAAGACCTGAACATGGATGTCCAAGACCTGAACATAGAGATCCAAGACCTGAACATGGAGGTCCAAGACCTGAACATGGAGGTCCAAGACCTGAACATGGAGGTCCAAGACCTGAACATGGAGGTCCAAGACCTGAACATGGAAGTCCAAGACCTGAACATGGAGGTCCAAGACCTGAACGTGGATGTCCAAGACCTGAACATGGAAGTCCAAGACCTGAACATGGAGGTCCAAGACCTGAACATGGATGGCCAAGACATGAACACGGAGGTCCAAGACCTGAACATGGAGGTCCAAGACCTGAACATGGAGGTCCAAGACCTGAACATGGAAGTCCAAGACCTGAACATGGAGGTCCAAGACCTGAACGTGGATGTCCAAGACCTGAACATGGAGATCCAAGACCTGAACGTGGATGTCCAAGACCTGAACGTGGATGTCCAAGACCTGAACATGGAGATCCAAGACCTGAACATGGAGATCCAAGACCTGAACATGGAGATCCAAGACCTGAACATGGATATCCAAGACCTGAACGTGGAGGTCCAATGCCTGAACATGGATGTCTAAGACCTGAACAATTCGAGAGAACAAATTGAGAGATTTTTTTACCACAAAAGAAATGTCAGTCGTATGTGACATGCAATCTACAACTTTGAGTTTCATGATTCAATCAGACATAATTTATGCGCCCCACGCGGCTTTCCAGTGTAACTTATTTGCGTCTATCCTCAGTTAGTGCGCGTATTAGACGCATAATGTTTCGCCCTGTTTTAAAACCCCGGATGTAAGGGGCACCTAAACCCTGCGCCATGTGTATATGTACAAACGTATTTTATAAAACCAAAACTAATCTAGATTATAAAAACATGCAAGTCTAGCCAGCTCTATGAAATCAGCACCGGGAGAAAAAAATAGAGGCGATAAATATATTGTCTAAAAAAGGATTTCATAGACTCTATGTTAGTCGATGGAAACCTATGGGTGTACATATTTAATTTATGAACGGGTGATGCTAACTCATGTATTGATACAGGAGCCGCTACAGTTGTGGCCTGTGCACTTCCTGTCTGGGCACTGCGGAAGTGGATATATGACAATGCGGAAGATGTTTAGTGCATAACCAGCTGAACAAATATAACGTTAACTTCTGTCGGAAATATTAATAAAACGTCCGTCGGTTCAGAACCTGTGGTCATAAAATGGCAAGATTGAAACAGCTAGCTTTAATGTATTTCCGACACAAGGTTGATGAGTTTATGCAAATACCCTCACGAACAGTGTTATAATGGTTTGTAAGCTATACACAGATGTACAATATAATGTCAGAGAAATATAAACACGAGTCCGACGAATGTATTAGGGGAATGAAATAAGAGTAGATATCAGTTCTGAGGAGGGTACGCGTTATCTACAGTCCCCCCGTTGCCCCTCCTGGTGGATATGGCTGTGTACAGATGTCCGAACGGGAGGGGGGTAACGGGAGGTAAAGCGTTAGTCAGGCAGTCGGCACTGCTAGGCCCGTGTGTGAGGGAGCCGGGAAGCGCTTGGCAGTAACATCTAACGGTTGAGCCGGATCAACCCCTGCGGCCATCGGACAGGAATGTTTGAACAGTGAGGTTCGAGGGTGGACGGGAGTTATTCACAGTGACCAGGGGATGTCTGGCGTCGCAACACGCACCACGTGTTTTTTATGAAAAAAACGTTGAATACTTGAAAAAAAGGTGTTAACATGGGAGTTAAAGACCTGTTTGGATATTTGAAAAAACGGGCAGGATTTGTGTCAATATTTGTGTTGTGTTTGTGGACTTGTCGGACTACGTCATCACCTGTCTGTGAGCCCGTTACGCTGTCCCACTGCGTCAACATCGTCAACACGACGCAGCTTCCCAACCTCTACGGCGACTACACTCAAGATGACGTCGACGTAAAGACGTCACGTCTGTTCCGGATTTTAGGATCTCAGTGTACGACGTTTAATCGGTTTCTATGCGTCTTATACCTACCCCCGTGCCCCGACCCCCACAGACGTCCCCCGGGGGTCCTACCCCTCCCTTGCAGACAGGTGTGTGAGGGGGCGAGGGAGGAATGTAACGGCGTTATGGCTGACAATGGCATGAAATGGCCCTATGAACTTCAGTGCCATGCCTTCCCAACAGAGAACTGTGTTATTGTTCATGGTAAGTGGTCTTCGGTATCAAAAGCATGCTTCCTTTTCATGTCGGCTTAATTTCAGGATTATATATGACTTTCCTGTGTAGGAGAATATAACAATAATTTACGCCGTCGGAAGATCAAGAACATAAGGAGATACGGCAGATTAACAATGAGCCATTACGCTGTATACACATCTAACACGTGCACTTCTATCGCACTATGGTATTAACGATAAAATTGTACAAGCATCCTCGAACGAATACGCGTTTATACGGCGATGTAAATCATGATTTGATTATTGAGTGTTAAACTGGGTCGAGGAGACTAAGTACGTGGTCCTGATGATGGTTAAAGAAGATGAGTGGATAGCAACTGACAGCAGTGATGATTACCTGATTCCCTTTGTATGAACGAATCAGCTGTTATTATTTATGACTGGTGCCAGTCAGCTATACATCAACAGCACGGGCAGCCCTAACGGCATCGTCGTATCTGATGCGTAGGCTCTAATCCCTTAAGTTGACTCACTTGAAAAAAGTAAATCTACAAAGTACTCAAAATAAGTTTGTATCTCCTCCGTTACAAGACAATTATTTAAGAACAAATATCCAAACTATACACATTTATTGTTTTGAAATGCCTATTGCATGAATATGTCGGAAAACAATTTAATAAAAGGACAAGTTTTTTATTTCAAATTTAATTTAATGAAATCTAACAAATGGTGTTTGGATTCAAATACTGTAACAATTGCCCTCACCATCTCGGACGTTATTGAGAGCTGTGCTCCATGGGGTAGACTAACATTTAGTCTCTGAAATCTTATATCACACAATATCCTTCTTGACTCTAAAAAAAATAAAAAATACCCTATGCTGATTTAAGTGGAATAGTGCTAGCTTGAGCTGGCTAGACTTGCTTTTGTATGCATTTCTAGATTAGTTTTTTTAATATAATAAATATATTCCACGGTCATGGTGCAGGACTATCCATGGGGCTGTTGGTGGTCTTAAGTGAGGGTAAACCAATTTTGTTTCTGGTTTTCCTTTTTATTTCGAAATACATCTGTATAAGAAGTAGACGTAGAGCTGTCCAAAACAGTACACGGCGAGAGACAGATCCACGTGTTGTCAGCTGTATAGTTCTGACTATTGCCTTTCTGCACGTGAGAGTAATTCTAGGGGGAAAGGACCACATCTGTTTATTTGCCTTCGGAAGTCTACTAAACGCCGCGGCAATCAAGATCCTCCTATTTACTGGGGTGAACTCTTACAGACCAGGCCGTCATAATTTATCGTCATATATCAGATCTAGCAGAAACCCGACTGATTTCAGCAATTTCCTTCCATACGATGTGGCTCGCATGAACAAAGGTCATGTATTTCACGAACACGGCTTTGTCCTGTATGGTTTGATTAAAACAAAATACCCGACATTTTTCTCCGTCAATAATGTTCAGGTTGGGGAGTTATGCAATGGAAGTATTTAGCCGAGCTAAAAGCAAGTATGAAGGAACTCGTGAAAGGCTTTTAAATATTATTAACTCGATTGGAATTTGTGCATAAAACATTAGTTATAATTGAAAACCGAGCCACGCTCGTTCATCTCTGCCGCCTGTTTCAATAAAATGTCATGGCATTTGGTTTATTATAGCATTTGTCGCACAGGATACATGTTTAAAATCTGGTAAAAATTAAATCGGTATATAACCAGTGACCTCCCTATGCACCCCCACCCCCTCACACCCCCACCCCCCACCCCCTCACACACACACCCGACCCCCAGCCACTAACATGTTTATTGTTTTATTATCCTTTATCTTCCCCCCCCCCCCCCCCCCCCCCCCACCACAGCAATTCTCACTCGCCCCTCGAAACCTAGCACCACTGTCTTTTCAAAGTAACTTATCATTAATTGTGCGGCATTTAGATCAAGAAAGGTTAGGGAGTAATGGTTATTTTATATGATAAATATCTCGGACGTTTATTCCGCCCGTGCCTAAATATTTATCTTGTGTTGTGCGTCATACGACTGTAATCTAACACACATATACATAAAATACCTTCACTGAATCCAATATATACATACACGGCTGTTGTGGGTAGATATTGATTGTGCCGCGTCAAACACGTGTATAGATGAATCATGTTTTCAAACTAAAAAAACCACCAAGGATTACTCACAGCGAACGTGAATTACTGACGGCGTTTAAACATTTATCACTCACTCACTCATTCACTAGGTCACTGAGGATTAGCGAGTTGCGATTATCAATTACTGTAATGCAGTCTAAAATAAATATAGTACTTATATAAGTGTTAATGACTTGCTGCATGGTTAGGGATGCAACTCGGAGCACGCAGGGATGTAGATAACAAAATACAGCTACAGGATGAGGTTGTAATTAAGCCAAACCTTCAGAAATCGTTGTTGTCACGTGTTCATGTGAATGAAATGTAGTCTTTGTTCTATTCAATTGCTGCGTGTTTTGGACAACGCCAAATGTATACATGAGGTTAACATTAATAAAATATGTTGGTTTTGGAGTTTAGGGAATGTTGATATATCAAAATATGAACATAAGCAAGACCTTGGCTCAATATAATTTTCTAAGGAGATGTTGATGCAGAATCACCTTAGTAAAATGTTTAGTGTCTCTTAATTTACAAAACCTTGGCCATTTCTTTTTTCTTTTTTTTTCTATACGTACGAACTTGAACATGCCTTAAATCCCAAACTTGAGAGTATAAGAATTAAGACAAGATGTCAGTCATCGGGTGGCCTAGTCGTTATTGGCGACGCAATTCGCTGTACAGAGTTGCGTCCCTTGGGCATGCCAAAAACCTATGATCGTGGGTTCGAATCCCGGTTCGCCCGATTATGTTTCTTGGTTTGTCAGTTTAATTAAAGCGCATGTGTATGTATATGTTTCTAGGTTTGTCAGCACCGTACCCGTGCTCGTGGGTTTCACCAAAGTGGTAAACGTCTGAGACCTGCATCACTTCGGGCTTTCCTCCCACATCCTGCTGACACACTGATTATTTCATAACAACATTTGACATTTTCAGTTTGCGAAAAAAGATCCTTATGTTACTTCGCCTTTTTCAAAATTAACTCACGGTGGCTGGTAATATCAGAATTCTGCATCTTGTTCACGCCCTGCTTTTTAAGTGCGACGTTAAAGAATATTCATTCACTCACTAACGCTAAAGAAACTGTCCACCTTTTTTATGACCACCAAAACATTGTATCATAACGAAGTCCTTATCTGTGACCCAACCACCTATATTTCAGCATTATCATGTGACATATACAGTATTATGAATATTCCTACGTCACGGATATTTTAATTCTGTGTCTAAACACTCGAGACCACCATTAGCCCATTTATACATTCGCCCATCACCCAGGAAAAACACCTGCTGGGGTTCCGGTCATTAAACCCCTGAAGTTAAATGATGATCTAGGTTCTCTGTGACTTGGTTCTCAGCGGGTCACGGCATTCTGACGAACCGAGATGACGATCAATCTATCAACCCCCGGGTTGACACACACGGGCAGCCATGATACGACTGGAATATTGCTGACTGCAGCGAAATATGTCCAATTTCCAGGTTGAGGTAATCACGGACTAATGACAGATCCAGCTTTGTTCTGCTGTAAATGTTCTGGTACAATTTAAGAAGGGGAAAAATCCTGACGAACCGAGATGACGATCAATCTATCAACCCCCGGGTTGACACACACGGACAGCCATGATACGACTGGAATATTGCTGACTGCAGCGAAATATGTCCAATTTCCAGGTTGAGGTGATCACAGACTTATGACAGATCCAGCTTTGTTCTGCTGTGAATGTTCTGGTACAATTTAAGAAGGGGGGAATTCTGTGATCTGACAGGTGTACCTAACGTATCCCCCTCGCGTTACGACTGCACTGCATGGGTGCCTAGTGTGTAATTCTTCTGACAGGTCGGGGGGGGGGGGGGGGGGGGGGGGGGGGGGGGGGAATTTTAGACCAAGCTACGTACACACTTCCGTGCCGATACAGCCGTGTAGCCCTAGTGATGAATTTAAAAAGGAGTCCAACTCAAGTCTAGAATGATATGGCAAGTCTACATTGCCTCAGCAATTAAGGGTTGTTATTGAGGCGCAGTCCCAATTCCCTTCCACTAAGCGGGTAGCACTCCAGTTCCACTAATCGACATTAGAGCTAAAGTGATGGTAACTCCCCTGACTGTTTGTACATAGACTTACGGCAGTCGTACAACTCTGATATCATTTCGTGGAACATAACCCAGGTTATTACCCCGGCAGATAATGATTGGACTGCTGGTAATTATAATAACTGACTTATATATAATCACCCGATATAAAGAACGTGATTTACGGGACAGTAATTTAGATAGATGCAATTATAGATAGGAAAAGGTCAGCTTATTTTCATGACATATATGGATATACAGATATGTGTATGTGATAATCCACGGATCTCGTTTTACTGTTATATTAAAATATCTACTATTATCCACACTGCAGATTTTACAAGGGCGTGTGTATGATTGGCATAATAGTTTCCTATGTTGTTGCGAGTTGCAGCTGCAGATGACCTTGACCCTAGTCTCCCTCACAGTACCCGAGGGGCGGTCGGGTAGCCTAGTGGTTTAAGCGTTCGCTCGTCACGCCGAAGACCCGGGATCGATTCCCGACATGGGTACAATGTGTGAGGCCGATTTCTGTCGCCCCGGCGTGATATTGCTGGAATATTGCTAAAGGCGGCGTAAAACCAAACTCACTCACTCACAGCCCCTGAACCACATCCCATTCCCTTCCTCCCACCCTGAATGTTATATAGCCCTAAATAAAGCAAGTTTTAGTCTCCCGTCTCACTGGGGTTCCCTTTCCGTTCAAATGGAGTTGCTTGTATCCATCAAAATTATATTTTTTCAGAGACTTAGCTTTAACCTTGACCCGGTAACCTGTCATATGTGAATTCAGTGTTTGTTTTGCATGTGACACATTCTAAAAAAAACTCCCTATAAAAATGTTTTCAGCGATATAAAGCTACATTTGAAATCCAAAAGATGAAATTAATTGGACACCGTAATTTCATCATACCAATTATGGTCATGGGAACGAAAAAATAAGTGGAACATAGCTTTTTGGAAAACCTCTGAAATGCTGATCCGTCAAATATTCGACTCAAGAATTCAAATGAAGGGAAGCCCCATTCGTTACGATGTGGGACTATATTTATGTGATAGACGGCTTGTCTACTGTTAAATCTCTCTATGAATAGTTTGCAGTGTTTTGCATTCGGGAATAAATTACGTTTTATCTTACTGCTACCTCCTTGGCGGACATTTTGTTGACAAACAACATATGGTTAAAGTAAACCGTATGCGGCAAGGCGGTAGGTAGCTTTTAATAGTGCAGCTTGTCGGGCTAGCCGGCTGTTCCTTCTTCCTCCCTGCACAGATAGGTAGCTATTTCGTGCCTGAACAGCACCAAATTTGCCTGACGAAATTGGCACTCAATTTTCCTAAGGAAAACGGCACCAATCCTGCTTGGCGTAAATTGGCACCAACGGAAAATGGCACCAATTTTACCTGACGACAAAGGAAACTAAATTTGCTGGCACTAAACATTTTGGCTACTGGAATATAATCATTTGTTCCAGAGAGCAAATATCAGTATAATGGTCTCTATTTGTCCTAACGTTGCCCGAATATCTTAGAAACCAGACACCCCCTGTTACCGCCAAACGCTGCTGGGGCCGTTAGCGCATGCGCAGAGCCGTTCTGACATGCCAATTCTCGCAGAGTAGAGAACCCCGAGAAGTCACCATCTGTAAATCAAGTCTTCACCCACCGCGTTAGTTCCGACCCTGGTGATGAGTACATGCGACTAAGATCAGACCCAGCTCTTCAAACCCTGGTCGGTCCCGACATGGTTCCGCCCAAGTCCCGTCCCCCATGTGGCTCCCCGGAGTTGATGTGATGGCGGTGATAAAGCCTTCTCTTCCAGAAGGCTCACGGGGATTTGGAGGTGTAGACATCTTGAGACAAATATTTCTCTGTAATAGCTGCATGTCTGGGTTGGGTAATTATAAAGGCATGTGGTGGAGAGGCTCGGGGCACGAGGCACTTAGGCAGTAATTACGTGTAACTTACATCACCCCTGGGACCGCCACGACGGGATTTGTCCTCGTCTTGTGAGAGTTTTTCTACGGTGCTAATTACAAAAAAATGGCTGCAAATGTATATAATATTTTGACTTCAAAAGTAGACGTTGATTACATCGCTGATTATTAATTTAGGAAACCGGTAACCAACTGTGACGATGTTCTATATAAAGGAATCTAGTCAGGAAGCTGTCTCCCAAGGTTTTCCGGCTAAGAAAAAATGGTTGCTGTCATGTGAAGGAACATCAGCCGAATGAGTGCTCAAAATAGACACTGAATTAGACCGATGATATTAACTCAGTTAACCTCATCAACGGTGATAGCAGATAGGTAGGGAAACCAGATGGGTATTGCAATGACGCTGCCTCATCGTTTGGGATTCATCGGTGTTAATATCACATATGTAGGAATATGTCATAGTCTGTCTTACAGACCCTGATACAAATATATATCAAATACAGCCCATGCAAGTCTATAATGTTTGGCAAGTCTAAATCACTGCAGTATCAGATTTGTTTAGTCTCTGAAAATGAAGAGAGTCACTGGGCTCCTTTTTATTATATTTTTATTAAGATAACTGAACAACTGGTTTTTTTATGTACGATATGTTCATTTCAGAGACTAGATTTTAGTCTAGAATATGTCAAAGCTGATAATATAGCGTTAGGGTATCTCAATGCTAATATTACATATGGGAAATTCAATGATATTAAAATAGAATGATATCAGACATATTGGAATATAGAAATAATGATGTAACGTGGATGGGCTATAGGTGAGTGAGTGAGTGAGTGAGTGAGTGCGTGCGTGTGTGTGAGAGAGAGAGTGTGTGTGTGAGTGCGTGTGTGTGCGTGTGTGTGTGTGTGTGTGTCTGTGTCTGGGGGACGTAAAAAGGCGGATGCTGGTACGCGGGAATAAATGCACAAACACACATCGGAGTAATAGGGAAAAGTTTTATTTATTTTATGTAAACAGCGCGTCTGTCAAATGCGACACTTGACAGTAATAGCCTAACCCGTGTGGCGGTGTCATCATGTGCACGCAGATAACGCACGTTGCCTGATATAATTGCTTTCATTTTTGTGAAATAGACAGATGCTTGTCCAGATAGATACATACCACGATAGAAAAAGCCAACGCAACTGATAAAGTGGTCCTGTACCCTACACGGCGTAACACTAAGGTAGTGTCGCGGGAGTGGCGGTGTACGTGCAGGTGCGTTGGTGCTGCCTGCTGCTCGGGGGACATGAGAGAGGTGTGATGGGGTGGTATTCATATTTGGGGTGTTGCGGCAGATGTTTTGTGTGGTGGGGTAGCTGTGTTTTGGGAGTACTTGTGTTAGAAACATTTGGGTAGTTGTGTTCACTGTGTCTGAGAAGTTGTGTTGGGGATGGTACGTTCGGGGTGGTTGTGCGTTGCATGAGGCTCTTTGGAGAAGTTGTGTTCGGGATTTTAGGGAAATTGTGTTAGTGTGTACTTTTCTTGATTTCTTTAACGCCTCGCGTTAGAGGTGTTAGAGGAGCTGTGTGCGGTGTTGGATGAGTTGTGTGCGGTGTTGGAGGAGTTGTGTGCGGTGTTGGATGAGTTGTGTGCGGTTTGGAGATGTTGTGTTGGTGTTTTTGGAGGAGTTGTGTGCGGTGTTGGATGAGTTGTGTGCGGTGTTGGATGAGTCGTGTGCGGTGTTGGATGAGTTGTGTGCGGTGTTGGATGAGTTGTGTGCGGTGTTGGATGAGTTGTGTGCAGTGTTGGATGAGTTGTGTGCGGTGTTGGATGAGTTGTGTGCGGTGTTGGATGAGTTGTGTGCGGTGTTGGATGAGTTGTGTGCAGTGTTGGATGAGTTGTGTGCGGTGTTGGAGGAATTGTGTGCGGTGTTGGATGAGTTGTGTGCGGTGTTGGATGAGTTGTGTGCAGTGTTGGATGAGTTGTGTGCGGTGTTGGAGGAGTTGTGTGCGGTGTTGGAGGAGTTGTGTGCGGTGTTGGAGGAATTGTATGCGGTGTTGGAGGAGTTGTGTGCGGTGTTGGAGGCGTTTTATGCGCTGTTGGATGAGTTGTGTGCGGTGTTGGAGGAGTTGTGTGCGGTGTTGGAGGAGTTGTGTGCGGTGTTGGAGGAATTGTATGCGCTGTTGGAGGAGTTGTGTGCGGTGTTGGATGAGTTGTGTGCGGTGTTGGATGAGTTGTGTGCGGTTTGGAGATGTTGTGTTGGTGTTTTTGGAGGAGTTTTTTGCGGTGTTGGAAGAGTTGTGTTGGTTTATTTTTGGAGGAGTTGTGTTAGGGCTTTTGGAGGTGTTGGGTGCGGTGTAGGAGGAGTTGTGTGCGGTGTTGGAGGAGTTGTGTTAGGGATGCAGGCTATATGCTGAACGGTATTTGGATGAAGATAGTGCATGGACGGTGCCGTAAAATAGTCGGGACATTACGGTAGAGTTGGGGGTTGGTATTTGGGATGGGGTATGGTTATGTGAGAATGGGGTGGTGGATTCCAACGATATCGTATAACCATTCCTCCACCAGCAAATTAACCATCCACAAAATAGCCCAGTAGTCCAGTCTACTTTGCCATGGAGTTAGTCACAAAGAACTGGCTGTGCTTGTGAACCAAAGCGATGTGTAATAGGTTTGCATGACATATAGAAAAATGTCACCCCCGGCAGGACGCCACGTGACTGACCTGTCAGCCTTGTGTCTACTTGTGTGTACACACGCGACGCCATGTTGTACCTGATGCCACGAGGGACAGACACAAAGGTCACGTGTTTCTCAAACTCTTGGACACATGCAGGAAATGGTTCATCATCTCAGCGGCTTAATTGCCATGGACATTATGTTTAATAATCTGTACATGATAAGGCTAACATGCTGCTTCTCACACTGACGCCCTCCAATGCCTCGCCCCTGCCTCGTTTTCTACATTACGTGATGGCGATACACACATATATTCATGTAAGCATATGTCTTGATTGTATTGTCTATTGATCATAAGGTCAATTAAGACCACATCCTGAACGACGTGGTGCTGATGTCTGATGTGAATGCCTTTATTGGGCGTTAGGGGTTCGTCTATAATTACAGTCAACACGCATATGGAAAACAACTATCATGGTTTATTTGTGCGTTACAACGTAATGAGGCAAGCATGCACTGTTTGAAATCTGCAGCCATGATTAACTGGGTAAATATGAAACATGTTGTCAAATGTTGATTCAATTACTGATCATGGTGATTTATATGAACATTTATGTTTTGTTTGTTGTTTAACGCCGCATTCTGCAATATTCCAGCTATATTTGTAAATAATCCAGTCTGGACCCAGACAATCCTGTGATTGATGTCATGAACATCAATCCACGCGATTGGGATAAGATGACATGCATCAACCAAGTCAGCAAGCTTGACCAACTGGTCGCCTCTTACGACAAACATACTCGCCTCTTGAGTTATTGAAGATCTATTCTATCCCGAATCTTCACGGGGCATTTGGACATTTTTTTATTAGTTATAGTGAATGAGTGTGTGTGTAAGTATTGTTCACGCCGCTTTCATAAAGAGTCCAGCTATATCACGGCTGGAGGACACTAAAAATGATGTGGGACTCGAACCGGGCCTTGGGCGTAAAAAGTGAACCCTCGTTCCACTTGGCTACCCGAGCTATGAAACATGTAGTCAACGGAATTCAAATAACATTTTATATTACTTCCAGGAATCAGAAAATCTTCATTCATGCATAACCAGATTAAACTTGGCTTTGGGGCAGTATTAAGTATAACACGTTAATCCCCGTCCCGTGAAGATTCCGGGTTCGAATAGGTCTTCAGCAACCCATGCTTGCCGTAAAAGGCGACTATGCTTGTCGTAAGACGCGACTGACGGGATTGGGTGGTCAGTCTTGCTGGTTGAGGCATGTCATCGTATCCCAATTGCGTGGATCGATGTTTATGATCTCAATCACTGGGTTATCTGGTCCAGACTCGATTATTTACGGACCGCCGTCATATAGCTGGACTATTGCTGAGTGTGACGTTAAACAACAAACAAACAAACGTTAATTCACGTTAATCCTGAAGGTAGCGCACCCAATGGAAACCATCCGGATTAACAAATTTTCAGATTACCGTGTATAGAATAATGTTACTTTGTATACATCCCCACAGTAACTGTCCAGAAGGTGAGGTGTCCGGTTTAACGGGGTTCGGTATTTCAGTGGCCTAGCACTATAAATCGGTATCAGTCCGGGCTAGTACAAGCTGCCACGCAAACACACACACACACGTGCATGCACGTCGCTATATAAGTGCAATAATCTTGGACGCTACGTTAAACCCAATTTCACCTCACCTCACCTTTTGGTATGACGCGACCGAGGGATCGAACTATCGATCTTCCGCTCTCCAGGCAGACACTATCCGCGATGGAGGCGCTCCCAGACATTCAAAGTCCTCTATGCACGTTGTGAAAAAATAAACTTTATTCGAACGAATTATTAATAATATCTGTTGCCCAATATATTTCCATCAATATATATCGTTTCTGTGATTTAGAAATATGCCATTTATAGAAAGTCATGAGATATTTAGGCAGTCCCATAACTGTTAATTTCATATCATATTCAAAGTTATGATTTTACAAAATACTAGAGGTCTTCTGATAGCCATGAACAAACTGGACGGTCTTGTTCACCAATTAACGGTAAATGATTATGCCCTCCGAGCACATGATCACTTAACTTAAGATCTATTTCGTATCTACACCTGCCAAACTCGGAGACTGAACTGTCGGTTTAGCGCAAAAAGTAGTCCTGCACCATGACCGTGGAATATATTTATTTTATGAAAAAATAATAATCTAGAAATGCATACAAAAGCAAGTCTAGCCATCTCAAGCTAGCTCTATTCCACAATCAGCATAGAGAATTGTTTTTATTTTTAGAGTCAAGAAGGATATTGTGTAATATAAGATTTCAGAGACTAAATGTTAGTCTACGCAAAAAGAAACGAATTAAGTTAGAATCCCGTTTCCATTGCTTGAAACACATGTGCCCTCAAGCCGCCGACCCCTAACCTTTGCCCCTTGACCTCGGTCAGACATACGGGCCCTATTCTGATCTGCAGTAATGAGAATACTATAAATGTGAAACACGCTTCTTAGACATTGTTTCAATCAAGGTATATTGGCTTTAATTTGGACAAATGTCCGTGTTTCTTGCCGTCACAGCTAGGGGTAACGTACCTGCTGGTATGTAACAGTTTTGAACAATTTACCCTTATCAGCTCAGGGGCATCTGGTTTGAATTTAACGCACGGGGCAATAGAAATCATTAAAACAAAATGCTAATTCAAAGACTGGTGAAAACTTAGACCAGCCAAGTACATTAATGTGCCAGTGTATCTGAGCCCCGTCTGTCGGACCGAACGCCTGTCGCTGATTCTGTGGTGTGGGAGAGGAAGCAATTAGCAGCCAATTTCTATTTAACATAACATCCGTTCAATGATAAATACAAAATTTACTGCTTGTAAACTAATGTCAGGTGTTATTTCTTAGCGTCAGGCTGTAGGGTCTCAAAGATACGGCGAGATTTTATTCATTAAGAAATGTAACTGACTGCCATGGATGATGATGGTATCCACGACTGAAAAGCCTCAATACCGACGGTGTTTTTTCTTTGTTGTTTGTTTGTTAGTTAGTTTGTTTGTTTGTTGTTTAAAGCCGCACTCAGCAATATTCCAGCTATGTGACGGCGGTCTGTATGAAATCACGTCTAGACCAGACAATCAAGTGATTTAGACCATGAGCATCAGTTTACGCAATTGGGATTCGATGACATGCATCAACGAGCCTGACCACCCGATCTCGTTAGTCGCCTCTTACGACAAGCATGTGTTGCCGAAGACCTATTCTAACCTGGATCTTCATGGGGATAGTTGATGGTGTAACGGCAAGGGATCAGGTAAAATATAACAAATGAGTGCCAAATGTTTAACAGAATTAGCTTGCTCCTTGTTCACCCTATTACCTAGTCCGCCATTCTTATAATAAATGTATTTATCAAAATGGTATTCCTTGCCGATCGGAAGACACCTCAATGTAACAGGTTTTTTTGTGTGCATCATTTCCTTCTTAATTTGGTCTACAGTTTTATGTTCACTGGAAGTCATGATTTGTTTTTTCGAGACGTTTATTTCAAGATATATAAGAATTTTTGGTAGGTATTTACAACCTGGGTCTCCGCTACTCGACTCAGCTTACAATGGGTGTTCTTGTGATAAGGCGCGGATACGTTCAGAAATAGAACATAACATGCGTTTGTCCACCTCATCGTAGACGTTTATATGGATGCGTTCATGCCGAAAAAAAACCATCTGTCCCACCAAATGTTGATGTTTCTAAAGCATTCCAAAAATCATCCAAGAAGATTTTGTTCTCCGAACAGAAGATAACTTCCAGCTTTATGCACAATAACACTTTATACTCCTCGAAATGTCCGACGTATATTAAAAATAAATAAGATCGAAATAAGTAAGAAACTGCAATACTTGATAGCGAATATCAAGACAATCTCATTAAAATCATATCTTAGTTTTCGCTACCGCTTAACAAAGATCTGAGGACATCCCATTTCTGGTCACGTCAGAACGACCTTTCGCGAACTTTGACTGACCAATGAAATGACTGACAAGAAATCGACATTAGTCAATCAGAAAGCAGCTTTCTCGAGCTTTACGACACTAGTTTCAAACTGGTGACAACGCTTCGAAACATATTTTGACGTATTCAGTTTAAAACTGATAAAAAGAACAATCTGGAATGGCTTATAGATTGCCTAGATTGTATGGATATAATCATAAAACCCGTAACTGTCGTTCGGAATACCCCGTGTTAAATAGTTCGAGGTTGCATGATTAGATAACACATTCCGACTGTCACTTTCATGATCTGGTAAGCGATGCTCTGATTGGTCGGATGAAAGGTCGCTCTAACGTGACCCGTAATGGGATGTCCTCAGATCTTTGTTTAGCAATAGCGAGAACTTCGATCTGATTTTAATGAGATTGATATCAAGACACATTACCAGCTAGTGCAAAATTAAAGGAACAGTGCTTAGCCCAGGAAGTCGCAAGTCAGCTCGCCTCGAAGTGGATCCATCTTCACGAGGCAAGCGAGTAAATTGACTCTAAAAGTCCAGTTTCCACCCTTGCCGAACCAGGCTGGAAATTCTGGGCTTGATCGTAGCGTGGCTGTTACGAGTTCTATTCTATGACCCTCCTATTGATCAATCAGATTCCATCTTTCACTTACATTTGCTTTAAACAAAATGGCGGCGCTCATTCAAGACGATCTGATCGATGATCAAGATATATATTACCTCGCGAAGTGCATCAAATCCAATGAGCATCTTCATTAAAAACATGAAAAGATTTGGAAAACATCTGTCGATGCCCAGTTGACGGTACACATCTTTTACAAATCCTGCAGTCAACCGAAATCTGCACGTTGAAATCCATGTTGTTTACGAACCGGATGTCGATTTCGTTTCGCGATTTTGATTGGACTATGCGTGGACTAGTTAGTCCAGACAAAATATAACTCCATAATTGCAGCCAAGTTCGGCAAGGGTGGAATTGGAATTTTACAGTCAGTTAACTCCCTTCCCCCGGCAGTGGATCCGGGTTCGAATATCTCTACAGCACAATATCGGGTATCGTGATATAACCCAATACTGCTACACAAGGAGTCCATGGGTGGGCAATGGAGTGTATGCCATTATTGTCTAACCGAGACTTGCGTTGGTTCGTCATTCCAAAGACCAGTGTACGATTCCCAATAGATGTAATTTCTGAATATCATTTTGGTCCCCTGTAATGACATGGCTGGAATTTTGCTGAAAGCGTCGTAAAACTATTTAACACTCTTTTACTCCCTATGTTAATGGTAAACTGGTCTAACTTAGTGTTAAATACCAGCTCAATTTAATGAAACATTTGCGTTTATGTTTTCAATTCAAGTCCACTGTTCATGGTAAACCTATTAGAGTAGTCCTGCACCATGACTGTGGAATATGTTTATTTTATGAATTTCTTTTTCTAGAAACGCATTCAAAAGCAAGTCTGAGCCAGATCCAGCTATCTCTATTCCACATAATCATAGGAAATCAGCAGAGGGATTTTTTTAATTTTTAGAGTCAAGAAGGACATGTGTAATATAGGATTTCAGAGACTAAATTTTAGTCTACTATAAGAGCAGCACACCAACTTCATTCGAACACGTGGTGATATTGACATGTGTGTGTATTTCCGCCAATCAACATGTAAAAGAATGAGCCGCACGCTCGTCTGACCTTTACATTACTAAACTCCCAAACCCCGCAACAAACTTCTGATGCATGTGTCTAGGTATGAATGGCCCGGCGCGGAATGTTTGGACAGTGTCCACTTGCAACTATCTGGGCGAGTCGGCAATAACACAAGTGTTCACGCGCGTGCTGTGATATATGCCTCATATCACCCAACCGCATGCACTTCGACTGCTTCTCAGGGGCCTCTTGTGCACATAAAACTTCATGAAGTTACTATGGCACGCTGGACAGACCAAAACCCACTTTAAACTATCATTTTGATCGTTTCAAGACATTTCTAAACTTCGCAAGAGACTTTTAAATTTTAGAATTTTGAGACATTTAATAGTATCTTGAGAAATGTAAAGTATTTAATTTCCGATACGTTTACAGGATTTTGCGAAGTCTAAACTAATAATTAAATATTAGGAACTATCTTGAGACGCTTTAAACAATACAGCACAGTTTAAACATATATTGCGAATTTCAAAACTAGCATGATAGGTTTAGTGCTTTCTTGCCAACTATAAATAGATCGTGAGAGATTTAAAAGAATATTGCGAAGTTTAAAAACGTCTTGCGAAGTTTAAAACTGTTTTGCGAACTTGAGAAATATCTTGCGAATATTAGATTTTTTTACCTGCCTGACTTGTCATGAGTTACGATCAGAGTCAGCGCATGGCGTCTTCTGTGTAGAGAAGCTAGGAGCCCTACACTAACACAGTTGTCTCATTGCGTTAAAATAACATGACTGGAATAGGATATGAGAGTAACCCTCAGTACATTCTTTCTGTTTAGAATCCTAGGCCATATTGAAATATATAAAAAGGGAGTAGAAATGATATCTTTATTATTACAATTGACGCACGAACCAAAACCATAATTAACCTCTTGTCATGTCGTCGGGTGGAAGGATGGTGTCATGGCGCGAGTGAGTGATTGTTGCTAAGGCCAGCATTCTCCCAACTGAACTATGAGCCTGCTGAACCAGTGGTTGATGTCATGAGCAACGATCTAAGCCGCTGGTAACCAATTCCACAGTGTACAATTATAACCAGCTGATCTCGTGTTAGTCCACTCTAGGAAAAGTATGAGACGCTGGAATCTATTTAGCCCGGAAATCAAAAGAGGTGAGGTGAAATTGGGTTTAACGTCGCGTCCAGGATTATTGCACTTATAGCGACGTGCATGCACGTGTGTGTGGCTGCTTGTACTAGTCCGGACTGATGCCGATTTATAGTGCTAGCTCAGTGAGATACCATGCCGCAGTTTAACATGAATACCCCACTCAGACACAATATACTGACTCCGAGCCGACCAGTCCCCGTTTTATCCCCTTAAAGCTGAGCGCCAGACAGGGTAACAACAAGTACCATCTTTGAACGTCTTTTGGTATGACGCGGCCGGGGATCGAACCCCGGACCTTCCGCTCTCCGGGCGAACGCTCTACCACTAGACCACGGAGGCGGTCGGAAATCCAAAGAAGGTGTCGGACATTATCATTGTTTTAGGTCTGTTAGTCAGCCCGTCAGGGTTTGGGGTGGGGAGGGGTCGTATGTCCGAGGCACCGACAAATAGTAAAAAAGTAAAATGAGCTGTATACAGTTATATAGTTAATGACGTAGTTAGTATGTCTGATAATGTGACTTTCTGCCGCAGATTCTGGTGAACTGGAGCTTGTGGACGTGTCTCTGCGCGTGACCGGAAGTATACGGCGGCCAAACTCGCAGCCGGTCAGTCTGGCACCTCTGGAGACGGAAGTGGGCGACAACGAAGAATACTCTGTAGAAGTGGTATCAATGACAACCAGTCAGATTCCTCAGAGACGATATGACGTCATAGAGCTCGGTGATGAGGAGTTGTACCACGGCTGGGCGGATGTGCAGGGCACCGGCGCAGCAAACGACTACTGCAGGTAACCAGCGATTCCATAGACTAGTACCATGTCCTAGTTGCGCTGTACGCAAGCTACGCTACACGGACAAGCTGGGCCCCGTCTTTCATATCTCAATGGCGCAAGTGGACGACGCACCTAGCTTACACAGACTTGTAGCGTAGCTTGCGCATCGCAACTAGGACATGGTACCATCCCAACGAATTCTTTTGCCAAACCTTTCTGAGAGTGCTGGACCCTCGGATAAATATCAGTGTATCCGTGATACAGACATGCATTTGCAAACCAGTTCTAACCTCTGGTAAGGCAAAGTCAAGGCTGTACCATGCGTAGATCAACCAATCCACGAGTTTTTATATATAAAACTCAGTAGAAGTTATAAAGAACACCCATTTTTTTCATCTGATCGCAGACCCATGAAGGTTTGGGGTAGAATAGGTCTTCAGCAACCCATGCTTGCCGTAAAAGGCGACTCTGCTTGTCGTAAGAGGCGACTGAAGGGATCGGGTGATCAGTCTCGCTAACTTGGTTGATGCATGTCATCGTATCCCAATTGCGTGGATCGATGTTTATTATCTCAATCACTGGGTTATCTGGTCCAGACAGATTGACTACAGCCATATGAAAAAAATCGTGTATTCTTTAACCTCTTTTGAGTAGTATATATGAGACATAACAACACGCATTAAATATATATGAATATACTCATTTCATCCTGACTGAGATATTTCCGATGCGACGTTAAACATTAACTCACTCATTCATTGAATGTATTTTCTCGTCACCAGAATTTTGGGACGTGGAAAGAGAAGATTCTTGTCATGTGCACTAGCAGGAAGCTCAGGTCAAGGTCACCATTATGTCTCCAAGCTAGGTTTTGACAGCGGTCACAAAGACACGTGGTTCATGCGCGACGTCGACAATGACGGCCGCGACGACTACTGCAGGTAAGTGTTGGAACTATTTTATTGTAAAATCCTTTGTTTAACGACATAACGACGGATATTCCTCGTATATTATTTCAGATGAATTTAAGTAATATTTCGATGGACAGATTAATAACTGATAGTTAAAAGTAAGATTTCTTTAAGAAGTTCAAACAATATGAAAACGCCATTACCAAATCCACAATGAAATGCTAAAACATCTATAAAACATTTTCATCACATTGAGTTTAATTGAGCACACGATGTTGTACTCGGGGACATCGACACGTGTTGTTTATTGTCCAACATCTGTATTGGTTCCACCTCCAGATGTGTCGGGAGGCCGGAGAGCTCTAAGATCTCGTGCATGAAGTCTGGGGATAAAGGCTTCTATGGCAGCACCGTACAAGGCGGAAGTCAGTACACGTTCGAGCTTCCGGGATCCACCGGATGCCATGATAAAAAACTTAATCCTCAGTTTGGAGCTTGAGATATTGATATTCTAAATATGTAAATAAGGGCTGAAAGTATTCAACAAAGAAGAAAAATAAACATTTTTCATTTTCTTAGCACATTTGTCTTGTTTTGTCTTTTACATAAAACAAGTAAATAGGATATACGGTATTATCTTGGCAATAACAGTCTATACGGTTCTACGCCGCTTTTAGCGATATTCCAGCATTATCACGGCAGGGACACCAGAAATGGGTTTCACACATTGTACCAGTGTGAGGAATCGAACCCAGGTTTTCGGCGTGACGCGAACGCTTTACCAACTATGCTACCCTATCGCCCCTAACAACACTGCAACAGTCGCGGGATACTGGAGAATGAAGGTAGATCCAATTAACCTAAATTGGTAGCACATTCAGTCTTCGGAAATATCAAAGAAAAACAAGCTGTATACATTTAGTTTATTATCGCTAGGGGCATTAACAATGTAGTGTTTGTGAGGGTATGAGTGTTCGAAGGTAAGAACGGGAATCCGGTGCTTCTGGCGGCACGAGTATTAATAGGTTTTGAAAGTAGCAGTTCTGTGTACGCGAGGATATATGTACCATATGTACTAGTGTGTAACAAGTGTGTTTACTGATGTGTGTTTGGTCTGATAGACTTCATGAGGCCTGGATAATTTTAGGCTTCGGCAGTAGCAATCAGGTGTTTGTGAGGCATGAGCGCTTGATGGCAAGTAGTAATTCGGCGTTCCATTTGTCACCACTCGCCCCTTTCCGTGACACGCCGGAATAACACGAGTTGATCACGAATGTCGGCGTTCGTGAGGGTGTATGTTAAAAGGTATCGTGATTTGTAAAATAGTGTACGTGGATGGTTGACTTTCCGAGAGAATCGAAAGAAGCACTCCGGTGATCTGCGGTACGGCTATTTTTCTAATCGATGTTTTGTTTGTTTGTTTGTTGTTTAACGCCGCACTCAGTAATGTTGCAGCCATATGACGGCAGTATGTTTATAATCGAGTCTGGACTAGACAATCCAGTGATTGACATCATGAGCATCGCAACTTGGATACGATGACATACATCAACCAAGACTATTCGATGTTCGTGAGTGGACAGGCGTGTTCGAATGAAACGGTTGTGGTTACTTTGTTATTCGTGGGTGGTTCGAGGACATGGGTGCTCGTATGTCCCGTAGTTTCTGTTAGATGTTCGTGAGGACATGGGTGCTCGTATGTACCGTAGTTTCTGTTAGATGTTCGTGAGGACATGGGTGCTCGTATGTACCGTAGTTTCTGTTAGATGTTCGTGAGGACATGGGTGCTCGTATGTACCGTAGTTTCTGTTAGATGTTCGTGAGGACATGGGTGCTCGTATGTACCGTAGTTTCTGTTAGATGTTCGTGAGGACATGGGTGCTCGTATGTACCGTAGTTTCTGTTAGATGTTCGTGAGGACATGGGTGCTCGTATGTACCGTAGTTTCTGTTAGATGTTCGTGAGAACATGAGTGCTCGTATGTACCGTAGTTTCTGTTAGATGTTCGTGAGGACATGCGTGATCGCCTGTACCGTAGTTTCTGTTCGATGTTCGTGAGGACATGAGTGCTCGAATGTACCGTAGTTTCTGTTAGATGTTCGTGAGGGCATGAGTGCTCGTATGTACCGTAGTTTCTGTTCGATGTTCGTGAGGACATGAGTGATCGTATGTACCGTAGTTTCTGTTAGATGTTCGTGAGGGCATGAGTGCTCGTATGTACCGTAGTTTCTGTTAGATGTTCGTGAGGACATGAGTGCTCGTATGTACCGTAGTTTCTGTTCGATGTTCGTGAGGACATGCGTGATCGCCTGTACCGTAGTTTCTGTTAGATGTTCGTGAGGGCATGAGTGCTCGTATGTACCGTAGTTTCTGTTCGATGTTCATGAGGACATGATCGAGTGATCGAATGTACCGTAGTTCCTGTTCGATGTTCGTGAGGACATGAGTGATCGAATGTACCGTAGTTTCTGTTCGATGTTCGTGAGGACATGATCGAGTGATCGAATGTACCGTATGCTGCTACTCGGCCGTCCTGGGGACATGGCGATCGAAAGAACCGTATGTGACTATTCGTTGTTCGTGAGTACATAAGAGCTTGAAGAATCTGTATGTTTCTATTCTGTTTTCGAGATGAAATTGTAGTAAGTGAGTGGGTTTGGTTTTTAGCAATATTCCAGCAATATCACGGCGGGGGACACCAGAAATGGGCTTCACACATTGTACTCATGTCGGGAATCTAACCCGGGTCTTCGGCGTGACTAGCGAACGCTTTAACCACTAGGCTACCCGACCGCCCCTAGAGGACATTGTAAGTGACAGAACGGTGTTCATGAGAACCTGCGCGTTCCTCTCAACGATTTATATCTGCTGATTCAGCTTCGAATTCTTCCTCCCCACCTGTTTCCTGGACACGTACAGAATGCTGAAGATGGTATTATTATATTACTTGCATTGAACCGTGTGTCAAGGAACAGGTGAGTTCCGCAATGCTATGCAAGCACATTACGTAAATACCGCGAAGTTCGCGACCTAGTGGCGGGAATGTCGAGTAGTTCAAGTTGTCTGAGTGTACAGCATATCTCATAGCCGCCACACACAGCCACACACCAGAAGACCCTAGATCTGCATCTCACAGAACCATACATATATATAATACATGGTCTCTGTCTGCTGACTCTAAATGTCAGCCATGACACCTCGTAGATTCAAGTCACCAGGGTTCTGGTATTGAGGATCAGCGGCGTGACTGCCTCCTCATTAGCGACGGCGCCAGGGACGGCTGGTATGTCGAATTCGACGTCGGCGGAAGGAGAGGCGGAGAGAAGATGTTTTATGATATCAGAATCCTCTCTCCGGTATCCCGAAGAATTCCGGCCATGTTGGTCCGTCTGCGCATGCGCGCGGCACCTGACGGCCACCTGGGAGTTGGGAAGTGGCAGGATTTGATGGACACGATATCGACTGGGTAAAAGACGTTGTAAAGGGAACACAACTTTGTTTATACGGTACTCAACATTTACCCTCAGGGTATAACTCCTCTTGACCCTGTTTCTGACTGACCCATGCAGTATTTATGCGAGAGTGTGTTGACTTTCATAGTTAACATCAGGGAACTAGCAAGAGCAGATTCTCACAGAAGCACATATTTGACAGATTCTACTACCTTACATTGCAAGTGCGAATCAAAGGATGATGTGGAGACGGTACCTGTTTGGCCATTCCAGACAAGACTGTGCCATCTGAACTATTCCCTACATTTGTGAGTGAGTTGGGTTTAACGCCTTTGAACAGCATTCCAGTTATATCGTGGCTTGTCAGCTTCAAGTGGGAGGAAAGCCCGAAGAGATGCAGGTCTCAGACGTTTACCACTTCGGCGAAACCCACGAGCACAGGTATGGTGCTGACGAACCTAGAAACTTAATCGGGGCGAACCGGGATTCGAACCCACGATCGGGTTTCTGGCGTGCCCAAGGGACACAACTCTTCATAGCGAATTGTGGTACCTTTAATAGTCGACTAGACCTCTCGTGCTCTGAAAGGATCGAACAAATTCCTGCGGCCCGTTTCCAAAAAGCTACGACTGCCGTAACGCCAATATTTTAACATACTATTAGACATAGGCTACGATGTCTTTGTGAACCGTGGTCCATCTGGAACTTTTTTACCAAACCTGTGATTGTTTTCAGTGAAAATAATAAATTTAAGAAGTCTGAATGAAAGGCTCACTTAATATCTATATAAATCTATTTAATCTATATTGCAAAGGAATGGTGAGAGAATATTTTTCAGCAACATTGCAATGGCTCAAACTATAAGGCTTTACACGCAATGAGCTTACTACATGCACGCATTCAACCCGGTCATCGAGTCTGACCACCCGATCCACAAAGTCGCTCTTACGTCACGCACTGGCTGCAGGGACCTATTCCAACCCGGAATCCCCAGTGGGTCACCTATACAACAGGTGTGAAACGATACAGCAACGTCACGGTACGATAGTATGACGATGCATTGGCCACGATACGATGCGTATCACAATGTGCATATCTATATCAAACTGCATGGAATCTTTTTGACTTTTAATATTTCAGAGCAGGTTCAAAACGGCAAAGGTAGCTGATGACACATGTTCGTAACGGCTGTGTCCATACAGAAAAAAACGTATCGTGTATAGTACATTCGTGACCCAACTCGTGTTATTCCGGGACAAGCCGAATAGGCTACGGAAAGGGGCGAGTGGTGACGAATGGTGTATAGTATTGTCACATGTAAACCGGTGCACCAATGTATTGTTTCACCCATGCTATACAACAGTGGGCTTCTCGAAGAATACGCTGCAACATTGTTCAAATCCGTTCTTCGTGGAGTGAATGACCCAAGCCCTTATACTCAGGTTGTCTGGTCAGGATCTCTGGCTGTACTCCACGACTGTGAGACTGGGATATATTCATGTTAATGACGTAGGGTAGCAGTTGTCGTGGACGTCATAACCAGGCCACTGCGGACAGTACGGGAGCAGGTGTTCAACGCCATGGATGTCGACGTTCATGAGACAGCTTCACATCAAATCGGAATCTCCTCATTTGTTCTTGCCGTTTACATTTTGTATAAATCCAGGAGAATACACAGTAAACACTGATAAACGAGAATGTGTGTGTGTTTGTGTGTGTGTGTGTGTGTGTGTGTTTGTGTGTGTGTGTATGTGTTATTGTATGTGTGTGTGTGTGTGTTTGTGTATGTGTGTCTGTGTATGTATGTATGTGTATGTGTGTGTTTGTGTTTGTGTGTATGTATGTGTGTGTGTGCTTGTGTATATGTGTCTATGAGTGTGTGTGTATGACGTGTGTGTGTGCCTGTGTACGGTATTGAGAAATTTGTTCTTGCCGTTTCATTTTGCATAAATCCAGGAAAATACACAGTAAACACTGATAAACGAGAATGTGTGTGTGTATGTGTTATTGTATGTGTTTGTGTGTGTGTTTGTGTATGTGTGTCTGTGTATGTGTGTGTCTGTGTGTATGTATGTTTGTGTATGTGTGTCTGTGGTGTAGGTGTGAGTGTGTGTGTGCATGTGAGTGTGTGTGTGTGACGTGTGTGTGTGTGCCTGTGTACGGTATTGAGACAGCGTGTATGTGTGTTTATTTTGTAAAACCTTTAACTACCCCCCCCCCCCAAATTGTCGCCCCCATCAATTCCTTGTACACAATATACATAGGCACTGCGACATATCCTAAACGTTTAATAGTGAAAGCTATTGATTCCTAACGTTATGTCTTCTTTGGTGGAGTTTCAACTGGAGGTCAGCATATTCGTCTCGTACAGAAGTCCATGCAATCGTATTCAGAATACAATAAAAAACAGATCTTACGAAAGTATTGTCTTACAGATAAGTAATAATGTTTTTAACGTATCGGTGACACATAACGATAACATACATGTTTATAGAAATAACTTTTCATTTCAAGAACATTTCAACAACCAATGAACAACAAAACAGAAATGTATGCTGCACAAGAAAACATTCGAAACACGACTGACACAATACGCTGCACCAGCGGGAGATGTTATATTTATTATCCTAAATCACCCAGGAACTCGAGCCTGCCTCCCACACCACCACCATCAAACGGCCATTGTTGCCAGACGGCGATAAGGCGTGCAGTAATACGCAGGGTGGTGGGCCCGTCCTGCCTTCCCCGGAGCTTTGTACCAGAGAAAGCCAAATAAACACAGTCACAGTCGGAACCTGTTGCTGCAGAAATAAGAACCTCGGTGCTTGTTTAACAAGGCGGCAGCTGATGTGGAGAAGTCGAGTATTTCCGGAGCCTTTGTTTTTGAATTGCCAGTTTGATACCCAAAATCATCTTGTCGTATTCGCGAAGTCTGCCAAGTTTGAAAAAAGAGTCATTTGTTTATTTGCTATATCATATGAAGTTACATAATTGGCATTTTTCGAGGCAAGTAAGGTAATTCACGGCCATATCGTGTCGATATTGGAACTCTAATTGCTTTGTTCATAAGCTGACTATGTAATTTTTTAAGCTCTCCCGCTGACTATACAAAAGCTCATTCAGCATATGTATACTTCATGAACGACACCCTGTCGTGATGTCTCGTGTGGTTTGTATGGAAACTGTTATTAGCTGTTCGGCAAAATAAACACATTCCGATTCATGGCATCGCGGAAACGTGTACCGTAAATAACAAAATAAGGGCCTGTTTTGTAAAAAATATCAGCACAATTGACGCACTAAAGAAATACACTCCTACTTTGAATAAACGCCGGTTCAAAAGTTATTTGAGAAATGCGCGACACGTGGTCGTTGTTTATCGTACAATAAAACACTGCAAGGAGAATAAACCATGAGGGGCGCAGCCTTGAGTGGTTTATTCTCCTACAGTGTTTAATTGTACGATAAACAACGACCACGAGTCGTCTATTTCTTATATGAATTATCAACATTATGTACAGCCTCTTTAAGGATATGAGTAAAACGTACATGCTTTAAAAATATTTACCCATATTTCAATAATGAGGACTCTATGAAAACAATCCGACCTCGGCAATGTCGGACAAGTCCATTTTATGAACAGTGGGGCTAAGTTTGGTATTTCACGGATATTCTCACAATGTTCACGGCGATTATACGTACTTTCCCCCCAAATACAGATAGCCATACCACGCCCAATTTCGGATACGATCGTTCGGCCATGGCGTTGCTCTGTGTTGGCCAGCTACATCTGTGGGGACCATCTCCAGACAACTCAAGAAAAACTCGTGTAAGAATTCATGTATTGCCCTCGCTTTTGATCAGGAAATACAAGAATTCGTTCACGAGATTCATAAAATCAGTGTGACACACATGCTCGTATAATATTCTCTATATCAACCATGATTCGTACGCCATTGTTCTTGCGATTTATCGCGTAGCTATCTCATATCCAAAAGTACATCATCTTCCCGAGGCAAGGACGTTAACTGACTATAAAAGTACAGTTTCCACCCTGGCCGAACCAGGCTGGAATTCCGGAGTTACATTTTGGCTGGACTAACGAGTCTATGCATAGTCCAATCAAAATCGTGTAACGAACTGGAGTGAGTGAGTGAGTATGGTTTTGCGGGGCTTTGAGCAATATTCCAGCAACAGCACAACGGGGGACACTAGGAATGGGCTTCACACATTGTACCCATGTCGGGAATCGAACCCGGGTCTTCGGCGTGACGAGCGAACGCTTTAACCACTAGGCTACCTGACCGCCCCTGTAACGAACAAGACATCTGGTTCATAAACAACGTAGAATTCAACGTGCAGATGTCGGTCGACTGCAGGATTTGCAAAGCATGTGTACGGTCATCTGGGCGTCGACAGATATTTTGCAAATCTTTTCATGCTTGTAATCAAGGTTCTTAAGTGATTTGATGCACTTCGCGTGGTAAGGCCTGTTTTATTACAATAGAGATTTCGATTATCGATCAGATCGTCTTGACTGGGCGCCGCCATTTTTTGAAGCAAATGCAAGTGATATGAGAGATTGAATCTGATTGGTCAATGGGAGGGACATAGAAGGGACATAACTCGTAATAGCGACTGGTGGCGCTACGATCGAGCCTAGTTCGGCAAGTTAACGCCTTTGCCTCGGGAAGATGAAAGTACATGCGAACAAAAGGTCATTTATCAAGGAGAGTCTTCAACAGTTTCATTATTAGGTTTTAAAGGAGGCGGGATGTAGTTGAAAGGAATTATATTTGTTTTATCTCAAAATTCGTATTTCATTTGTATCATAAAAAATGTGTTAGACATCAAGAAGAGACATTCGAAAAAGAACAACATTACTGCCAACGCCTCGCTAAAATAAATAAAATACATAACCGCCAAGGAATAAATGCCCTGTCTCAGAGCCTTACAAAATAAACAATTTGCGCTCATAAATGGATTAGCACCATACCTCCAGTGAGGGTTAACGAGTGTTCACAGCGTCGTCTTCGATAGTAACCGTCGTCGTGGGTATGGCACGTAAATTTTAATATAAATTAGAATTACGATAATGACCGCGTCGTGCGTATGACCCGTAACATTAACATAGACCTACAATAGTGACCGGCGTACTGGTGCATATGACCCGTAACATTAACATAGACTTACGATAGTGACCGGCGTAGTGGCGCATATGACCCGTAACATTAACATAGACTAACGATAGTGACCGGCGTAGTGGCGCATATGACCGGTAACTTTAACATAGACTTACGATAGTGACCGGCGTAGTGGTGCATATGACCCGTAACATGCACGTTTAGCCTCGTTTTCATAAGTTATGTTAGGCGCGTATATATTTATGTGTCTGTATACACATACGCTGTCTTTTGAATTTTGTACATTAAACATTTTAACAAATGTATTTGCCTGTATTTGAAAATGTGTTCGCATGACAAGAAAGAGATCAAACTGAATGTGTGCAGTAATGCACACGCCATTATTATATTTGCTCGTGTGAAAGGGGCTAAGCGGTTGGGTGGCCTAAAATGAATGGCGTTTTTCATTATCTCTGATGATATTTATCCACCACAGACGGCACGGTAAGAACGAATCCGACGACTGTCATGATATATCTTGTTTTCGTCCCGAGTATGTCTATATATCATGGTGATAATGTTGTAAATCCAGTGATAACACATTTTCACAACCGACTGACGCTGCAGATCACCATGATTGATCCGCACAACACATATGGCGTCCAACATCCCTGTAGGTGTCGCTCCCACGACCAACCACACAACACTGTTTGAAGTTTGATACAGACGACTGGGGGATAACGTGAGATGAAGTGGGGTTTAATGTCGCGTTCAAGATCATTGCACGTATCTAGCAACGTGGTGTGTGTGTGTGTGTTTGTGTTTGCGTTTGTGCGTTTGTGCGTGCGTTTGTGCGTGCGTGTGCGCGTTTTGCCTACTGGTCCGGTTACTATAGTGCTTGGCCACTGAGATACCATGCGGCAGTTTAACATGGATACCACACTCAGACATCTTTATACCTATTCCGAGCAGGCCAGTCCTTTATTTTATCCCTTAATGCCGAGCGCCAGGCAGGGAAACAAGGAGTACCATCTTTAAACATAGTTTGATATGATGCGACCGGGGATCGAACCACCGACCTTCCGCTCTCCTGGTTGACGCTGTTTCACCTCGACCACGGCGGACTCTGGATATGACTTCAGGAACATCCTGCTACAAACGTTGCAATAACAAATATTTTATAATGTAAGGGGTGAAATACTATAAGTATCAGAATGATTTTTGGTTTGGTTTGTTGTTTAACGCCGCACTCAGCAATATTCCAGCTATATAACGGTGGTCTGTAAATAATCGAGTCTGGACCAGACAATCCAGTGATTTATATCATGAGCATCGATCCGCGCAATTGGGATCGATGACATGCATCAACCAAGTCAGCGAGCCTGACCACCCGATCCCGTTAGTCGCCTTTTACGACACGCATAGTCACCTTTTACGGCAAAAATTGGTTGTTGAAGACCTATTCTACCCCGGAATCTTCACGGGTCGTATCAGAATGAACAGGGTGGGGTAGTGAGTTGTTTTTAACGCCCCTTTTAACAGTATTCCAGTTATATCACGGCAAGGTGGCCTAGTGTGGGAGAAAAGCCTGAAGTGATGACGGTCGTAGACGTTTGCCACTTAGGGAAGCCCACGAGCAAGGTTATGGTGCTGACAAACCTAGAAACATAATTGAGGCAAACTGGGATTCGAACCCCTTGTCATAGGTTTCTGGCGTGCCCAAGGGACGTAACTCTGCACAACGAGTTGTGGCGCCTCAGACGACTGGGACCCCCTGACCCCAGAAAGTACAGAACCGTGATTACTATTTCACGATGCTTATGCTGGGAACGTTATTATCAAGTTTGTCAGGTCACTTAAAGGACTGAACATGTTATTTGACATAAAATACCTAAAGGCACGATGTTGTGGTTCACACTATGGCGTACAGAACACAAGTCAGTTTTTTTAAAGAGACATGTCCTTGTTTATGTTTCAGGGTCATATGCAGTGATATTAAAAGACTTTTTTCCACACGAATAGTTATTCATATTCAAGGTTCACCGCCATTAGATAAACAATATCCGCTCTGAATAAAACGTCATTCGTTAATTGAACAAAGCGCACATAAAATATAAGCGCCGATGACGGAGGGGTGTTGGTGAATCAGCTTAACAATTCACGTTTATTATCTGCAGGCGTCTCCGGGATAGATGTCAGCAAGTGTGTCGAACAGTCATTCTCTTAAAACCTCGTCATCCAAAGTGAGGAGATTGTGGCAATATTGTTGTTTTTGGAAGAGGCTACAATTTAAAACTGTGATCAATCATCAAACACAATAGCCACAGGGGCGGTCGGGTAGCCTAGTGGTTAAAGCGTTCAGTCGTCATGACTAAGACCCGGGTTCGATTCCCCACATGGGTACAATGTGTGAAGCCCAGTTCTGAAGTCCCGCGCCGTGATCTTGGTGGAATATTGCTCAAAACGGCGTAAAAAAGTGACCAGTTTGACACAACTTGCCCTTATAATAGCGCATTGGTGACTTGGCGTGACGAGAAGTTGTCCCATATATGTCCTTGAATATCTATTGTTTTCCTTACACTCCTGTGTATCTGCATATAAACTAAGTAAGCATACAAATGTAATGAATTATTTTCAGTAGAACAGATCTGCTGTGTAATTGTTAATTGGATGAAATTTATACTGGAAACCACAAGGAATTCTTGCGCTCTGTTGAGATTCCGGGTTATAGAATAGGCCACGGCAATAGTGGTCGTAAGAGACGATTTATTGGATCGGGTGGTCACACTTGCGTGAATCGTTTCTCGTAAAGTCAGTCACTGGATTGTCTGGCCCAGATTCGATTATTCACAACCGTTTTTTAGCTGGAACATTGCTGAGTGCGACGTTACACAACAAACAAGAGGCTTCGTCTGCGAGTTTGCGAGTATTGTGTTACAATACATGGTCCTCAGCATGAACATAACTTCTAGTCGTTGAAACTTTTCTTTGTAGCATACGCGTGTGCCATATTTAAAAGCAAGAGGGGCGGTCGGGTAGCCTAGTGGTTAAAAGCGTTGGCTCGTCACGCCGAAGACCCGGGTTCGATTCCCGACATGGGTACAATGTGTGAAGCCCATTTCTGGTGTCCCCCGCCGTGATATTGCTGGAATATTGCTAAAAGCGGCGTAAAACCATACTCACTCACTCACTAAAAGCAAGAATTGTTGTATTCAATATATGTTGTATTTCCACACTATAGCTATTAGAATTAAAATAATCTGTGAGAAGAAATACTTAACTGTTGTGTAAACATATAGCGTACAAAGTCAAGGACGAAAGTAAGGGACGTTAATCAAAATGACAATGAGGAAAACCTTTGCTCGGACAGCAGACATTCAGCATTCAAGATGCTTGTTCAAGTCTGGGTCAGTTTGACAATAATGCTGATCATTTTTGTTTGTTTTTTGACACCTATGAGCGTGTCATATAATATTAAGCTTGCTCATTTTGTTATATAGCCAAAATATTTCATGAATAATCAAAGGCCACCAAAATAGTATCTAACCGTTTGTTCTAAGATGATTGAAAAAAGTCGTTCACAAAGGGAGATAATTTAGGAATTGTCAAGTTGTGTTGTCCATGTAACAAAGCACCAGTTAACGTCAACATTGTGATATCCATCATTATAAAAAAAAGTAAGTAGAACTTTTAAACCGGTTTGTCTTAAATCTGACTGAAGAGCGATATAACCAAATGCGTCAAAACTATTCCGAACGCGGTTCAATGATGTTTGGCATGTCGGGGTCATTGTAAATGTTTATTTATTTGGGTGGTGACCCCAATACGTTTTAAATATATAACGAGTAAACATATATTTAAATCTTGAAAGGAACATCAATTATTTTTATTATTATTTTTAAAACGGACCATTGAATGCACAGAGTAAAGATAACAGTTGTAAAAACATTCAGAGAAATTCTCTATTTCATATTGATCAGTAAATTTCAATCAATTAACGTTTCTTGTGTAAAAAAATGGACAGTGAATTTTGGACAATGTTTAAAATAAGTAACTTTTTAACGACAAATGAACCAAACAAGCATGTGAACCCTATTGTTCTTTTCATTTTGGAATCGAAAAATTGCATGCAGAAGGACAACTAAAGAATTCGAATATTTCATTTCTGCGTAGGATTATTTGAATACTAGTAAATTGCTCTATTAACTGGAATAAATATATGCGGTTAATACAAACGAGGGAATTGTTCAACAGACACGATGGTATTCACTCATATCGTGTGTATTTCCTTGTCAAATGATTTAATTAAATATTTCAAAATTCAATTGTTAAAACCGCTCGTCCCACACGATTTTAGATTTAAATGTTGAGAAAGTGATAAGAAACGCTTATGGTTTTGCACTTAGTCTTACATGTAGATTACTCTTTAAAAAAGACAAAACGACGAAAAGCGGTGACACAAATGCACTGTATAAAATGTGTTTAGAAGGTTAACAACCAGATGTGGTTGATCTAAACATGTTTGGCAATGTGTTTAAATGTTAAACGCATTTTGAATGTTCTACCTAAAAACATTGATGGTCTAAACACATGAAATCAGCTATCGCTTCACAGCCTAAACATCACCAAAACACAACATCCTCATAATCCAAACAGGTTCAGAATTTAAACATGTTTTAATAGAGAACACATAATAAGGCAGTAAGTCAAATATGGGTACGGGTCCTTCCCATCATTTAGAACCTAAATACTTTCTGCTGTTAAACACACTCTCCTAAACATGTATGGAACCTAAACGCGTCAAAATTATGGCACAAGGAGTGTGTTTGTGTTGGCGTTTAGGATCTAAACACATTTTGTACAGACTGTGATCCAGAAGATATAACGGTGGGACTATGGGAATTATGACATCTGTTACGTTGAGCAACGTACTCGGCGGGCGACGGCATATATACATAATTATCAATTATGGATATAAAAAAATTAGACATGAATCATCATAAATTTGATTTTGATTGAAAAGCATTACAGAATTATACCCTAAAATGTACTGATCAAGAAATTACAGAGCAATTGAAGCGCCCTGCAAATCACTATTTAAACAAGACAATCCGAGTTGTCTCCCATACCCCTTAGACAGATTCAATGACAATGACCAATCTCATTAAAATCAGATCTTAGTTCTCGCTACCGATCTGATTTTAATGAGATTGTGACAATGACTGACAAGTTAACTTGATATCCCTAATGATATAGAGGGGGTGCCAAACAACATGTGTACAACAACCAGGGAGGAAGTTTATATTTTGATTGATCATGTATTGCAGATCAATCATAATAGACAGTTTTCATTATGGCCACTGCACACACCCATTGCATCACCAAATATATCAATTTTCCCACAGAAAAACAATATAACTTTATACACGGAGATATTCGAACGCTATTGCGAATACATGTGATATTAATAAACTGTGGAAGTTGAAACAATCATAGATTTCTGGCGGCGCCCAACGGAAGTAAAACAACATTAACTTGAACACCCACAAACACATTAAGATTGAGGAATATGTTGCGTTGTGGGACCTGTCTTCTACATCTTGTAATTATTCTGGCTACCACACACAACAAGACGCCGTTCTTTTGCCGCCATATTTTAATCTCTTCCACCTTCACCTCTGCCCAAGGGCAGATAATCCCACACGTCATTTCATTTCAAACCGCCAGAAAATAAAGATAACATGCTTATCCTTATGTGAAATTTACATTCAAATTTACTACAAAATGTACTCCGTTTTGCTACGCTACAAATAATTCGATATTTTGCATTAATAATTTAATGATATAGATAATACGTCCATTTCTCAGGCGCAGTTTTCCAACCCCTACTACAGTATATGTTGGGAGTATACAACCCAGGCTGCCTGTGAGACGCTAGAATTTTAACAGACGGGTACCAATTCACTTCAGGGTGAACAGAGGCACATTTTGAACAAAGTCACTTGGCAAAGAAGACACCGCACGTGTTACATGTGCTTCAGTGTGGGGCAGAGCGGAAGCCATAGAAACTCGCAGGAGCCAAGCTGCCGAACACTGTCATCCAACTTCACTTAACTTGACCTGATTTGTGACTTTTGTGATTTCATATTGTTTTGTTTGCCGTGATATCAGGATAGCCTCGCCACCAACGTTATGTGACGTCATGACAAACCCAGGGCAGATCATAAATATTCTTCTACCTCCATGTGTACATTCGTGACCAACTCGTGTTATTCCGGGACAAGCCGAATAGCGACTCGTGCCCCTCTCGTGGCCATTTTTGCGACCGGGTTCCGTCTTAGCGCAAACGGGCATACCTAAAACAGTTGTCTACCCGTTGTGTAATGGTTCACATATATTTCCCCATATATTATATATACTTCAGATGCAATTTAAAGCACATCGGGATATGCGGAATTATACAGTATGACTGAACACATTTAACTGTGTCTTGGGTATATTTTTAGATGCAAGACGTATGTAAAATAAAAAAGTATTTCTGAGGGATTCTTTGACGAAGAACTTGAAATCATACGCGCATTCTGATTGGTTTCTCGTATTTTCGCACATAACATTCATCGATAGGGGGACGAGTCTTCTTGCAGGTTACGGAAAGGGGCGAGTGGTGACGAATGCCATGTGTAGTGTTCGAGAGTATAGTTTTCCCCTGAACTGTTCTAGTCAAAGCACGAGGTAAAATTATGCTGGATGTTTTGAAATAATAGGCTGTGGTTCACAGAAAATTGTTTCTAACAGCATATTGTTTTATAGGCCGAAACAAACACGTCTGGTTATTAGACGTCCTAGTTTTGATTATCAACCTCTATGTTAGGGACCCGTGAAGATCCGGGACAGACTAGGTCTTCAGCAACCCATGCTTGCCGTAAAAGGCGACTATGCTTGTCGTAAGAGGCGACTAACGGGATCGGATGGTCAGGCTCGCTGACTTGGTTGATGCATGTGATCGATCCCATTTGCTTTCATCGATGCTCATAATATTAATCACTGGATTGTCTGGTCCAGACTCGATTATTTACAGACCGCCGTCATATAGCTGGAATATTGTTGAGTGCGGCGTTAAAAAACAAACCAATCAACAACCAATCTATCTTAGGCTCTAGGTGAGTTGGGTCAAAGCTGTTTTAACAGTATTCAAGTTACATGAGGACGTGTCAGCTTAATGTCAGCTTAAAGCCTGAAGTGATGCAGGTCTCAGGCGTTTACCATTTTTGTGAAACCCACGAACACGGATATGGTTCAGACAAACTTTGAAACTGGATTTTGAACCGGGATTCGAACCCGCTATCATAGGTTTCTTGCCCGCCCAGCGGATGCAACTCTGCACGTATTGCGACATACGCCACGGCATTCTTGACTTATTCGTGACAAACTTGTGTCATTCCGGGACAAGACGTGCCCCTCTCGAAGGTTTCCACATTAACATTCGAACACGAGAACTACTTCAAAAGACCCGTGAAGATCCGGGGTAGAATAGGTTTTCAGCAACCCATACTTGCCGTAAAAAGCGACTATGCTTGTCGTCAGAGGCGACTAACAGTGTCGGGTGGTCAGGCTCGCTGACTTTGTTGATGCATGTCATCGTATCCCAATTGCGTTAATCGATGCTCATGTTGTGAATCATTGGATTGTCTGGTCCAGACTCGATTATTTACAGACCGCCGCCATGTAGCTGAAATATTGCTTAGTGCGGCGTTATACAAAAAAAAAGAATCATCAAACAACAGCAACAACAACTTCAAAGAAACATTATATCTCTTATTCTTCCCGCGTCTTTTAGTAAAATGTTGGCGTTTCAGCAGCGTTCGCTTATTCCTGTTGTCAAAGTACTGAAAATCTGTGATATAAATGTAGATTAATTATATCATTTGGAAAAAAATATATACTCGGCAATCAATAACACTCGGTCATTCTTACCTGCCATTACTGAATTTGTCCTTTCGTGTACAACGTTATAAAATAGTATACATTTTATATGTGTTCATTACAACAACTTTATAAAGTATGTCATATCCACTATGTCTGGAGATATTTCTAAGTACATACAAACAACATAGTAAGACCATTTTAATATTCAAACCCTGTGGGCATTCCCAGGTTGCCTTTGTGTGTCGTTATTGGTGGGGTGGTCACGTTCGGTGAACAGGTTTATTGTGCGTCATCGTACCCCGATGGCGTGGATGGCTGCTTATGTTGTATGTAGTACTTTTGCTCTGTTGGAAATGTATTTGCTCAAGGCCCCACCCCACATTCAAACTCACTCTCCTACCCAGAGTTCCATGCGGCCGGCAGCCAGCTAGCATAGTACCTCTGCCACAGGCCAGCGCCATGTGACGATTCGTCACATCTTTCACAGTCCATTCAAGATACTGCATATGCTTTTCATCCGTTTCATGTTTGACAAGTCTACACATTTTCATAAACAAATGTCAAAGAATGGTTAACTTTCATTGAGAAAGTATGCAAATACGTAAAAATCTACTTGTTTTTGCGTAGTTATCCTATGTTTACATTGGTTGTACGGCTCCACGTGCTGTCATCGAAGCCCAACGGAGAGCTTGTGACACGGTCACTTTAATGCATAAATATATATTGTCATGCAACTCACAGTCGCAGTTGTAGTAGCATATCTATATTAGTTATGCAACACAATATGTAAAGCGCCCCCAAATACTTGCATTAGTCCGTTCTATACTGATTTCTGAAAAAGCGCGTTTGTTTACAAACAAGAGAAAAGTCCGGTCACGTGATATGCAAATTAGCCTGTGGCAGTGGTATTATGCTGAGTCACCACTGCGACGGAGTGTGATTCAAACTAATACTGGCGTCTCATTGCTGGCAATGGGCTAAGGGGAACAACTCTGTCATTCTTCCAGGTTCGAGTAACTTAGCGTCACCTCATGACCAAATGCGTTTACCTCATTGGCTGATGCAGCTTTGTCAGCCATGTTCTTACGAATACGAAGATGCTGACCTAAATGCCTTCGTTGTTTTCAAGTTTGTATTACAATTTATGGTCGAAATATGGACGCAATGTAAGTAATAATGTACACAAAGTAACCTAGATTTGAAAATACTATATTTGTAAACATTGGTAAATGGTTAGATTGAGTAATTTACTTATTTCATGTTCGCGCTACCCGCACGGTATGTCGGTGTTGTCAGACGACATGGTAGGGAAGATCGTTCCTGGTAAATACACTAGTTTTAAGGCTCCATATATGCATATATGATGATATTCGTTGCCTAACCTGTATATACTTTCTGTTAGACAATGTATTCTAAGTTTCTGTAGGAGATAAACAGTATTTTGTCCTAACACCGCTGTTTGTGGGTTCCTGAGGTCACGTGACTTTCCACCATTTCCCGTACACGCTTTGGGCGTAGTACTAGATCTAGTAGACATTGAAGCTTGTAGAATCAAAATATAAACTACTTCCCTGGTTGTTGCATACATGTTTTTAGTTATCACCTCAATATCATCAGGTATATCAATTTAACTAGTCACAGTCATTGTAATGGAATCTGTCCCAGGGGTATGGGAGACAACTCTGATTGTCTTGTTTAAATAGTGATTTGCAGGGCGCTTCAATTGTTCTCTAATTTCTTGATATCCATAATTGATCATAGTACATTTTGGTAGAGTATTATTCTGCAGGAAATTTCCACGTAAAACATTTGCTATTTCAAGTAGAGTTTCTGTTTGCAAGTACATGCTGCTTGAAGTATAGTTGCTATTCTTGTACTGTAAATAATGAATAATATATTTTAATGATAGGAAGTATGGTTCTCATGTTTATTGAAAGTTAATATTGATCCTGTTAACCATTCTGTTGATCAATATCTATTGTAAAAGAGATTCATGTCATCAAGACTAGTGTTGACATAAACTAAGTAGGTACATAGATACTTTATTGTAACTATGGCAGCCTGCAATAGTCAATGAGCACCATGCCGAGTTGTAAACTTGATGACAATACAAGTTTTGTCAGCCATGTTCTTATGAATACAAAGATACTGACCCAAATTCCTTCATTGTTTGCAGTCAATCTGAGTGATTGTGAGCTGGGTAACATTTGTAAAGCGTGCCAGGATCAGAAGATTTATGAGTTACAAGCCAAAGTTGCAGCACTTAAGATGAACAATACTACTCATTCAAGAATGGCACAGAGAAGACTCAGGAGGATGTGTGACAGTTGTACTAGTAAGAGTAGAAACTATTGTGATCATTGTTTCACTTGTGGTTCAAGTGAACATTTCCAGATTAGCTGCATGAAACATAGACAGTATCAGTCTTTGTGAAACGGAGGCGAGTAAGTGATGAACGGGGCCCCTTTGGGCATTGTGTTCAGTGCAGGAAGTAACTTGAAGGACCTAGTCATCAGAAATGTTCTAAGTGCCATTCTGGTCCCTATTGTACTTACAGTTGTCAGGCTGTTCATTGGGACAAACATAGGAAAACGTGTTGTGCCATCAGTGAACTTGAAGGTAGAGTAAATAAGATAGACCTTGGTAATACATTGTGTACAGCTTCACTAACTCCTAATCAGAAACAAGAACTAGTATGTCTAGTTAGAAAGCAGTGTAAAGTGCTCTGTTCATTAAATGGTGACAAAACAGAGGTTTTATGGGACACAGGTGCACAAGTGTCAATAGTTTCAGAGAAGTTTCAAATCCAGCATTCCAGACAGAAATCAAGGACATTCATGAACTCTTAGATGAAGGCCTCACCATAAAGGCTGCCCATGGTGAAAGTATGCCTTTCCTTGGATGGACAAAAGTGCAATGTCAGTTGTTAAGGGGTAACTCTAACAGTTGTTTAAATGTGCCATTTTTAGTTACTAATCTGCCAGATTTTGATTGTCCAATTATTGGTTCCAATGTGATAGCACAATACCTTAATGATACTTGCAGTGACACAGATAGTGCTCATGTAATCCAGTTTGGTCTTCCTTTCTCTAGCCAAATCTAAACTTAATGCTGTTGTAAATCTCTTGAAAGAGGAGAAATCTGATATTTCGTTTGAATTGGTTCACCACAGTTAAAGCTGGACAGTGTATGCGTGTGAAATGCCAGGTCAAATCAAACCTCAAAGAACCTATCACAGCCATGTTCGAGCCATGTGGAGATGACAACATGCATGAAGACTTGACAGTATCAGGATCCCTTCTTCGCATCAAGGCAGGTATCAAGACAAGCATCCCAGTTACACTGTCAAACCATTCTAATTGAGACATACAGGTAACAAGCAGGACACTTCTTGGAATAATACAGCAAGTACAGTAAGTCCCACCTCTGAGACCATCAGACAACCTTGAATATCCACAACCGGAATCCTAATCTCCTGATCATCCCACAAAACAGACCAAGGATGGAGAACTCTGCTATCCACCAGTGGACCTTGACAATACAGATAACAGAAGAGCAGAAAAAACATTTACGCCAAATCTTGTACGAAGAATGTCATGTGTTTGGTTGGAATGATGATGATATTGGCACTATTCCTGAACATTCAACCAACTGACAGCATACCAGTACAGAAAACTGTGCGTGTAAAAAAACACAACTCATCTCTGAGACTATGTGTGGACTTCAGAGGATAAAAACATAAATGTGTTTCCGACAGATATCCAATAATTTGTGTAGAAGATGCACTGAACAGTCTAGGTGGAAACAGATGGTTTACTCTCCTTGATCAAGGTAAAGCCTATCACCAAGGATTCGTTAGAGAGGAGTGTCGGCCCTACACAGCATTCACTAGTCCTTGTGGGCTATATGAATGGACACGCATACCGTTCGGACTCAGTGGGGTGCTCCAGGTACGTTTCAGAGGCTCATGGACCAGTGTTTGCATGGACTTAGAGACAACATATGCATACGATATCTAGATGACATCATTTACTACAGCAAAGATTTCTCACGGTACATTGAAGATGTGAGGACTGTGTTACATATCTTACATGTGCACGGTGTGAAACTCAAACCTTGGAAATGTAAGCTTTTCCAGAAGCAAGTACGGTACTTCGGGCATTTGGTATCTGAACAAGGTGTGCAAATTGACCCAGAAGACCAAGCAGCAGTGGTCAAGCTGAAAACAGGTCACCCATCAACAGTTGGTGAAGTACGCACGTTGGTGGGATTCATAGGCTATTACCGTAAGTACATTCCAGACTTTGATAGAAGAGCTCATTGCCAATTTGAACTGTTAAGAAAAGAGGAATCACAGCCAAGACAACCTTCAAGGAACAAGAACAGCAACAGGAAAGGATGTGCACAGGTGTCATCGATTTACAAGGTTGAATGGACAGGTAGACATCAAGTTGCTGTAAATGACCTTATTGATGAACTGTTGAGTGACAGTCAAGTGTTATCCCGAGTGGGATCAAGAATACATCCTTCATGTCAGGAAGGCCTGGATGCTATTATATACCAACAGAAGGCAGATGGACAGTTAGGTGTTATCGCATATGGCTCAAGATTATTATCTCTCACACTGAGGGAAATTAGAGTTCTTAGCTCTTAAATGGGCCATCACTGAGAAATTCTGGGATTATCTCTACTATGCACTAAACTTCACTGTCTACAGCGACAACAATCCCCTAACATATGTACTCTCAACAGCCAAACTTGATGGAACAAGACGTAGATGGGTAGCTGAACAAGCAGACTACAATTTCACTATAAAGTACAAGCCTGGGAAACAACAGCGACGCTGATGGCCTAAGTAGGATGCCACTAGACTTTCATGAATATATGTCACATTGCACAGAAGTAAGTCAAGACATTATAGGAGCTTCCATTCAGACAGTTCAAGCAAGAGATTCTAATGAGATAGTATGGATATCTGCAATCACAGACAATTGCAGTAGCCTGACAGAAATTGATCTACCAACTGACAAGTCTAGATCCTTCCAGCGTTTCACTCCAAGAGACATTCGACAAGCTCAGAAAAACGATTGAGCTATCTACCCGATCCTACAACTACTGCGACGGAAAGAGAGTAAGAGAAAGGTGCATGATTTGGTATTTGACAAAAAGAAACCTGGCCTGAGCTAAACTGTTTATTCAGAGAATTCAGCAAATTGTTCTTTATCAGGGAAGGTATACTGTGTCGCAAACATTTCATCTTTGGTCTACAAGAAAGAATTCAGATAGTGTTGCCAAAAGTGTAAAGATCAGTGGTGTTGAAAGAACTCCATAGTGACATGGGTCATCTAGGGACAGAAAGAGTGACTGATCTTGACACAGAGAGATTTTTTCTCGCCATTCATGCAGCGTGATGTGGAAACATGTGACTAAGGAGTGCAGTTGCTTAAAAGACAAACCACAGGCTAATATGCAAAGGGCCCCATTGGTACCAATCAAGACTGTATGTCCATTTGAAATGGTATCCATTAATTTTGTACATCTTGACAAGTTCTGGTGGATTTGAATACTTATTGGAAATATCTGACCATTTTACAAGATTTGTTCAAGCTTACCCTACACGGAATATATTTTGGAAAATTGCAGCTGAGACTTTGACTTTGTACTACATTTTGGCTTTCAAGAGAAACTGCAACATGACCAAGGCAAAGAATTTGAAAATAATTGTTTCATCATCTTCAGAAATACTGTAGAATGGCCCGGTCACGCTCCACTCCATATCATCCTCAGGGAAATGGTCAAGTTGAGAGACTGAACAGAACATTGTTAGGAATGCTTTGGACACTACCTCAGGAAATGAAGAGCAACTGGAAAGATCATGTGAATAAAGTAGTACATTCTAACAACTGCACCCGCCACCATTCCACTGGCTACTCACGATTCTGTCTCCTATTTGGCAGATCACCTAGATTGCCTGTAGACCTTATGTTTGGTCTGGATAGAGGGGAAAGAAAGTGTGATCCAAGAAAGTATGTGGAAATCATGTATGCAGGAGGCTTATGAGATAGCAAACAAGAATGCAGTGAAGTCAGCTGTCAAAGGAAAGTATCACTACTTTTCACAGACCAGTGATTTACCCTGTGTGGTACAAAACAGTAGCACAAAGTGTGATCTTAATTTTGTAGGGACAGAGCTCTCTTATCATCAATTACTTACTGTTTCAAATACTTGCAGGTAAAATTGAATATATAGGATTTGTGGTGCATTAGATGGTGTTAATATCTAGTAGAAATGTGTGTAATCCTAGTAATCTAATGAGCATTTGTATGTATGTGTTAAGACACCTTTACCTCTATAATAGTTATAAACTATATACTGAGGATATCTTTTATTGCCTATTGGCCATGTGGCAATGTCAGTGTATCTATCAGATTGAGTCTCTTATGACGTTACTAGTACTACTGTAGAACTTAAAATAGGTGTTTTTTCCATACACATGTTGAGAGCTAATGAATTCATTCCTACTCCAAATGTAAATATAACAGTGTAGCATGTTGAATTTCATGTATGAACATCAATGGTAGAATAGGAATTTGAGGTCAGTTTTTATATGGGGGGAGGGAGTTCAACTGTTGTATAAAGTACTTTTGCCCTGTTGGAAATGTATTTGCTCAATGCCCTAACCCACATTCAAACTAATACTGGTGTCTCATTGCTGGAAATCTGGCCGAGAGTAAATCTTTAAGCATGTATCATGACCAAATGTGTTTACCTCATTGGCTGATGCAGCTTTGTCAGCCATGTTCTTACGAATACAAAGATACTGACCCAATTTATGGTCAAAATAAGGCCGCTGTATAAGTAATAATATCAAAGGTAACCTAGATTTGAAAATACTATATTTGTAAACGCTGGTAAATAATAAGATTGAGTATTTTGCTTATTTCATGTTCGCGCTACCCGCACACATGGTAGAGAAGGTTGTTCATGGTAAATTAACTAGTTTGTGGCTCCACATGTGCATATATTAAGATATTCGTTGCCTAGCCTGTATTTACTTTCTGTTAGGCAATATATTCTAAGTCAGTGCAGTATGCAGTATTTTGTTCAAACACCGTTCGTGGGTGACTGAGGTCATGTGACCCTCCACCATTTCACGTACACACTTTGGGTGTATTACTAGATCTAGTAGGTATTGAAGCTTGTAGAATCAAAATTTAAACTACTTCTTAGGTAGTTGTACACATTCTTAGTTTTCCCCTCCATATCAGGTATATCAATTTAACTTGTCACAGTCATTGTATGGGGTATGGCAGACAATTCTGATTGTCGTGTTTGAACAGTGATTTGCAGGGCACTTCAATTGTACTGAAGTGAGCTATCATCTCACCACCAAAACACAGCATTCTCATTAAAGGTTAAATGTATTTACAACAAAATGCAAAGCATTGTGTATTATCCTAATAATCTCAACAGGTTAAAAATATCAACATGTTTAAATATACAGCACATATTGCGCAGTAAAGCAAATATGGATACGTGTCTTTCCCACATTTAGAACCTAAATACTTTCAGCTGTTAAAACACTCCTTAACATGTATTGACCCTAAACGCATCAAAATTATGGGACAAGGAGCGTGTTTGTGTTTGTGCTTAGGATCTAAACACATTTTGTACACAGTGTGATCCAGAAGATATAACAGCAGAACTATGGGCTTTATGACATCTGTTACATTGAGCAACGTACTCGTCGGGCGACGGCATATATACAAAGGGAAACCGCTCCCAACTAGAGTATGAGCTAAGATTAGATGCCCCTGAGTTATCAAAAAGCTCACGGTTATTCCTTTAACCTGCTGACACCTTCTGTTTTCATCATTCCCAAATTAACTAAAAGGACTTACCGTGTACTTAGGTATTAAAGTGGTTTCACACTTATTCCAGAGTTGACACTGATCATTAGCAGGGTTAGAAACTAACAGTTTTTGTCCACTAGTTCTTATAATGATAACATATAGCAAAACCCTTAAAATGGGCCAATTTCTACTAGTCCTTAGGATACCTTTACCATTGGGCAGTTTGGTAAGGACTACAAGACTAGTGCCAATTTCTAACGCTGATTAGATTTGGTTCCATAGTTACATGGATCGCTATCGCGAGTGATAACATTTCTGATGTGAAATCTTTGGTCTGTTCTTGTTTTCAAAGGGTCAATCGCACAATTAACTAAATGAAAATAATTATTTGTTTGAAAATGCAGTCCTCTTGGAAGATGACAAAATCAACCTCCGAGCTATCTTAGATTTACAACATTCTTACGATGACTTTGGGCTACGATATTTTCAAAAATAGGCTACAGCAGTCTTCAATTTCCCGTCCGTTTTACTGAGTCAATACTGACTAAGACTTTATGTAAATAAAATGACAACAATACAAAAAATTCTATAACAACTGTAAACCACCATCAAGGTTATAAAATAATAACAAATAAAATAAACAAATAATTTGATGTGTCCATGATTATTTAGTTTCAAGAAAAGTCTGTCCATTTTTTCATCCTGAAAGCTCATGGGTGGCTGGAGCAGCGAGAGCGGCGAAAGAATCCTCGAATAAGATATAAAGTAATGTTCATGGGCGGCTTGAGCGTCGGAAGAAGTTCCGCACACCTCTTATGATTTGGCTGATCAGTGACACCTTTTTCGATTTGCGACTTCTTTTCACCCAGTGAATATCAAAAACAATGTCACTTGATAAAGATGTGGAGGAGGGGATTGAAATCACGCTGCAGCTGCTATGGGTCCAGGGGTCATCATCATCACCATATGTCACTGTAGCAATGCTTCCATCCTGGAGCATTGAGTCCTGAAGGTGAAATGAAAACATTGCATTTACTCAACTCTTACAATAACTATTAGCAAAAAGTACAACTAAAAAGAAATACGCATGTTTCCATTCATTATTCAAGAAAAGTTAATTGGTGGCTGGAGCGTCAAAGTTTGTCTTGTCCATATGAAGGAAATTCTTTAGTGATCTGCGATCTTTGTCAATCTCATTTAAATCAGACCTTAGTTCTCGCTACCGCTAAACGAAGATCTGAAGACATCCCATTAGGGGTCACGTCAGAACGACCTTTCATTCGACCAATCTGAGCGTCGCTTACCAGATTAGTGACAGTCAGAATGTGATTTCTAATCATGCAACCTCGAAAACTTTTACACGGGGCATTCCAAACAATAGTTATGTGTTTAACGACTGAATCCATACCATCCAGACCATCTATTAGCCATTCCAGAATATTCTTTTGTTCAGGTTTCAAATGTGTAATCGAGAAATTGTCAAAATATGTTTCAAAGCGTAGTTGCCAATTTGAAATTTGTGCCATTAGTGAGAAAGCTGCCTTTTGATTGGTCATTCCATTAGTCGGTCAACGTTCGCGCAAAGTTGGTCTGACATGACCCGTGACCCGTAATGAGATGTCTTCAGGTCTTTGTTCAGCGGGAGCGAGAACTAAGATCTGATTTCAATGAGATTGGGATCTTCGAGTTCCAAGCTCTCGAAGCAGTGTACCCACCAGCCGTGTTTCGTCTAAGAATCCAGTTGCGAACCCACACTGATTTAGGCTTTCTTTTCTTCTTTTTGAGTGACTGTGTTAGATAGACTGTTATTAACGCTAGCGTCTCTTCATCACTTGATGAATCCATGTTGCCGAGAAATGCATGAGAATCTCGTGAGATAAAAGTTGTATGCGACTCAAAAATCAACACAAAAAAACAAAGTTGTTACGATCTTCAGTTGTCACTACGAATCGTATGCTACAAGTTGTCACTGCAAAACGCACCGTGAGAACGCACCTTTACGGTAATCTGAAATGACCGTTTTAATCAGGCGGGTAACCTGTGCCTTCCTTTTTTCAAATTCGTCAAACATTACCACTTATACATAGTTTGATTAGCATTAATAACGTCCTTTGAAATGGTGTTAACCTGTTAGGATAATTGTATACATAACAGGCTACCACATCGCCATGGAAATCTATCGTCAAAATGTTCCTGACAGAAGGATTATAGAGTTCAATTTCGATTATACTTTGAACATTTCATGTCAAAAATCACATATAAATCTACCTGACTAAAAAGTGTTAGCTAATACAGTTCCTTTGGGTTTGTGTTTGGTGGTTTCCTGTCTTGAATACTACGTGACCCGCAGTGGCTAATGATGTAAACAGGGACGGAAATGGAAATCGGGAAAATATGACCAGATCGCAACGTCGGAATCTTTGAAATCAATGCACATGACAACAGATTACACACTATCACTAGAACATTTACAGAATGATGTTCAAATGTACCTACTTTCTTGGTTACTGTCAAAGATATAGTAAATCCAAAATCCCCCAAACCGCTGAACACGATCGACGACATTTTGAAATATTCAAAATTAAAGCTGTCGACAACATAAAAGACATTTTCGTATTATTTCTGCTTCATGTGCATTTTTTACTGTTCTGTGTTTGTATAATCGTTATTAGAAATAAATGAAAATAAAACAATGTTGATTAGGATTCATAAAGATACGAGACTTATAACGCTGCACATTAAGCTGACACGCCGTGATATAACTGGAATACAGTTAAAAGCGGCGTTAAACCCGACTCACTCACTCACTCACGACTTTCAACATGAAAGGTTGTTTTCAAATCATGAGAAGAGAGTTACCTCACAGAAATCTTCGCATGAAGCAACATATGTTTGTACACCAATTTATGACTCCTTGCGACCCAAAGAAAACACTGTCCACTCAGTCTGAATAAGGTCATTTTCAGAATAGAGAACTGTTCACAATTTGTTTGGTGTTGGCAGAACAACAGATATATAGTAATTAGATCATCATCTGACGCTGGCATAAACATTCACATTACAACATTTACATACAGTGCAAATTTACATTAACATTTGCACCTGGTCCAGACATGTAAATTTGCTCCTGGTGCTAATATACATATGTGAGTAAATGCGTTCACATGACAAGTATACTTACGTATGTATATTAACACACGTACAAATATACACACACGTATAGAGGTGCATGTGTTCGGGGTATATGTCGTTCATTCGTCTGTATGCAAATTTCGTCGACGTTCAAATGGACATGCCCGCCATCGCCCAGTAGGAGTGTTTTCAGTGAATTGTTTACCCATGAGCCATGAGGAATACCTTTGGTGCCAGAGACGTAAAAATATGCCATGCACACTGACAGGGGCATTTTCTTTGCAGATTACCTGAGATGATTTTAATTAAGCACGGCTTATAACTTTTATTATGAAATACGGTTTCGTTCATTTCTTTCTAAAAGTACATAATTTTAAATTTCATAGTTAAAGTTACACATTACAATTGATACAAGTATGTAGGCAATAAACCACAGATTTCAGAGATAAGATTTCATTCGTTTATTATAAATAGTTTTTTCATAAATATGCATTTACCGACATGATGCGCAAACGATAACGTTACAATTTCACTAATTTATGGACAAAATGGCGTCACACAAATTTGAACCACAGGACCATGTAACTACTACTAATAATAAACAACCTCACAAAAAACTCGTAGACGATGCCTCGTCTGCGAGGGTTGTTTTTGTTACTACTTGTTACATGGTCCTGTGTTTGAACAAATTTGTAACGATTTCACTGACTTATTCAAGGGAGATGTTTCATTTTCACCACGGTAATCGGGAAACAAACAAGCTTTCACATGTTTTTGCTTTTTACATTCATTGAGATTTTACAACCTGACGACGCACACTAAGTATCCAGTGCGCAATGTAAACAAAATAGCTCACAAGGACTTTTTGTAAAAGTTCGCATATTCAATATGTTTGCCAAGCTATTAGCCTTTGAAAATCACGTTAATACTTTACAATATGTACAGAGCCAGTTAGGGAAATAATAAACTTTAATAGAGCGAAATTTGAAAATTGTGGGTTTTACGTAGAAGGTAACACGGGTTTTCTCCCTTTACATGAAGAAATGCTAGCGTGCTTTCAAGCGTAATATGAGTCGTAAGGAATCAATATAATGTCAAAGTGGCAGATTTTGAATACTTAAGACAACCTTTTGTCGTTTAGATATTTAATTTAAACCTGTTGTTGGTGAAAATGGCTTTCCTCTGGCCATTTTAAGTCATTCATGTTTACGATGTTGTGAATTAATATATTTTCATGCACTCGACTTTCAAATTATATTCTGTTTATTCAGAGAAGATACAGTTTTGAAATGTTGAGTTGCTGAAAAGAACTGCATGGGTGTTACAGCTGGCTATCGTGAGTGAGTGAGTTGGGTTTAATGCCGCTTTGAACATCTTTGAAAGCCGATGTGCCCACGAACCCGGATACGGTGCAGACAAACCTGGGAACATTATCAGGGCGAACTGGGATTCGAACCTACAATCATAGGTTTCTGACCCGCCCAACGGATGCAACTCTGCACACCATATTGCTACATACGCCACGGCATTCGTGACTCATTCATGACAAAACTTGTGTCATTCCGGGACAAGACGTGCCCCTCTCGAAGGTTCCCTTATTGGCATATGAACTCGAGAACTACTTCAAACAAAAATAATATACGAGGGGCGTTCAATAAGTTTTGCAACTTCAATATAAGACCAAGTCGTAGAATATCTTTTGCACTTTTAATTTTCAATATAAAATCCATCCACCTCAAAACACTTATTCCATTTGTCCTTCAAGCTTTTAGTACCACTTTTCTAGAAATCCACAGATTGCTGCTCTAACCACGCCTGTGTGGCAGCCTTTATGTCCTCGTCATCCTGGAAGCGTCTTCCATGTTGAGCAGATTTCATTTGCCTGAACAGGAAAACGTCACTGGGGCTTAGTCAGGACCGTACAGTTAAATCACACCCGCTACAGCCCAGACTTAGCCCCCAGTGACTATTTCCTGTTCCGGCAAATGAAATCTGCCCTACGTGGAAGACGGTTTGACTATCTAGTTTCCCGTTCATTTAATTGACTAAGATTCTGTCAAAATTTCAAAATTTTATAACAACCTTCATAAAACAATCAATAAGAACATATTTTTAATACAAATGATAAAATAAACAAATACTTTAATGAGTCATATTTTTTAGTTTTTTTAGAAAAGTTCATGGGCGGCTGGAACAGTTGAAAAGTCCACGCACTCCTCTAATTATTCTGCTGAATAATGATGTCTTCTTAAGTTTTCGGTTTCTTTTGACCCAGTGTATGTCAAAAAGGTCTTCACTGGATAGTGAGGGGATGGAAATGACTCTGTGGCATCTATCGAGGTCCCCTTCCTCATCATCATCATCACAACTTGCCGTTGTAACAATGGCATGTTGGAGCATGGAGTCCTGAAGGAGAAATGAAAACATTCTATTTACTCGACTCTTGAAATAACTATTATCAAACAGTACAGCTAAAAGGAAATACACGTTTCCATTCACTATAACATTATTAGAGGGTTTGCTAAACACAAATATCTATGCTTTAAAATAGTTGACTTTCATTGTTTATTTCTTATCAAGAAGTAACTAGTATATACCTTGTATGTTTTAATGCGATTTCGGGGTCAAGGTCACTGTTGAGGACATGGTCCCATAAATCAATTAGATCGTCCCAGTCTGACGACTCTGTTGTGAACATGACTTCTTTCTTTGACAATGGCGTGACGTAGTCGATCAGATGACGATTACAATGACTTTACGCCTGACTGCAGCTGCCTTTGTGCAAGCAGTGTGGACGTTCGGGGAGACACCTAGAAATTATCTCTAGGTCCATTGTCTCATGTCGGAATGTTCAACCCTCTCGGTTATTTCTGTGAATTTTTACTGACAGCCTAGACTCACCCTAGGCACACACCCATAGCATCACCAAATATATCAATTTACAAAAAATAATAACTATAACTTTATCCACGGAGATATCCGAACGATATTGCGAATGCTTTGATAAACGGTGACATGTATCTGAATCACTGCCTATGCAAACCATCTTTCTTTCTTGTGATCGAATGTAAAACGAATGTGCAATTCTGCTCAAATTACAAGATTTTTGGCCATGATACCAGATGGAGTTATCCCCCCTTCAATTGTCTCGACGTCACTGACTCGTGAGGTGGATGTCACAGCAAAAAAGTTATCATGTTGCCGACGCTAAATAATTACAGCAATCCGTAGCAGAAAAATGAACAGTTCATAGCATCTTTAAATGGGTTAACTTGGAACTATTTTATAATTAAAGCAAAAACATGTTACAGATGAGTAAACGTCATTTTTAACAGGCATCTTTAAAATATATTTGATGTAGAACTTAACTTCTTTTGAGTAGTATATTCCGAAATATCTTGAGAAATAATGATAACATAAAGAGAACCACAATACTCCACGCCTTCAGTGGATGTCAGACCCGTTGATGAATTCTGAGATCGATGTATTGATTTAGATATGTTGAGCGTAAAATAGCTGCTTTTGTAATTTCGTGTAATTTCTGTGTGGGTTGTATTGAAAATAGTAGAAGTTAACTGAAATGGGATTTAAACCACGACTAATAAACGGGGGACATATGTGATTTTTCATCTAGTTACCGTATACGACGTAATAAGCGCCCACGGTGATATTTGCTAATATATTGGCTAGTGAACAATCTCCATTAGCACCCCTTCCGATCAATGTACACAAGACTTATTTTTTCGTGTATAATACGCACTCGTGTGTTATATGCACCCTAAATTATGGACCATTAAATCCTGGAAAAATATATTTGTCATATATAAACATTTCAGGTTGTGAGCATAAACCACAACATTTACGAACTTTCAACTCTTTTTTTTTTCTTCACCAAAATAATATTCCAATAAGAGCCCCCTATTTCTAATTTTGAGAGCGCCCTGGGCGTTTATTACGTCGAATACGGTAAGTGTAATCGTTGAGATACTTTGTACACTGTTCATCTGTGAGGGATATTACTTATTATGATTTTGACTTGAGGATATACTACATTTGGACAAATGGTATTTTTAAAGTAACGTTGTAGGCTCAATGACACCGAATATTATATTTATATTAAAGGATAAAGCGGTGGCAACAATTGGAATTAATATGTATGTTTTCTGGTACATCTTCGTCTAAAAACGACGTTACGTAACAACGGTAAAACCCACAATTGTCAAATTTCACACTATAACAGTACAACCCTTTCCCTAACTGTCTATGTAAATATTATAAAGCATTAACGTGATTACCAGTAGTTTATAGCTCAGCAAACGTTTTGAATATGCGACGTTTTGGTATAGATCCTTATAGCTTATTTTTTACTTAAGAAGTTTAAAATAAAAAATCGTTTTACAAATGTACATGTAACAAATCTGTAATTTTTGGTATATGTAATTTTCATATTGTTATTTACCATGTTTAATTCATTAGAACCTCCCATCAGTACAACATGAAATAAGTGCCATAATGAATGGTGTTCAAATACTTTTCATATGATATATCAGAATGGAGAAAGTAAAAAGGTAACATACCCATGAGAGTTTGCGAATGATCCATTCACAAGATCAAGAACCGGCCTGATCTTGTGGAGGGGGTCGTGATCTGGCTGCCCTCGGGGCACTGCAACAGAGTTGTCGTTGCAGTGGAGGAACCGCATGATTACTAAGAAGCGATTCCTCGGCATGATCCCCCAGAAGGAAGGTGTTGACGCCAGCCAGTTCTTGTCCCCCTCATTCAAGTAGGAAGCGATGGTTGGCTTCTTGACGACACCCATGGCCAACAAGAGTCCAAGAAATGCCTGCATTTCTACCCGGTCTACGGGTCTCCACGCCCGAGCCCTGCTCTGTGGTGATAGAGTGCGGCCCTGCAGGTACTGCTCAGCATACCTGTTTGTCTCCCTGACCAGCAGGTCGAACAAATCAACACCTCAATCCCCTCCTCTGAGTTGCTGGTCAAAATAGCATATGGGAGGGGCATGGTAATCTGAAACATATATCATAATTTATGACCACATGAATTATTATAAATCACGCTGACATATATCATTGTATTTGATACATGTACATGTAATGATAATCTTTATCATACAACTTATATCCACATTTATACCTAAACGAGACACCAAATATGAAACAATTCCTTACTTAGTTTTGGATGACAGGCGTTGTCTATGTTGATTATGAATTCATGCACTTAATGATATTTGTATTTATCAATTCTTGTTACCTGGAGGGTTGACATGGCCGCACTCCTCGGCAAAGTCAATGCTGTTGCCGAGGTCAAAGCTGTCCGTGTCCAGCACAGGCAGCCAGGGGCCACAGACCATTGGTTTGGCACCTGCCTCTTCTTCCCTCTCTTCCGGGTTATTTTCCTCGTGATCTGAAATTTGAAATAATGCTTCTTATTAATAATGTCCTTTTCAATCACATATAAAAGTGCTAAGGGAAAGGATTCCTTGTTAAAAGATAGATATGTGTAGTGTGTCCATGCATTCAAATAACAAAGGAGCATGGAAAAAGCATGTATGAATCATTCCACTTCACAGACCATATCCTGGACAGAGTATAACTGTATTATCAAAATTCAAATATCATGAAATTTAAAAGCTTTTCAAATAATTTTGAATAATGACATGGTTGAAAATTAAAGCATAAGAATTAAGAGGTTGCAGATAAATTAATGCAATCACAATAGTGAGGACATGGTTAGCTTTGTTTATTTGTTTGCCTCTTTAGTATTTTTTTATGTGATGCTTAACACCGAAATCAAAATGAAGGGTTGGGACTAAAATACTTTACAAGACAGGGTAAAATTCCATTGTACTGTTAAAACAATGGGAAGATTTGGAAATTTGTCTACGGATAAGTGAGCTGGTATTAATTTCCATGTCATTTTCCTGATTATATATTTGCAAAACAGTCTAATAGTTAAGGTATCATAAGGACTAGTAGACATTTGCCAATTTTATAGGGTTTTGTTATACTCATCATTATAATATATGGACTAGTGGACTAAAATGTTAGTTTCTATCGCTGAATTTGCAAATTTTCATGGATGTTTCTTATCATAATTGGAACTAAGCAACTGCTGACTCATGTTTTATTAGTGATCAAGGGGAGATAATGTGATTTGTTTATGTCCTATAATAACTCCCTTGGATACATACTTTTTGCAAATTGCTTCATGGAAGTTTGTCATTTCTCCAATGTATTTTATGTTTGTTATCAATCTTAAATTTTAATAAAGATAAAATATATCATATATATATATATATATATATATATACATATAGACCTATAGACATATATTTAGTTTATTGAAGGAACTGTTTCAGACCCTGTAGATCTAGTGAATATTTTACAACACAGTATCAATATTCATGTGGCAACTTTATTTTCGTCAAGACTAATATTTTGCTTGTAATTAATATGTATAACCTGTGACCTTTTTAGTTGGGTACAGATTAAACATGTTGAAAGACTTATTCTTCATTACTACTATATAAAGATAAGATTAGGATATATGTGCTCCACATGAATGTATTAATGAAAACTGAAGGGCTTCCTTGAGTAGTCACAGGGAAACAATTGTGTACTCATGATGCAAACATTTCCAGGGTGAGAATTAAAATCAAAAGCTTTACAATGATGCTAAATTTTCAACAAAAAATTGGCCATAGCTTCCGCGTCTCCGGGCTGCCTGCCCGGTGAGGGAACATTTGTTCAGTGCACTGACCCCCAAACCCATTGGCGCAAGGACAACAGTCACTTGGTGCAATGCAGCACCCCTTTCCCCTTAGTAAGTTATAGTAAATGTTAATCTACATCATTTAGATATATTTATAACATTTAACATTTAGAATTATGAAACATATTCATTTATTTTTAAAATTTCAAAATAAGTTAGACATTTTAGATTTTTTAGGAATGACTCATTATACTCATTTAAAATATGGCTTCATGTCCAAAGTGTGAACTAGTGTGTCCTTCAAGATAATTTTAATTTTTAACAAAGACATTTTTCCATTAATATTACTGAGCTTTACCAAAAGCATGTGTAGGCCACATGTAGACATGTTAAAACTTCACTACCATGAGAGCCTTTCTTTCAAATCAATTCTAAGTTTCATATTTCATGAAATACTCAACAAGGTAGTTTGCTGTTTCTACTATGACTATCATGGTATGGTAGATATTTTTAACATTTGAAACATCACAACTATCACGAGTAGATCTAGATCTAGCCTACAATTTCGAAAATTGCAAAAACATAACAAATTCTTATTCCCGCCATTGCTTTGACACTGACAGTACACCTACTCAATTTACTGAAAATGAATTAATGTTACTTACCGCTTATCTCTTCCTGGGAGTCGGAATCTAGAGAATCGACGGATATGTCCGACTCGAAGTCCGACTCCCCCAAATCATCGTCGTCGCCAACTCCCACCGCTGACATGATTCTTTTTTGGTGGACAGCTTCGATCGCAATGTTGTCGTCTGTCACATGGGGCTATTTTTATCCCTATGAATATTCATGCTCTCGGCGGGAGGCGAACGTTTTTATATATTTGATTTGTGTTCATCGCGCTGATTCGATAAACAAAGCACGAAGATAAAGATTAAAGCATATAATGTATAAATATTTACATTGGATGTCATATTTAATTAACACTGTTGGTGATTTCAACATCGAACTTTGTTTTGTTTTAATCGGGCACCTGTAACCTCTGTGACGTGGCATGTCAAAGATCGCGGGTCACGGTATTTCGTTCCAGACGAACAATCGGAAATTTGCCGCTCTTGCCAAACCCGTTATGGTGGATGATTGAAACCAAACTGTCGATAACCGTAACAGCTTCATTTGTATTCGTGAAATAAAAAAAAAATAGTCTTGCAATAATAATAATAAGGTATTTATCAATAACAAACCGTATGAATACAAAATTTACAAACTGAAATTAAACGATAGATCTTTAATAATTTAGTAATGAATTCTACTGTCAAAGAGCTAGCTATTTATATTTAGACATACGAACTCGTTCAGACCGAGGCAATAAATAGCTTCATCGGGGACCGGTATTCAAGTAATTTTAACTGACATTTACACGTTCAAACTTCAACATCATATAGTTCTTGTTTATATACTTATATAACCAATAAATTATAAATATATTCGACACTGCATAATATCCTATATGCCGTTGCTACCAACCTACTTTTCAACGTCTTTCAATAAATTGGCACGCCTCATTAAACATACGAAAACGTGACTTACATATAATCAGTCACAAAACATGAACAACACAGACCCAAAAGGGTGTGTCAACGTTTACCATGTGCGTTTTCGTTTCTTCTGGGAGACATGCTTTCGACTTTTTTTCTCTCATGAAAAGTACCGCTAAGCGACCTTCAACTTCGGTCGCCATTTTGTTTAAGTTTCGGCTAAAAAGTTGCGGTACCTTTTCTGTGTTTTTGCAGAATTTGAGGTTTAGAAAGCATGAATGGAATTTCTAAGTATACGCATGAATATGAGAAGTGGCACATTTTCACACAGACTGTTTTTTACAGATGTCAGTAGGTATGTATAACTGTATGAATGTTTTTGAATACGCTTTGATATGAATGTGATGAACGAGGCCTTGAACAAATACTGTAAAAAAAATATACACTCCATTCACCATCGATAAACTGGACATTTAGTTGGTTTCATTAGCTAATTAATACATATATGCGTAGATATTTGACCATTTTCAATCTTTTAACCAAAATATTTATGAAGGTTTCAAACATTCCTTCGCATGTGGATTTTCAATCAGTCGGTGCAAATTGTTCGAAATGAAAAATTATTTCAATGGCGGCAAATTTGAACGAAAGTGTAAACAAGGGGAATTTGACTAACTCCATATGCGTTATTTATTGACAGTAGAGTTGTGAAAATGAAACAGATGTGTTGGAAATTTACTGCTTTTTGCGATGTTGCAATTGCTATGGGCTTGGGGTAATCAAAAAATATTTTATTTCAATTCTTTTAACATGATGTTTCAGAAGGACATATATGTCCCTCTGGCACAGCACCTGCGTTTTGTGTAGGGACATATATGCCCAAATGGCATCCAGAGGGTTAACACTAACTGTGTATGAAATTGACGAGTATGTGACCTCATGAGACAGTCAGACAAAAAGCATCTGTACAGAAAAATGGTCATGTTTCTTACGACCTGGATGCCATAAGTCCCTCCTCTACAACCCTCACTTTGAAGTTGAATAAAATTCAAAATACATCACACACACATCATCACACACACAAATACACTTCACAGTTTTGAATAAGGTGGGAAATTCCCTGTTCTGTGATACACTGGAATTTTAGGCCAAGCAAAAGTACTCAAAATGACCCCTGAAAATGAGGTACATCGTTAAATGGCGACATTTTTTACACATTACTAAAACACCACTCACGGCGTTATTTTTACAGCATGTTTTGAAATCTAAATTTCGGATATTTACTCGGAGAAATGAATTTCAAAAATACCATATTAGTGATCCCGGGTATCTGACTTTTATCAGATCACCAATGATCATTCCAAAACGTCTGCGATAACCCTAGAATAGTTTCGAATGTTTTGGAAAATACGCAAACACGAACGCCGAAGTGAACTTTCCGCCATATTGAATAGTGTTCACAAAATCACGTTTCAGGTACACCGGTTTTTAGTCGCCTGTAACGTCAGGTATATTTCGAACTTAGCTGCAATACATACATCCTTGAATTCCTCATACATTTTAGAATCAAATGACCAATGGTCTTTGTCATCAAGACAAAGTGGCTAGATGAAATCAAGCAAGTTAGGTTTGAAAATGAACGCTGTGCTCGAAAAACTGCACTTGTTTGAAATGATAAACAAAGTAGCATTTTCTCCTATTTTGAGCAATCCATTCGTCTATTCGTTCAAGATATTGGCTCAACAATTTCAGAATATGCATGGGAAGGGAATCGTAGGAAGAATTAGGGATTTTAAAAAAAGATACATTGCAATGATTTGATATTTTCAACAGAAATTGTCAAAATTACCGTCCTGTGTGACGCCATGACTGACGCAAAATCACGCTCAACGACAACGGCATTTATCAGAATTTCTGACTATTTCCGTTGGTTTCAATGAAGAATCTAACAATAAATAAGAGTACATAGATTGTCAGAATGTTTCTGATTACTTACATGCCACATTTATGTATATACGATCCCTGAATCAACAAAAGTCCCCTCGTAAAATCCCGCGTACTGTTGACAGCGAACACGCCCTTTTGTAAAAGTCGGTCACCGATAGTGATGTCATACGTCAACATTGTTGTATATATTTGGTAATTTCTTTAAGGTGAAGGTCCTTGAGTGAGAGTGCACACGATCATTGTATCATGCTGTTTAAAGTTTCATTTATGATGTCGATTTTGCATTTCCTTTATACATTTTGTCACACAATTAATTTCACTTTGGATATTTGTCAATGTTCAAAATGATATACGTAAATATAGGCCACAACGTATGAACGAACCTTTGATCATCTCCTGTTTGTTTGAACATGGTTTACATAACAATTGATAGATTTATAGTGTCAAATACGATATTTCTTTCCTTTGGACAAGTGTTACTAGATGAAGTGTAAATGTAACTGCAGCATGTACATATTTCTTGGGATGTGTAATAGTCAATATTATATGTTCATATAATCAATGTCCATCAATAGCCGTTTCATTTTATTTTATAACTAAAACTGAATATATTACTTTAACAAAATGGATAATATTTTATGCTTTGGACAAGGTGTTATATTAGTCAGAGCATAAATATAATGCATATATATACATAACTGGCAAATATTTTTTATGAAAGTATTTCAATAATTGTTTTGGCCATGATTTTTCCTCAAACTTTGCAATACAGATGTTCATTCTAGCAATGTTTTGTTTTGTTTGTTTGTTTGTTGTTTAACGCCTCACTCAGCAATATTCCAGCTATATGACGGCAGTCTGTTAATAATCGAGTCTGGACCAGACAATCCATTGATTGACATCATGAGCATCGATCCACGCAATGGGGATCGATGACATGCATGAACCAAGTCAGCGAGCCTGACTACCCGATCCCTTTAGTCGCCTCTTACAAGTATAGTCACCTTTTACGGCAAGCATGGGTTGCTGAAGACCTATTCTAGCCCGGATCTTCACGGATACATTCAGCAATGAAGTTCACTGGAACGCTGTCTTAAATCCTTAAAAATACACCCAAGGTCAGTTTATTGTGTTTGATACTGTATATATATAAACTTCTTGACATGCATACAGGAAAAAAAGAGGTGTTTTCTATTCTCCGGTTTATTCTCACAGTAAGTACACAGAAATGAGAAACACATTTTAAAAAAATACGGATGGCCTAAATGTCATAGCCGGCCGAATTCAGCCAATCAATTAATATATTAAAGTCGTTTCTCAGCCACCCTAAGATTAGAACTATTATAATCTGACAAATGATACGGAAAGTAATCTGGCGTTTATGCAAGTAAGGGGACATAACTTGTGCTGTCTTAATTTGCATTGCGTGTATCTTATGAAGATGCCGACCACAACACGGAAAGTTCCTGCCTGTGACGAAAACAACATTCACTCACTCACTCACTGATGTAAACATAGATATTTTATGTGTGTTTGTTTAACTCCACCCATCACTTTCGATGAAATATGGAACACATATCTGGAGGAAATAATTTATGATGTGTACAATTCACATTGAAACACGTAATCTAATGATCGCCCTGTAGCCCCTAGTTGTGATATAAAGACATTAGTTCTTCCAGTAAGCGCAGTTAGTGTGTGCTGTGTGAATGAATGTTATGTTACGCCACACTCAGCAATATTCAAGTTGTATTACGGCGGTCTGTAAATAATCGAGTTTGGACCAGACAATCCATTGATAATAATGAGCAACGATCATGATACGCAAATCACCGGGCCTGACCATCCGATCCATTTAGTCGCTTCTTAGACCAACATAGGCGTGTAATTTAGATGAGCTGATCAATGACATATATTGTGTGTCAATTCAACAGTATCCAAATCAAGGTGAATCCGATCGACGCCGTCAAACAAATAGCATGACGTTTGGATGATTGTTGGCCTCCCCTACACATGGATCTGTTTTCAGTGAGTGAGTTGTGTTAAACGCCGCTTTTAACAGTATTCCAGTTATATCACGGCGTGTCAGTATAATGTGGGAGGAAAGCCCCAAGTGATGCAGGTCCTAGACGTTTACCGCTTCGGTGACACCCACGAGCAGGGGTATGGTGCTGACAAACTTAGAAACATTATCGGGGCGAACCCGGAATCGAATTCACATTCATAGGTTTCTGGCGTGCCCAAGGGAAGCAACTCTGCACAGCAAATTGCGGCGCCTAAGACGACTGGGCCACCCGTGCCCCCGGATCTGTTTTCACTATCCATTAAGGAAATGTGTACAGTTTGAATCAAATGGAATTTGATGTTCCCATACTTCGCTATAATGTATTGACATTGAAAGGGCCATGCTATATAAGTTTCGAAAAGTTTAAAGGCTTTAGATTAAAGTGAGGAAGTAAAGTTTAACGCCGCTTTTAACAGTATTCCAGTTATATCACGGCGTGTCAGTATAATGTGGGAGGAAAGCCCGAAGTGATGCAGATCTTAGATGTTTGCCACTTTGGTGAAACCCACGAGCACAGGTATGGCACTGACAACCTAGAAATATAACAGGGGCGAACCGGGATCAGCATCAACCCGGACTAGTACAAGCAGCCACACACACACATGCACGTCTCTATATGAGTGCAATAATATTGGACGCGAAGTTTTACTCCATTTCACCTCACCTCACCTTACTATAGCTTTTAGATGAACTTTCCAAATTTGGCATAAAATTTGGTCTGGTTGTACATGATTATATTTTGTCAACTAAGATATTTAACTAATTGCTTTTGTGTCCATTTATAGTTGTAAAATGTTCATTGCTTGTACTGCTCTACATCTTCCCGAGGCTAACCGACTTTCAAAAGTCCAGTTCCCACTTTTATAGTGAGTTAACTCCCTTGCCTCGGGAAGATGACTGATACACAAATCATCCTGTACTTTTTAAAAGGAAAGGATCTATTAAGCCCCTAGAGCTCTTTTTCCCAATCCTCTCGATTATCAATCAAATAAGTTTAGAACAATTGTTATGGTATTTGTTACACTGACTTCAACTACAATTCACTCTGGCAGAAACTATGAAAGTCAACAGCATGTTTCTCACGTCCTGCATTAATAGTGAATGAAGCGTCTCAAATATGTCATAATAGAAACGTGTACGACCACAGTAATTCGCGTTAGGTTGATTCATTCGCAGTCACACAGCTGTCATGGATACATACGCGCGGACAGACCATCTATTCACATCACGTACTTTTGTATATAGACATCACATATTCATTATATACCAGACACCGTATCACACATGGGTACCCACTGAACCCAACTCAACATATTGAAAGATTGCATGGCTGACAAAACGTTTCAAATAATAAACAAATGTTGGATTAACCCCTTGAGTTGCCGGTAGCTCTAGACGTGTCTCCGCTCGGTAAATATATTTGCTGTATGTTCGTTTCTTTCTCACTATAGCTGGATTTTTGTTATCTCTGATCGCAGGTCATATCTGGGCTAGTCGCAAGGCCCACGTCTACATTACTTGGGCACTATAGCTGTTTTTTTGTTATCTCTGATCGCAGGTCATATCTGGGCTAGTCGCAAGGCCCACGTCTACATTACTTGGGCACTATAGCTGGGTTTTTGTTATCTCTGATCGCAGGTCATATCTGGGCTAGTCGCAAGGCCCACGTCTACATTACTTGGGCACTATAGCTGGGTTTTTGTTATCTCTGATCGCAGGCCATATCTGGGCTAGTCGCAAGGCCCATGTCTACATTAATCGGGCATGTCTAGATGTCTTCAGTATCAGGATGCCTGAAAAGCCTCTACTCCTTTCTACTATGTATTTTAAAACTATTTGATAAAAGAAATCTTAAATATTTTCATTTCAACGAGTTTATGTTTTTCTAATAACTTACTTAGCGGAACACAAACAACGGGGCGGGTGTCTGTGTACATATGGGGTTAATCTACATGGGGCCGGCCACATCTCGTTCCCCTTGAATAAATGGTGTATTGACTGTATAGACAAGCTTTCTGAACCCTTTAAGTTTTCAAAATATACCGTCGACACACTGAAGAGTGAGAGGATGTTTCGTGACTAATATCAATACTCCAGCACGGCGAGGCACACCAAGAAACGGCAAATAAAATAGAAAGATCACAGGAGTTGACTTGGCGCCAAAAACGTAGCTTGCGGAGAGTACCTTATGGATATATTCTGTTGATATGTGGCCTGCAAACTCCTGACAACTTTTCTTCCGGCCTACTTTAGGTTCTACACAAAATTTAAGGACTTATTGCAGTATGACGGAACTGCAAACTCCCCACAGCAATCGCTGTTCCTTTTGTATACTAGACGTTTTATTAAGTTTTGAAATCTCTTCCATTCTTTGCCATGCGTCACGTTAAAGATCGCCTGTGTGGTCTAGAGGACGGAGCGTCTGCCCGGAGAGCGGAAGGTAGGTGGTTCGATTCCCCGCCTACGTGATACGAAAATACGTTAAAACATGGCATTTGTTGTTACCCTGACTGACGTTTGAAATCAAGAGGATAAAACAAGGATAAATCGTCTTTGAGTCAATATACTGTGTCGGAGTGTGGTGTTCATGTTAAACCAAGGCGTTTCCGCTCTCAGGGCAGACGCTCTATCCACTTGACCACGGAGGCGAACCGTGACGATCCAGGGAAGAATAGGTCTTCAGCAACCCATGCATGGCGTAAAAGGCGACTGTGGTTGTTGACCACAGGCTCGCTGACTTGGTTGAAGCATGTCATCGTATCCCAACTGTGTGGATCGATGTTCATGATGTCAATCACTGGATTGTCTGTTCAGACTCGATTATTTACAGACCGCCGTCATATTGCTGAGTGCGGCGATAAACAAACAAACAAACATTAACGGGATATGATATGTAGATCCAGGGCACCGAGCCTGGCCCCTGATTCTCTTTTGAAAAAGCCCTTACGCTAAGTAAGGCATACTGGGGATCTATTCTTCCGGGGACTCCTACGGGCCAACGCCTAAACCACTCTGCTACTTCACCAACCTTCCTTTGTCGTAAACTACAACAACACACATACATCTATATAAAATATGACTTTATTAAAAAAAGATGAAAGGTATATTCAATATTTAAGTATATATAAAAGACAATATCGTTTTATTCTATTTATCTGACAAGTACAAATGACAAACAACAAGAACATATTCTACAACATGGACACTCTGATCTCTACGACATATATACATAGGACATATTTGGTTTCAGTCTAGGCCTCGTATAGTATATAGTATATATACCACAATATAATGTACACCTCATACGATAAATACTGGAAGTGAATAGAATGTGAATATATTGTAGTGTTCGTTCTTCAAAACAGAACTTCACTTTGCATGTATGGTGTTTTGTGTATTGTGACATCCCTTGTCCATGAGAGTTCGTGTATGTTTTAGATGGAACCTCGGCCTGCAGGGAATTCACTGGGTACACGCGCCACCAATCTAGCTAAACAACAGTGTGAACATAGCTTGGAATCCATTTGTTATCCAAAGACTATGACGCCTACATCTACAGTGAACAAAAACGTTGGGGATCAGGAATATTTTCTGGGATATTTTCTGTAGCACAGACTGAGCAGACAATTTCATAGAAAAATATCCCTTTATTGTTTTTCAGTATACATGTATATGAAACACTGAATGGGGAGACGCAAACGTATCGGAAAATGAGATAGCAACATTGATCAAATCCAAATCATAGAACCTCCTCGACTTTATCGTGCCTCTCTCGTTCGATTTGTCAAGAATATATAATACACGGAACAAACGAGAGTTGAAGCATGCTGCTACACATGGTCATCGCCGTGATGATTACACATACTCGTTTCGAAAACGTAATTAATGACAACTGAAAACAATTTGCTAAAGTTACATTTAAATATTCTGTGAATGTCGAGTATGGTTTGGTTTACTAGCGTCTTGGTTATATTCCTCATGCATAAGATGATTGACTACAGAGGCTGATGAAGGGGTCGACACAAGGAAACACAACGAGGTCCATTGTACTGTAAACCAGTGTGCAAATTAACGATTAATTCACCATGAAAACCGTGGGCAACACATCAATAACTAGCATGGATCTACAATAGAAAAAACAAACATGAAAAGGTGCCATACAGGATTTCAGCATGGAAGCGCCATTACATTCAGCAACAACATTTTAGAATCTTCTTTCAGTTCCCTATCCACCCTTTGACTACAGCTCGATCCGCTTCCTGTAGAGTCTCCGTCTGTTGGTGTCTTAGAGGAGGGCCAGCGAGTACGGGGACGCTGACGCTGACGTTACAAACATATATAAACCTTACAAAAATTGGTAAAAAAACCCGCATTAAAGAAATGACGAAAACGTGGTAACGTCCCTTTCATTACAATTATGTATATACCTTACAAATAATATTGGTCCGAAAACGGGGTCCGGAATGTTACCGGATCCGCATTAACGAGGTTTCACTGTAAATGTTGTATTTCCTACCAGCATTAGTGCTTTAGTTGTGGTTCTGTCAACATCAACGTTCTCCATCCCATTATGTAACTTAAAATCTCTCTCAGTTACGTTCTTGTGTCTGATTTTATCCCACGAAAATGGATATTTTGAATGATATGTCCAGGAGACATGCCACCGTGCCATCCGTTCACTGCTACCCGCATGTTTGAGGTCGTCAGTACTGGTGCGGTCTGTATACGTATGCATTGGGATTGGACGGCAGGACTCGGCTTCCTCCAATCGGTGGCCGACCAATTCTTGAAGACTCATAGTAGTCGTCGTGACCGCGGTTTGTGGAATGGCTGTAGTCAGCTAGCGCCATCGGGCGGCCGTATCGGGAATCATCACGATCACCCCTGTTTACCTCCCCTTTCAAGTACGAAAATCCAGTTCCGGTGTAAATCGTGTGTCCCAGTTCCCTGTCTCGGTTGTCCTTGAATTGACTAGACGCAGGCTTGTAGAGGACAGCTGGTTCGGGCTCTGGTTGGTACCCTCTGTTCTCGTAATGACCGTTGTGCCTGGTTTCGTAGGGGTTCCGTGCTTCAGGGTAATATTGGCTGTTGTTTCTCCGGTCATCGAAATCCTCATAGCCTCTGATCATACCCCCATTGTGTATGGGTCGGTTGTCTTCGTTGTATCTCGACCTGTCGTCCATATACGGTGTCTGGTTGTAGTAGCGGTGGCCACCGGTGCCATTCTGCACGTGGGGGTGAAGGTTCATCTTAGATACATCACGTGATACGGGAAGAGACGCCCCGTCTACGTGTTCCGGTTTACACTTTAGTTTGATGAAGAGGCAGACTATGATGAGAATGAGGCAGGCAAGGAAACTCATCAACGCCGACCAAGGAATACTACTAGAGTCGAAAGATTCAACGAACAGGAAGAAATTGTAGTATTTGACGCCAAACAGTATTGCGCTGGCTAAGAGATCCAGAACTGTAACAGAAAGAATATACGTTAAAGTGATAGTTGGACATCATACATTCTAAACGCAACAACATTCTTGTCGCCATCTTTAACCAACGAATGGCGATGGCCTGGTTCCAGCAAGAGGGAAACCAACTTGTACCAATCAGCGCTCAGTTTACATAGGACAAAATAGCAAGGTTTCCCGCTCAGCATCGTGTGGCATAGCACTATTTGTTTGTTGTTTAACGCCGCACTCAGCAATATTCCAGTTATATAACGGCGGTCTGTAAATAATCGAGTCTGGATCAGACAATCCAGTGACTGACATCATGAACGTCCATCCACGCAATTGTGACACGAAGACATGCATGAACCAAATCAGCGAGCCTGACCACCCGATCCCGTTAGTCGCCTCTTACGACAGGCAGGGGCGGTCGGGTAGCCTAGTTGTTAGAGCGTTCGCTCGTCACGCCGAAAACCCGGGTTTAATTCCCGACATGGGTACAATGTGTGAAGCCCATTTCTGGTGTCCCCCGCCGTGATATTGCAGGAATATTGCTCAAACCGGCGTAAAACCATACTTACTCACTCACTCGTTCTTACGCCTTTTACAGCAAGCATGGGTTGCTGAAGACCAATTCTAACCCGGATTTTCACGGGGGCCAACATACTTGTACAAACGGTGAACGCGTACTCACTTGTAAAGATGCACAGGATGAAGGAGGCGAGGTTGGCGGTCTTCATGCTGCCCCACCTGCCGCTGTAGCCGATCTTGTAGACGATGAGGAAGACGGTAAGGGCCAGGATGCCGGCCAGGCCGACCGACTGCAGCACCCGCAGCACCAGGAACTCCACGTGACTGTCCTGGATTCCGTCTGCAACAACACCAACAACACATGTTATATATGTCGAACTGTATCATCTAAAATATACTACTCAACGTTAGTTCGGAACATGCCATTTACGCCACTATACACAGAATGCATTTGTCTGTTATTTTCTGCTTAACTCCGCACGTACGACGCACGTGAGTAGAATAGGTCTTCAGCAACCCATGCTTGCCGTAAAAGGCGACTATGCTTGTCGTAAAAGGCGACTTACGGGATCGGATGGTCAGGCTCGCTGACTTGGTTGATACATGTCATCGATTCCAATTGCGTGGATCGATGCTCATGATATTAATCACTGGACTGTCTGGTCCAAACTCGATTATTTACAGCTGGTATATTGTTGAGCGCGTCGTTAAACAACAAACAACCAACCAAACCAACGTACATGAACGATCATATTCAAAACTGACAAAAGCTTCATGCTACTGCTTGAATACTGATAGTTTCACACCTAGGAAACTTATGACCGATTCTCCGAATGATACAACTATATTCTACCGTTCTTTCCTGGAGATATATCCTGTCTTGAGTATCAAATATGTATGTATCACGATAATGCAACCAAACCTCTAGCAATACCTGTGTCACCATCCATATGGGCTCTGGTGTCCGGGTCCGTTAACTACGGATGGCTCTGGTTACCGGTTCGATGCGACAGAGATAGAACGACCGACACGTATACAACTTTAAAAAGGTCAGACTTGTGTATTATTTAAGTGATATGTCTGGAACGCCTAGCGTCTGTCATAGCGATGAATTACTTTGCATTTAGCATGTTTTTTCTTCAAATGTGTAGAATCTCGCTTAGGAATTTACCCATAAATTTATTATGGTCCAAATATTCCCCTAAATGTTGGACACAAAGTTCACCGGAACTACACAAAGATTATTATTTTTCTCAAGATTTTAAAACTTGGAAGAGCATGTCGTTCAGATATTCAGCTTACTACTACTACCGTTTTCCGTATGAGAGAGTAAATAGTCATTATCATTTATCATTACTCAGTCTCTGTATGTGTGTTAGTGTTAGAGTGTGTGTGTGTGTGGGGGGGGGGGGGGGGTAGTTAACGATTGCCCCAAGCCTCTAAGCTTCATGCATGATCCTAACCGCATAGTCTAAATCTTGACTGGAAATTGGCGCCAGGCTATATAGAGAGGATGGTGCCCCTTTACATGATGTAATACAGAGTACGGAGATTCGTTAAGGTGAAACGGGCGGTGGGGTACTTAGTGGTAAAGGCGTTCGCTCTCCAAATCGAAGGTTCCGGAAATATTACTGGAATTGCTAAAAACTTATTCATTTACTCACTCACTCGCTCAATAACGTAAAGGTGAAATGAAATGTGAAGACTGAAACGGCATATAACGGCCAATGTCACTTTTCATTTATTGACGTTATAGGCGAGTCATGTACATCTACATTTAATATCTGACTGAGCCCTGGAGCACAGGCTATGTTGCAGCTCACTGCACACCGGGGGCTAATGAGCCCAGTACCCCGTGGCACGGGATGGTGCCCCGCAACGTGACAGCTGGAGCAATCGCGCAGATCAGCACTGAGAAAGAGACATTACCCCCTTTCACCGTTACCATATTTTTTCAGACTCTCCTTTGTTAACTAATATGTATACAAGGGATTAAAGTTACAACATTCCACATAAACATCCAAATCATTGTTATAGCGACTTTATTATAGCAAACAGATATAATCTCTCCTTGGTTTTAATCCGGCAACATTCCGACGACGAAGCTAATCCTGTGCGGCCAGTCAAGCTGCGGAGATGGCTAACTCGCACATAGCTTATTTTGCGGTTCTGTGGAGCAAGCAGAGGCTTAGACATTATGTCATTTGTCAGGTAGGACATGACAACTATGTTTTTAATGTGTAACGATCCGATTACCTTATCAAATACATGGTACATGCTTATCTACACCGTACGCGCTTACCCACAACACAGACTGTAATAGGAAAATCATATTAAAAACTAAAGGAGCCATGCATTCAATAGAAAGGACCAGTCTTCTGAGGCACAGCCATTCGAGTGTGCAGTGTTGAGTCCCTTGGACACGTCCATGTAACACGAGACCTATTTCAATGAACATTGGTCAATTATTTTCCCCCTCAATATCAAATGGTCGACCCCTTCAGGCCTCATCAAAAGTTACATTTTTAACATATGCCATGATATGGGCTTTGACAAGGACCCTTAATTTCGAATTCTGTGAGTGAGTGAGTGAGTTGGGTTTAACGCCGCTTTTAACAGTATTACAGTAATATAGAAACATAATCGGGGCGAACCGGGATTCGAATCCACAATCATTGGTTTCTGGTGTGCCCAAGGGACGCAACTCTGTACAGTGAATCGCGGCGCCTTAGACGACTGGGCCACCCGTGCCCCCTCGAATTCTGTATTTAATCATATCGATGTAATCTGTGTGAAGTACCGACCCCATACTGTCAGGCACAAAGGCAGGTTATTGTCAGCAGATGGTGTACAGTTGTGGTCTTCAATTACTAATAAGAACAGTTAACACGGCTGTGATTTATGTTCAGTCTGTCATCCTGCACTTTTCACCTCCACAGATCATATCGGAAACCGATGAATAATTTATCATCACTCCACGGAATAACGAATAACATGTTTTATGAAGAATTCGCCTTTTCCCGAGATTTTTCATCTGTACTGTTTGTTGTTTTACGCCGCACTCAGCAATATTCCAGCTATATCACGGCGGTCTGTAAATAATCGAGTCTGGACCACACTATCCAGTGATTTATCATGAGCATCGATCCAAGCAATGAGATACGATGACATGTGTCTGCCAAGTCAGCGAGCCTGACCTCCCGATCCCGTTATTCGCCTCACTGTACTGACAGAGTTGTATTTGCGCCGTTTTTAGTAACACTATTATTTCAGCCTTATCACGATGGGGGACGAAATAAATGTAATGTAGGTCTTGAATTTATAGTCTTAGGCGTGACGAGCTAACCACTTAACCAGTGATGAAGATAAACTGATTCAATATTTACCTACATCAGAGATGTGACAATTCAAGGCATACTGTGTGTGCAATGAATAACCCTTGTTTCAACACAGCGTGTCCTAAACTGAACAGCATCGATTTGGGAGGATTTTCACACACATATAGCCATTGGTAAACCAACTCACTCCATAAGCTCGTATTTACAACATATTTATAGCACACTGTTTACAAAGTTCAAACCATCAACAATTATATCGTAATGGCGTTTCGTCTTACGTCAACACCGCCATAACAGAACATGTGACAGGATGGCCGCCATGTTTGACCGGAAGTGGCAGCGATCAGACACGGCAAGTATGTGTGGCAACACCTGAAGGCTGGACGACAAGAAGTGGGAATGATTTAAAGAACGCAAGACAGGTGTGCAACACAAACGGTCAAACAGATAGACAAACAGACGGACACAATGTAATCAATGACGAAGCCATCTTGTCAACAAAGGGAGCCACCAATAGCACAATTGTTAATTGTAGTTGAGCGTATTTGTTGACATGTGTCGCTTCGAGTCAACCTTATTTTAGTGGCGACACGTCTTCATATTCTTAGTTTATTTGGGATTTGACAACATTTGAATATTTTCTTATTTCTTATAAAATCAAGTGTTTGCCAGGAAATGAGAATCTAGTGATTCGGACAGAGTTGATTAAGGGCTGGGGTCCTTTATAACGATCTCTGTCAACAATGAGGTGTTGAAACAGCCACTCTAACGTCTGACAGATTTAGGTCGGCAAAACACTTCCTGCTTTGAATTGTACTTTATGTATAAGAAATACCGATATGTCGATACGCTATTCACAAAAAAATGAAAAACCAAAAGGATCCTAATCTGTACGAATATGATCAATAAATTAACGAATAAAAAAAACAATGATGATATTATTGCAATATTTGTACCACTAAAGCAAAAATACAGGATTATTATTGAAACCGTTACCTCACAATACAATGTGGAGTTCCTTGCATTATTCAACATGTCCTAACACGCCCGACCTGTTCTTGGTTGGTTGTTCGGGTCGTTAGGGAGTTAAGGGTAGTTTGTTTGTTTGTAATTTTACGCCGCACTCAGCAATATTCCAGCTATATCACGGCGATCTGTAAATCATCGAATCTGGACCAGACAATCCAGTGATGGACATCATGAGCATCGATCCACGCAAATGGGATCAATGACATGCAGTCAGCGAGCCTTACCATCCGATCCCTTTAGTCGCCTCTTAAGACAGGCAAAGTCGCCTTGAAATTACAGCAAACATGGGTTGCTAAAGACCTATTCTAACCCGCATCTGCACGGGTGAGTTAAGGATAGTAGCTCTGCCCGTTTCCAATAATACGCGATCTGAATGGACAGTCACACACACATCAAACAAGGTGTATTTTGGAAAAGGACGAGTAGTAAAGTTAATGGTTGTCCGTATTTTCTTCGTTATGTCTACTATTAAATGATGGCGTATGGCAGTATCGATGTACTTGTCATCGATTGGTCAGTGCTATCTTGCTTGCCTGCTTGTTTGATCTTTAAGCATTATTCGAGCTGTATGACGGTGGTCTATAAATAATCGAGTCTGGCCCAGATAATCCAGTGATTGACATCAAAAGCATCAATCCACACAATTGGGATACGATGACATGCATGAACCAAGTCAGCGCCAATTACAATGTATATTACATCAGCAGTTCAATCATGATTACATCCCCTGTACATATACCATAATTACGACAACCTTGATGTACCAGTAAATCAGAACAACTGGGACTGCAGCATTGATGCGGGAGCTCCAACATAGGTCGCCGCCAAATATATCAGTAAAACTGGGACGACACCATTGATGCGAGAGCTCTAATGTGGGTCAGTAGATGTAGGTGTACCTGGGGCTATATGGGCCTCAAAGAAAACGGATTGAATTGACCGAGACATTCATAAGTGGTACAGGCCAATACAGAAGTGTGTGTGTGTGTGTAAGCATAACATGGCGTGTTCATTATGCAGCGTCAGTGTACATACCGTGATTTGTGTATAGCTGTATGGGGGTTTGTGTGTGTGACGTGAATGTGGAAACTATAGAGACGGTCCTCGAATGGCACGCATATGAACATACATTACACACAGGCGTATATATGCAAGGGCCAAAGCTTACACAAAGCCGAATTTGAAAGCGTATCAGAACTACATATAAATGGTAGAATAGGTCTTAAGCAACCCACGCTTGCCTCCCAACGCTGCACACGATTCCTCCAAATCCCCTACCACAATTCCTCCAACACTGCACACTATTCCCCCAACACTGCACACAATTCCCCCAGACCCGTGAAGATCAGGGGTAGAATAGGGCTTCAGCAACACACGCTTGCCTCCAAAGCTGCACACAATTCCTCCAAAACCCCTACCACAACTCCTCCAACACCGCACACTACTCCCCCAGACCCGTGAAGATCCGGGGTAGAGTAGGTCTTCAGCAACCCATGCTTGCCGTAAGAGGCGACTATGCTTGTCGTAAGAGGCGACTATGCTTGTCGTAAGAGGCGACTAACGGAATTGGGTGGTAAGGCATGTTGATGCATGTCATCGTATCCCAACTGCGTGGATTGATGTTCAGGATGTCAATCACTGGATTTTCTGGTCCAGACTAGATTATTAACAGACCGCCGTCATATGGCTAGAATATTGCCGAGAGCGTCGTTAAACAACAAACAAACAAACGTATAAATTATTCAAATTATTCTACTTTTGGTGCTAATTCAGAAGAAAAAAACTTGAAAAAAAAACCTTTTAAAAACTACACACTAACATGGTTTAAAGGAATATGTAAAGAAAGGGACTTTTGGGACAGGTGCACTCAACATTTGCAACTTGAACCAGGTGATTTATTTCGTTGCATGAGCAAAGACAGCTAGGGTGTCGGTGACGTCTGAACCATCACAGTTGGAAAAAAGGTGTGTATTTCACCTTTAATGGGGTCGGGGACAGCATGACACTCATCCATCATAACAACAAATCCAGTACATGGCATGGAAGACAACAGACTGTAGCGCTCGGGCCACGTCTCCGTCAAAAGGTTCACATGCGCCTTTTGTCCCGTTCTCTATTTAACTCTGTAAGCTATAGTACATTGACATTTGTTAGGTATATAAAATGGTTCATAAATTTTTGCCACACAAATATAAGATAGAGAATGTATGGATGTTAACTTCTTCATTATGAGGAACAGCGTTACTGAGTATATATTTACTCCTTCATCATTCAGGTGGGAAAGAATCATCCTAGTCACCTCTGTGTTTGAAACATGCACTACCCAACATTTGCTAAGACCAAGGTAGCCATCCTAAGTGAGGTGTGGTCCTTAGCGAATGTTGAGTAGTATATAAATGAATCTGTTGATTTTGAACCAATAAAAGACATATATTTTTCATCAAAACGTCTTCGTTGGTGGTATGGACCTCACAGAAAGCCATTTACAATTCCATCATTAAATCTTAACGTTCCATGTGGTAGAAATATAGGTCATGCGAATTGGAAAAGGGACACCCGTCGGTTGACGACCAGAGCGGCGCTGTAACTGTAACCTACAGGGTGGTACGTATCTGCCACAAGTCTCAGCTCTCATACCACAGGAGTAGCTTTACCTGTATATAGCGCGTTGGTGCATTATCTTTGTCTATGTACATTAGTGAGTGAGTTGGGTTTAACGCCGCTTTTAACAGTATTCAAGTTATTTCGCTGCTTGTCAGCTTAATGTGGGAGGAAAGCTGGAAGTGATGCAGGTCTCAAACGTTTACCACTTCGGTGAAACCAACGAGCACGGGTATGGTGCTGACAAACCTAGAAACATAATCGGGGCAACCGGGATTCGAACCCACAATCATAGGTTTCTGGCGTGCCCAAGGGACGCAACTCTGCACAGCGAATCGCGGCGACTCAGACGACTGGGCCACTCGTGCCCCCATCTGTGCACAGCAAGTCAGGACTGGAGGTCACCTGATGAATGAGTACTGAATGGACACTGACGATTAAACGCGCATAATGGCATTATGCTTAATGTTTGCAATGTCACATGACGCTGGTATTGTAGCGAACAACTAAACTGAGAACACAAACACTCTCAGTGTACATATGCACATGCTTCAAACTGTTGAAATGATTTGGGTCTGCCCCAAAAATACATTGTTGCAAGAAGCAGTTCAAAATAATAAATATTTAGGTTCATAGTTTCAATGAAAATACATCTGGTTTTTCCGCCGAAGCTGAAACAATATCTAGTCTTCATATAAAAAAGCCCAACTAGAAGTTGGCTGTTTGTTGCTTATATGATAGTTGTAGATTGTACTCCATATATATTGAAATCCATGATCAAATCTGAGATTCCTTTGTCAACTTATTTCCGAAACGTGTCTGATCTCAGTCGTTTAGGCAAGGGTGTGTTAAATAATTTGAATGCAGTTGACACACAAAGCAAGGAAACTATGCAATCCACGTAATAAGGACAACTGATTCGTCGCCTGGAGCCGTCAAATAACGCTGCGTAATCTAAATGGAAAGTCCAACACTAACACCCTACCGAAATACGCTCGTACCTTAATAATGCAAACATTCTTAATATGGGTTGCTTAACCAGTGTACGATGATGTTCGGAAGGGGTGCGGTTCAGTAACAAGCACGCTAGATTTAATTTTGTACACTCCTCTACTTTGTGAATGTTCTGTCAGTTTCCTGAAACCTATTCCCTCATTGTGGATGGGTGGTGGTAGCGCGCGCACATCATACTCACTCCATCCTCGGCCGCGGACTGGTTTTGTTCTCAACTTAGTAAATACCATTTCCATAAATGAGTGAGTGTTTGTTGTTCAACGCTGCACTCAGAAATATTCCAACCATATGACGGCGAGCTGGAAATAATCGAGTCTGGATCATGAGCATCGATCGACACAATTGGGATATAGTGACATGCATCAACCAACTCAACGAGTCTGGCCACCCTTATAATATACGACAAGCACAGCCGCTTCTTATGGCAAGCATGGGTTGCGCCAGGTAGTGGGTGATAGCATGAGCAACGAGCCACATCGTCGGCGTGCGAAGACACAAAATCAGCCAAGTCACACGTTCCACCTACCCTAGCTTAACTCCAAGGCCATACTGGATGATAAGCGCATGGATGTAGAGTTAATTAATCTATCCTTATAATCGGGAGAATGCCAGTCGTATATAGAGACAACGTGTTCTTATTAATTACATAAATGATAATCTAGGAATTACGATTTTAACTAATAATCATTTCCTTAGAGACGTGTGCAAGTCTTTTCCCACCTGAACCTCATCGGTCAACTACAAGAATAGGGTGCTGGAAGTATGACCCACGGGGTTTCACGTGGTAGGCTGGTTTTCAGTCCCGTGCGTACGTTTTGCATGCTAGACGTGTGACGCCGGGTAACGTTCTTTAACAGCATATTCACTGTTGCGTTAAGGTATGTTTTTTTTTCAAAAACAGATTTTACAAGTCAGATGTTGCTAGTTGTTCTCTTTTATTGTCCTGTTTATACATGTATTCACTTAACTGTGAGCTTGTCAGTGGGAGTATGGGCTGAATGAATGTTCCACCCTTGACAGGCGCCCTTGTACTGCAGTATTAGAATATATCTCCACTCGATCCCGAGTGATCGTACCAACACAATCATGACAGCTTGAAGCCTCGGAGACATAGTCACTTGCTTCAATGATACCATCTCGCCACAATGACTTTCCAAATTGAATACATAATTTCCCAGAAGCAAAATAACCCAGGTTCATTTTCGTATAAAAATCTGTTATCTGAACAATCTAGGAATGTAGTTGTTACTCTCGCCTGAGCGACCATGACATACATTCATCCATTAACTCTTGGGGCCGGTGATGGGAGTCACCTGTGGCTGGCCATGCGAGTAATACCCCCGCCTTTACCGACCTCTAAACAATGACAATGCAGATTTTACTGTTTTTCTTCTCATAGGTTGGAAATAAACCATTCCTTTACCGGCTAAAGCTGTGATGCTCAGTTGATTCTTTTCAGTATAGAACAGCCTCTCCGATGGCGGTGACGTGTGAGGTGAGGTGAAATTTGGGTTTAACGTCGCGTCCAAGATTATTGCACTAATATAGCGACGTGCATGTACGTGTGTGTGTTTGTGTGGCTGCTTGTACTAGTCCGGACTGATGCCGATTTATAGTGCTAGCTCACTGAGATACCATGCCGCAGTTTAACATGAATACCCCACTCAGACACAGTATACTGACTCCGAGCCGACCAGTCCTTGTTTTAGCCCCTTTATGCCGAGCGTTAGACAGGGTAACAACAAATACCATCTTTTAACGTCTTTTGGTATGACGCGGCCGGGGATCGAACACCGGACCTTCCGCTCTCCGGAGGCGGTCCCGGTGACGTGTACTAATGCAGGGCGTTGTTTTGTCCGATGAGTTTAGGGTATGTCACTTGGTGATGTTTACAGTTAGATTATTAGATTTATACAGGTATGATGAACTTTTCAACGATTTATAGAATGTTTAACACGCCCTGTTCACATCTTTAATTCACATGTCATTCAAGTGTTTTACCTAAATGTTTAAGGCTACAAACACTCCCAGATCATGTTCATTCACGTGGGAAAATTACACCATAGCCACACCTGTGTTTGAAACATGTACTTCTCAACTTTAGCTAGGATAAAAATAGTCATCTTCAGCCAGGTGTGATCCTAATAATTTGTTTAGTAAAACTTAACCTGTTGATTTTGAACTAATAAACAACATATATCAGTTTTGCCTCTAAACCTCTTCGTAGGTGGTGTGTACCTCACAGAAAGTCATTTACATTTTCATCATTAAAACTTATCGTTCAATGTGGTAGAAATATCGGTCACCCGTGTTGGAAAAGGGACATCCATCGTTTGATGGCCAGAGCCGCGCTATCACTGGCGGATCCAGAAGTGGGGTCCGACGGATCCAGGCGGTCCGGACCTCCTTCCACCCTTTTGAAAACCAAATGTAGTTTGTTGTAGGCAGTAAAATTATTTCAGAGGGCTTTTTGATATGTTTGACCCCTCCCATTTAAAAATGTTGGGTCGGCCCTTGGTTGTAACTGTAAGCTACCATGTGGTACGTATCTGCCACGTGTCTCCGACCTCAAAATGTTATTCGGCATTACCACAGGTGTGGCTTTACCTGTATATAGCGCGTTGATGCATTATCATTATCTATGGAATGTGAGGACTGGAGGTAACAGTACATACATCATGAAGTCAACGCTCGCGTGTATGACAGTACTGTTTACAATGAGAATCAATGAGTCAGTTGGGGTTTAGCGCTACTTTAAACATATATATTTCAGCCATGGTTGTAGCTTTCGTATGTGGGAGGCAAGTCATGAGACACAAAGCTTAGGCGTTTACCTCTTTGACAAAACCACAACTAAGGAGCGTTAGGAGATTCGAAACACAACCAGTGAATGCTGACACCAAGGGGCACAACTCTGCAACTCTCCTAAACGGTCTTATACCACTAGGCCACCTATCTACCTGGCCACATTTAACCGTCCTGTGAAACAAAACCTTACAATTTTTATTCTTATGATTAATCAATGTGTAATAAATGCAAAATTAATGTTAACAAATTACTTCAAAGAAGACAACATGTCACAATCGTCTTCATTACTCACAGTTTTAATGTATTCACTCGTCGAAATCATAAATTAAAACTGTAGTCCTCGACTTGTGTGAAATTAAGGTTTAAATTGTGAGACAGAGGACAATTTATAACTTCTTCGACAAATGTTCATTGAGTTGTGACATCCGGGTTTATCAAGCTGGTAAATGACCATTGTGTATATATTTTTTAGGAGACAAACCTAAGATGATTCCGAAGAACGAACATATACTTATTTAATGGAACCTTATCACTTCACTTATCCAGTGACCCGTGAAGATTCCGGGGTAGAATAGGTCTTCAGCAACCCATACTTGCCGTAAAAGGCGACTAACGGGATCGGGTGGTCAGGCTCGCTGACGTGGTTGATACATGTCATCGATCCCAATTGCGTGGATCGGTGTCAATCACTGGATTGTCTGGTCCAGAATCGATTATTTTACAGACCGCAGTCATATGGCTGGAATATTGCTGAGTGCGGCGTTAAACAACAAACCAACTAACCAACCAAATCACGTATGGAGTCACCGGTATGATTACCTAGGTCCGTGGTACTAGTTCACTAATAAATACGCCTTGGTGTATCAGGCAGTGAAGACTATCCCGACATTAGGTGGGTATAGTCTAGAATAGCGGGGATGTGAGACAGGTCCAACCAACTTCTAACCAACTAAAGCGAACCAGATCCTAGGATTACACATGTTACTTAACACCAAAGGCAAACCACTCTGGCAAAGGCAAATAGAATGAAAGCATTCGTAAACTTGTGTCATTCGTGATGTGAAGCTACCAGACACTCTATCGCGAAAACCTGATCTGCAAGTAACCTGTCCGCGGCCCGACCCCAGGTTAACTGACCAGGCCTCAGGGCACCATGACTGTAAGCCATTGTCAGACCACGAACGCGTTTCATTTTCTCCATTGATATATGTGTTTGTTTGTTGGTTGTTCAACGCCGCACTCAGCTAAATGAATCAATATTCCAGCTAAATGACGGCGGTCTGTAAATAATCGAGTCTGGACAGACAATCCATTGATTGACATCATGAGCATCGATCGACGCAACTGGGGTACGATGACATGCATCAACCAAGTCAGCGAGCCGATCCTGTCAGTCTTACGACGAGCATAGTCGCCTTTTACAGCAAGTATTGGTTGCTAGAGACCTATTCTGTACCCGGATCTTCACAGGACCCACTGATAAAAGTAATTTTGGACCTGTCGTGATGATAGCCACGACTGTATACAGATGAGTGAGTGAGTGAGTATGGTTTTACGCCGCTTCTAGCAATATTCCAGCAATATCACGGCGGGGGACACCAGAAATGGGCTTCACACATTGTACCCATGTCGGGAATCGAACCCGGGTCTTCGGCGTGACGAGCGAACGCTTTAACCACTAGGCTACCCGACCGCCCCGTATACAGATGAAGTGGAAAGCATGACACTTCGGTAATGGCAGCTTTTTGTTCAGTATCTACCCGACGGGCGCTCGTGTGTTAAGCGTTTGCTCATCGTCCCAGGCACGTGGGTTAAGAGTGAGTGGGCTAGGTTTAACCTCGCTTTGAACAATATTCCAGTTATATCACGGCGTGCCAGCTTGATATAGGCTTTATAAAAAAGTAGGTACTAGTTTTCAATGTGTACTCAAGTGTGACAATGTCAACACTTTTTGGTGACCCCGCTGGGATAGCTTAAGCATATTTCTAAAAACAGAGAAGGATCAAACTCAATCATCTTTCCCATCAATGTCAACTTGATGAACGAGCAAGAAGTTGCTCTTAAACGATACCAACATCATAAAAAGCCATGTGATTCCGTTCTCCCATCTTTTAACGTCCACAAAAGCGTTGCGTTCACTCGTGTTATCACGATCGGAGTGACCCCCGCGCCTCGAAAGAGCAATCACCCCTCCCATGACCCCCACACGTACTAGTCAACATTCAATACAACGCCCACAGTATCACCCCGTCCGTGACCCCTCTATGTCACACCCGACGTCAACAAGGGTAGCTCGACGATGGGTACCCGCCCTAACCCTATCTCTGACTCCGACAGCTAACGCCCAACGTCTATTGTTATCGTTTCTAGGTGTTTAGTTTTGACACCGCGAACAACTTTCGCCAACCCAGCCTGGATCAGAGACTGTAACATCAATGTGCGGGGGGGGGGGGGGGGGGGGTATAGACATGCTTGGGACTACATAACACGTGTCTTCACCAAATGTCACGACAATACACAACTACTCGACACTCAAAACTATTTTGATGAGATTGAAATTTAAACATATTTTGTTAACTTAAATGACTCCAGGAAACACCAGCGGGATGGCATTTTACAATTCAAGTTTATTATATAACGCGTCGTTAATCAAGTTAAATATAGTTTTGCAATGATTAACGACACGATACTAGAATCGCATCAACTTGTATCGCATGCAAAGAAACTCCAGGGAAATCGTCTCAGTATAACCTTAGGGTACCTTAAACAGTTTCACAGTTTCGAAATTTGAACATAAGTGGGTGTCTACTAAATGAAACCCGAACCACGAGAGATAACGAGCCCTGCTTGTGGCCGTTCCCGTGTGTCCGCTGGATCTCGTCATCTGACCCTTGGTCACCGAGTCCGGCGAGATTAAACATCCCTGATGTTTGTCCCGGCAAGTCAAACCAGCCCGACAGGTTGATATCACAAAGCGTTAAGCCGGCATAAATTAGAAAACGGTGGGATTTGCTTGAACTTTTACCTCCCAAGATAAAAGTAGCATCTGTCAAAGAACTGTAGGTGATGAAACGAGGTTCCTATACTGACCCACCTGACCGTGTAGTTACGAGCGTGACTCCGGCGTCCAGCATGTCAACATTAACACAGGTGCCATTGCTCATTGTTGACGTCAATGTAGGTTAATACTTACACCTCACTGCGTCTTTAAGAAACACTAATGTAAACAGGACTCCCACCAGAGTTAATTATGCTTCAAATACTTTCATTTGCAGTTACAATGGTTATTGTATTAGCAGAGACAGAAACCTGGACTTCAATCAAAATGAAACTAAGTTATTTTACTTCTATGCTTCAGGCAAATGTCAGCACTGTTGGAAGGCCGTCAGTACGTGTGCGGGATGGTCAATATTAGCGCTAATATCCCGGGGGGGGGGGGGGGGGGGGGGGGGGGGGGGGGGCGTTATGCATACCAACTGGAGAACCACAGCTTAATACAGCTTAGAACAGAATTCCAGTTGTATCACGATGTGTCATTTTAATAACGGAAAAAGCCTAAAGTGATGCGGGTCTCAGGCGTTTACGTCGGTAATCTACGAACACGGGAACGGTTCCTGCAAACCTAGATACAATCAAGTCGGATCTTGAAAGGAACCCACGATCCTGCTTCAACACGGCCAATTGCGGGGACCTAGACGACTGGGCCACCCTGCTTTCCTTTGCTAACACGAAAGCCAATGAAATTATTTCTTGCTGAATAGATGGACTAAACTGATCTCATTTGAGAACTATCGCCTTGCAGTTCAAGTGCCATCGATGGCCAACATTTGAGCTGGTATTGAAATATCGTTCATATTTGCCCATTCAACAAGCAAGTTATGCCGTCATCAATTGCCTATGGAGGGTATGTACGGCGAACGTACTAAGCTTTTAGATTGGGTTGTCAATGGAGGGGTGTGTGCCTCGCAGCGAACCCTTACAGTGACATAAAACGTACAACTTTCATGAGAAGGTAGGAAAGGTTTGTAACTATTCATTCAAAACGCACTGAACGAACTGTACATGTATTCAAATTACCCCTTTAGTCAAGTATCTCGTATCACCTTCAGCCACTATCCCTAAAAACACCCACCCAAACACATCTACGCAATCGTCACGTGATAGTCTCACAAAACTACCTAAAATAACATTCTCCGCTGACCCTGTACAACAATTATGAACATGAAAAAATACCCATTGTTACACACAATATAGTGGCAAGTTGACATTTCAGTTTAACAAACAGGTTGCAAATGTGCTCCTTGTTAAAGTAAATACATATAATAGTCATGTCAAGCGCAGTTGGCGACGACATAACCATTGTTGCTGCAGTCAAACCACGACTCGGTCGGTAGTAGCACCTCTCTCTATACGCAGCAGGCAGGTGCCCGTCCCACAGCTACACATTCTACGGTAGCCGCCCCCGACATGTATCAGTTTATGAGCAAGCCTCATTTCCCTAGGGTGTAGTATAATCAATCAGAGCGCACGTTTCACTGACTTTGATGTAAACGTATTTTATTCACCTTTCTTTAACAAATGGAATGCAATTCGCATCTTAAATATCGTCACGCGGTTACCCGACAATGGCATACATGTGCATAGTTTATAATGGATATATTTCAATAATGACAGTACAATTACGACATAATATATCACCACCAGTCGTTTGCTCTTTGTGTCACTCCGAAATCCGGTTTGGCATCACGCGATGATATGACCATTATGGCGTACATAAGTGAATTTCCTTGACCTCTGACCTCAAGCACAAGATATAATGTTGTGCTGTGCAAGATAAACATGCAAACCAAGTGAAACTGCACCGCAGTCGTGATAACATGCATCGCGTCTTCCGCGTTCCATGCCAATAAATAAGTGTATTGTGTCAAGACTAGTCGCTAAATGCTCACAGGGCGTGGGGGAAGTCTAAATAATCTCAAGTATTATATATGGGACCCATATATACACATTTTGTAAAGCAAGAGTCATATATCTGTAAATAATGATGAACACGTGCGTTTTTAATAGGAGGCATTCATAACGTAGATTTCGAGTCACGTGTCATTGTCCCAAGAGCCACTGCCGTGATCCTGTCACCTGCACTAAACACACTCGTGTTAAATAACAGACTGTGATTTTAGCCAGAGATCAGTCCCATCATTAGATGCATTTTTTGGAAAGGTAGATGCAGTCTGTGATCACAGGTTATACAAGTGCGTTTGTAGTGTTTCTGTTGTTGAGCACATATCACGACGTGAGAATGTGACACTGTTCTTCGTTTGCACTTGTATACACGATCACCTATACAACTTCCAGATGTAGACATGTTTAGTTTGCTACAATAATGAACCGTGAATGCATAATAAATGGCATAGAAAAATCAAAGAATAAAATCAAAATTACGCATTGAAACCGATTGTATTTGTGTTGTTATTGTATTTCCGTATTGACTTCACTGGTAATAATATATGGCGTAGTGTTCCTGATTTATCGCCTGTTTTATGTATGAGGGAAAGGTCGTCTCTGTGCTGATAAGAAAGTTGAGACGTAAGGGTTATCAAAGCAACGTTAGCACTTCGACCCCTACACGAGTGCCACATACATCACTCTTGAGCTGTTAAAAAAATACAAGAGATAAAACAGTATTTCAAACGTTTGTTATCTGGACTCATTGCTGATCCGGGTAGAGAATAGGTCTTCAGCAGCCCATGCTTGCCGTAAGGTGACTGACAGTATCGGGTGGTCAGGCTCGCTGACTTGGTTGATACATGTCATCGTATCCCAATTGCGAGGATCGATGCTCATAATGCAAATCACTGGATTGTCAGATCCAGACTCGATTATTTACAGACCGCCGTCATATAGCTGGACCATTGTTGAGTGTGGCGTTAAACAACAAACAAACAAAGTTAGGTAACTCTGTCGACTTCAATTCACACATATCAAAGACTCTTTGATGTTTACACAGCAATATTAGAGCTCAATGACGTCAAGTTGTAAACAACTGACCAGACAATCCAGTGATTGATATTGACAACGATCCACGCCGTCGGTGTTAGTCGACAGCAGCTAGCCTGACCACCTGATCCATAATGACAAGCATTGGTTGCTGGGGACCTACTGTTCTACTTTATGTGAACAGTACCGCAGAACGCAAGTGGTAACATAGACCAAACACAGGTCACGTTCCGTCAGCGTTAAGACTGACAAGTCAATATTATTCTCGTGCGATGACAAGTCAGACGGTATTATCGGTGTCGAAGCGATGACATTGCATCTGAAGGATTACATAAGTTGATCGTTATCTTGAGTCAAAATGGAATAGATATCTCTACAAGCGATCTTCCCAAAATCTAACATTCCAATGTGATGACCTTTCTGGTTAAACAGAAGTAGGTTTGGTTGTTTAGAAGTGAAATGATAAAACATATGAATTATGAAATAAAACAGTCCAGGTGTGCAACATTAATACAAGTATATTAATGGACAGACTTAGTTCAATATTGTTTCTGCTGACTTCATAACCACAGCTATTGACCGTATAAACAAAAAATTTTATCGACAGCTACGAGCAGCGGGTGTCTTAGAGTGAGTGAGTACGGTTTTACGCCGCTTCTAGCAATATTCCAGCAATATCACGGCGGGGGACACCAGAAATGGGCTCCACACATTGTGCCCATGTCGGGAATCGAACCCGGTTCTTCGGCGTGACGAGCGAACGCTTTAACCACTAGGCTACCCGACCGCCCCCGGGTGTCTTAGAGTTGGGTTTCACTTTGAACAGTACTTAAGTATCACAGTCTGTCAGTGTAATGTTGGAGGAATGCCCGACCTAATGCGGGTCTTAGACGTTTACAACTTCAGGCTCGCTGACTTGGTTGCTGAATGTCATCGTATCTCAATAGCTTGGATTCATGTTCATGATGTCACTCACTGGACTGTTTGGTCCAGACTCGATTATTTACAGACCGCCTTCATACAGCTGGAATATTGTGGAGTGCGGCATTAAACAACAAACAAAAACAAAAACAAAACAAAGATACTTCACTCCAGATATTCGTCCATACCTAGTGTGAGATTAGCTCCCGTAAAAATATGCATGAACTGCTTGCGGAGTCACGAATGCTTCCGGAACGTGTCGGAATGTTAAACTGAAACTGACTGTTGTGTCTCCATGGGAGATCTGCATAATGTAAGGTGCGGCTGAAAAGCAATATCACTGGTGTCGCAGTTTGGTTGGAATATCATTTGCTCTCTTTAATAAAACACTTCCCTAGAGGAAGTTTTAGAATGAGGCAAAAGATTAAATGTGGAGAAATACCATCAACGGTATGTATATACAACTTTAATATAATAACATGTTAGAACGAAACTAACCATAGTGTTAATCGATGATATTCAATTTGTTAATATTGATGACCTAAGTGTTAACCATGATAGTTTAATATAACCGTTGTCAATCTCGCTCTGTCAAATAGATTAATAAGAAATCAATATTCATCCTGCATAGGCTGGTACAAAGGCAGCACAGTGGCAATGTTTTGACAATTACGAGGTAGTAGAAAGTAATTACATTACCGCTAGGTAAGCGTGATACCAATGCATTCAGGCTTTTCACGCAGCTATCAGAAATTGGCTATGGCATCTGTAACATGACCGTGCACGTGAGGTTCGGTGCAGGGGGTGCAAGGTTAGAAACAGGAGCATGGTGAGCGAGTTGGGTTTAACGCCGCTTTTAATCCTGAAGGGAGGTCGGTCTCAGATGTTTACCACTATGGTGAAACACACGAGCACGGGTGTGGTGCTGACAAACCTGGAAATAATCAGGGTGAACCGGGATTCGAACCCACTATCATACTTGGACCCCAGTGCCCGCCATTAGAAACATGAAATAAAGTCGCGTCCAAGATCTTTGTACTTAGCGACGTGTATATGTATGTATGTGTGTGTGTGTGTGTGTGTGTGTGTGTGTGTGTGTGCGTGTGCGTGTGCGTGCGTGCGCGCGAGTGATTGTACTTGTCCGGATATATGCCGATTTTATAGTGCCAGCAAACTGAGATATCATGCCACAGTTTAACATGAATACCCCACTCAGACAGTATACTCACTCCGAGCCGACCAGTCCTTGTTCAGCCCCTTAATGCCGACCGCCAGACAGGTTAACAACAAGTACAATCTTTTAACGTCTATTGGTGTGACGCGGCCGGGGTTCGAACCCCGGACCTTCCGCTCTCAGGGCGGACGCTCCACCACGGAGGCGGCCACTTCGTTAATAAAACGACACAGTGAAAAATTAAAAGAGTTCAAAAAGTCAATAATATCGTCATTAATTTGTTGCCAACATAAAAAAAACGTCTGCTGAAGATAACATATTTTATACTCACAAAAAACAACACACAAAAAACCCGTCCTAAACAGACTCCCGTTGAACCTTATCATGGGTAGTATAACAATATTGACATTCCTTTATCCAGTCAAAACATTGTTCTTGTGTCACCTCACAATACGCTTGTTAGCCGTATGTGTTGGTTTAACGTTACAGGCCGATTTGTCACGGGGGTGATCGTCATTCTGTTTTGTGTGACTTTATACCCAGAAATTACCTAGGATAATCCGGGGATATTGCTTCTGTGCCAAAATGTTTATACAGATAACAATGACCATTTAAAGCCGTCATTCCCAATAGACCTAATTTGTCCAGCAGGTGTGAATAGCGAATGGAGTGAGTCAAAGATCGCCTCTGGGTCCGACACAATAGCTCCACGTCGTGCCCCCAGCTAGGGCGTGGCTGTAACCTGTAGACTATTGTGTAAACATCAGTTAGCCCACATACCTAGTTGACTTGGAGTCCATTGTAGTTTCCCTGCGTGCAATTCACACGTCAGGTGGAGTGAAAATGAAAATGAAACTGGTTGAACATGTCTTAATCCACTACTGTAGTTCATAAACGGAATGTTCTTAATCCGTGGGAAAATATTTGAACATAAGCTGCTGGATTAATTGAAACAGCCTGACGGTGATTATGGGCATGTATACACGGGTAACCCGTGAAGATCCGCAGCCACTGACAATGGTATTTCTATAAACAAGTTTTATTGCTTTACATCCAGTTGATTCGGGTACTTTTATAACTATTTCATAGAGGCGGCTTTGGCTATACTCATAATTTGTAGAAAGCATTACCTTTTGCCTTTCACTGTTGATATTAAGTGTCTGTATATCACATCATAAACAGTAACTTGAACATTTCAAAGAGATTTGGGACAGATCGCAACCAGACTAGGATATATTGCCACTGACAGAGACGTGATTCATAACAGAAGTTATGATACTGTATGTACAAATCATCAATACTAGTATTTATTACACAATTACATTAAAATCGAATTATACAGTCATATTGATATTCTGGTATTACTAGTCTGTCTCAGAGTCTCTAAACCATATTATTTTCCATTACTGCATTTATATAGCGCTAAATGAAACAAGTCTAGATTTTCCACAGGCTCAAAATCGTCAATCTCACTGGGGCTCTTTTTCAGTTTAAATGTAGTTACTTGTTTCTATGAAGATGGTATAGTTTCAGAGACTAAGAGTCTTAGGTATTACTACCAGTATCAAGTGTGTTTGCGTGAGTTTGAGTCATAGGTAGTTCGTCAAGCGCAACACTGACCACAACGGTCTACCGTTAACACACACATACACACACACACACACACACACACACACACGCGCGCGCACGCACGGACACACGGACACACAAATACATACGCATTCACACACATACACATACATTCCCGCACTTGACCAAACACGCACATACACACAAGCACGTAAATACATACAGGCACACGCATATACACATATACACACGCACAGACACACACACGCGCACACACACACAAACGCACGCACGGACACACAAATACATTACGCATTCCCACACATACATTCCCGCACTTGACCAAACACGCACATACACACAAGCACGTAAATACATACAGGCACACGCATATACACATATACACACGCACACGCACACGCACACGCACACGCACACACTGTAGTGTCATGTATTCAAGTTCTTCTAACTTATAAATGCCAATAAAATCAATTCGGTATTATGCAACTATTCACCTGCATACCATCCTGTGATATCCAGCAGCATGAACACTGTCAACTTATTCTCGTCACATACAATAGCGGCCGTATCAACCTCATTACCTGGGAGTTATAGGCTTCGATATATGGCTGCCATCCATGTGTAGTTACATATCCCAGTATCACTGGTTGCGTCAGTTATTATTGCTCCATAAATAACAGCTGTCTGTGATGGTAATTTGTAATTACGGACTGTAATATATATAGTTATGAGCAAATTGTAAGTCATGATACGGTCTCCATAAGGATCAGGGGCGGTCGGGTAGCCGGGTGGTTAAAGCGTTCGCTCGTCACGCCGAAGACCAGGGTTCGATTCCCGACATGGGTACAATGTGTGAAGCCCATTTATGGTGTCCCCCGCCGTGATATTGCTGGAATATTGCTAAAAGCGGCGTAAAACCGTACTCACTCACTCACTCCATAAGGATCATGCGTGAAACTGAGATATTGTCTTTAAATGACTAGCCGGGCTGTCATTTCTGCCGAGTAAACTGCTCCTTTAAGGGTAGTCGTACTTCATTTACCCTAAAAACAGAACCAAGTTCGTGCCTTCCGTATTGTTACCCTGACCACTTCTTTTAAGACATCACGACATTCAATATCACCCCGGTCTACTTCACTAAAGGCTTATACTATCTTCCACCCATTACGGATTGTTATCGATTATAGCCATTTACCAGTACCGATCTTAACAAAAGCCATACAAGTCGATAAACCCGAATGTGTGTTGACATTAGGACACCGAGGAATAAATCAATAGCCACTCATAACGAGAGGAAGCTTTTCCCGAGAGAATAAATGTAAGATGAAGCCAGTATCCTAAAGGACACGAGGGAAGAAAGACCAGCTTATTCTGGACTATATATATGAATATTTCATTTTCAGCAACTTACAGCGACAGGTTTCTAAGATTAATATTTTCACAAATGGCCTCGAACAATATAGATGCTATCAATACTCCCCGTTGTAAAATGCAGCTAAGTATATCCGTTTCAGAAAACATAGCAACACTTGTGAATATATCCGTTTTCGGGTGGCATACAACATGTGTCAATACATGTTGACTAAATACACATCTAACTGTAAATGAATACACTGTTTAATAGTCGGTACTGAACAAAAACAAGAACTTCGTTTTCTGGATAATCTATATCATGTCTAGTTGTAAATCACGTGATATGTTTGTGTCCGATGCCAAATACACGATCTACAAGTTACATTTAAGACCTGTAAAGATCCGGGATAGAATAGGTCTTCAGCAACCCATGTTGCCATGAAAGGTGACTACGCTTTTCGTAAGAGGCGACTCACGGGATCGGGTGGTCAGGCTCGCTGACTTGAATGATATATGTCATCGTATCCTAATTGCGTGGATTGATGCTCATGATATCAATCACTGGATTGTCTGGTCCAGACTCGATTATCTACAGACCGCCGTCATATAGCTTGAATATTGGTGAGTGAGGCGTTAAACAACAAACCAACACACATTTGAGTAATACGTGTGCTACTCTTCTTTTTCATACGTTTGGTATACACGTGATTGTTTGCTTAAGTGTCACCGATTATGCTGGTAGAAACTGCAGTATTGATAAACATATTCGCATCTGTGCCAACAGAAACGAAATTCAAACAACTGCAAAATGGAAGCAACAATTTCACAAACCTATACTAATGAATTTAACGGTGTGGGTCTTTCAAATGTATAGTGATGACACCAGGTGTCCGCAACACGTATGAGCATGTCCTGCTGGCGGTTGGCGACAGTATCCGCCGGCGTGAAGGCCGAGCTTACTGCTGAGGTGTCGGTAGAAACATGTCCCTAAACTGCAACTTGAGCACCTATCTTTACAGACACCTAATATCATGGTGGTCATTAAACCAACAACAATAGTAGCCACTATGAAGATTTATTTGTTTGCTATGCACACAAATGAATAGGGTATATTGCAACGTTATCGCTTTGTAAAGGAGGATACGCCCGAAGGCCTTTCCAACATACCCACAGTGGCTTAGCCTACATTCCGCCCAGGTAGGGTTACCTACTGCTATATATAACCTATACAGGGTCGGTCTGTGCCGTGGGAAGGAGAATATAACATTCATAACCACCTGATGTTTCAGTGCTAAATAAGTTTCTCGGGAGAAACTGGAATTCTTGGTGTTTGAATAAGAGATGGGGGTGAAGTTGAGATTCGGGACTCATTGAACAAAATAGTAATCTGATTTATTCTTCTAAGATGATTTTGACACTATCCCCCAGATTTGCTATCTACACGTCCGTAGTGGAAGTCCTATGGGTTGTGAATCCGCGAGGGACATAGTGTTAAACGCAGTTTTTACAGCATGTCAATCTATCTTGGCCTTGACGGAAAGCCAAACGTTGTGGCAGATAAAAGATGCCAACCTCTTTGGTGAAATGAGTACGGACAGACCAAGGAAATAATTCGCGCGACTTGGGGATTCGACAGTGGAACATGTCAGCTTAAGGACACACGTATGCATATCGAGTAATGATACGAAGACCACTGGATATTTATTAATGTTATGAAATAATGCAATTCGTGAAATATAAGAACCGTAACATTAATACTGGGCTTTTCTTCAACTTCAGATGAGTCTACTTAAGGAAACTATAAAGTTACGACTGATCTCTACAGGGACATTCTTCTCTACAAGGGCACGCTTCACCACAAGGACATTCTTCTCTACAAGGGCATACTTCACCACAAGGGCATACTTCACCACAAGGACATTCTTCTCTACAAGGGCATACTTCACCACAAGGACATTCTTCTCTACAAGGGCATACTTCACCACAAAGACATTCTTCTGTACAAGGGCATACTTCACCACAAGGGCATACTTCACCACAAAGGCACACTTCACCACAGGGGCATACTTCTCCACAAGGGCACACTTCACCACAATGGCCAACGACACGTTCCGTTAAGGGCAAAACAACTAAAGACTACTTAAGTCTACTTAAGGAAACTATAAAGTTACGACTGATCTCTACAGGGACATTCTTCTCTACAAAGGCACGCTTCACCACAAGGACATTCTTCTCTACAAGGGCATACTTCACCACAAGGGCATACTTCACCACAAGGGCACGCTTCACCACAAGGACATTCTTCTCTACAAGGGCATACTTCACCACAAGGGCATACTTCACCACAAGGACATTCTTCTCTACAAGGGCATACTTCACCACAAGGACATTCTTCTCTACAAGGGCATACTTCACCACAAACACATTCTTCTGTACAAGGGCATACTTCACCACAAGGGCATACTTCACCACAAAGGCACACTTCACCACAGGGGCATACTTCTCTACAAGGGCACACTTCACCACAAAGGCCAACGACACGTTCCGTTAAGGGCAAAACAACTAAAGACTAAAATGAAAAGTAAACATCGTTTGTAAACGTGGCGAAACATCGGGATCTTAATTGAACATTAGTCTATGCTAGAAATTGAACTCTGGTCGCGACATATAATGGCATGAACCACTCGACCACCCTACGATTCAGGGTGGGATAACGTCCAGCTCACATTTGAACCGTGTGGCGACCAGAGAACCAACGTCATCGGAGAGTAATGAGAGATCAGCCCTATGAATATCTTCGCTGAGGGCATTTTGCTTCATCTGACACCAGGGATATGTTCCGGCAGAGATACGATCCGATGGCTTTAAGGAACTGAATATTGTAATATATTTGAGTTGTCTTCATTACTGAGACGGGACGGAACGTTCATCCAATAGCTTCGTCAGATTTCACGGCTGAAAGTTCAGAATGTGAACGGTTAGGTTTCACTATGTATAGGATGTGCGTGTGTGTGATCACGTAGTGTGATCACGTAGTGGGGGTTTGGCATGGGGCATAGGGGTAGGGTATAGGGGTCGGGTATAGGTGTTGTAAGGTGTTATGTATCTTGAAGTCACTGAGGCGAGGGCAGTAAAGTTGTCATTGAAGAATTTTTCTCCACAATTGCTATATCCAGTTTCAGTGGGTTTAAAGTGGCTTCAGGTCTAGTCAACAGTTAAACCCGCATTCCTCTAGTCAGCAGAAGCGCAAGAAAGATAGTGCCTCGGACATGTTATAGGTATCGTGAATCACAGAAAGTAATTGTTTTCATTCTTACAAATAATTTTTTGTTGAAACTGGAAAGAAAATACAATCAGAGCCGGAATCATTAGCAATTAGTAAGAAGTTTGTGATATCACAGAATGTAATTGTTTTCATTCTTACAAATATTTTTTTGTTGAAACTGGAAAAAAAATACGGCAAAACACACAAAACCAGAACTAGATGAACTAGTTAACTTGACGTTTGATGCAAGTTGGTAGAAAACAAGCTGTTCAAGGTTTTATCCGTGTCTAACCCTGCCATTACTACAGCAACGTCTATTCCTTATGAACAGACCCGTAAAGATACGGTGAGTGAGTGAGTGAGTGAGTTGGGTTTAACGCCGCTTTTAACAGTATTCCAGTTATATCACGGCGTGTCAGCTTAATGTGGGAGGAAAGCCCGAAATGATGCAGGTCTATGACGTTTACCACTTCGGTGAAACCCACGAGCACGGATATAGTGCTGACAAACCTAGAATCATAATCGGGGCGAACCGGGACTCGAACCCACAATCATAGGTTTCTGGCGTGCCCAAGGGACGCAACTCTGCACAGCGAATCGCGGCGCCTTAGACGACTGGGCCACCCGTGCCCCCCGTGCAGATACGGGGTAGAATAGGTTTTTAGCAACGCATGCTTGCCATGAAAGGCGACTATGCTTGTCGTAAGAGGAGACTAACGGGATCGGGTGGTCAGGCTCGCTGACTTGGTTGATGCATGTCATCGTATCCCAGTTGCGTGGATCGATGCCCATGATGTCAATCACTGGATCGTCTGGTCCAGATTCGATTATTTACACACTGCCGTCATGTAGAGTTGGAAAATTGCCGAGTGAGGCGTTGACATATACAGCTATACAGCTATGACAAACTTTATTTTCAACGAGGTCACATTTCTTTCATCAAGCCGGCACGCCTCTGTATATAGAGTCTTATAACAGATCTGCATTCACTGGGCATAAAGAAACGGTATGCGAATATTAGGTATGTATGCATAGACCTTTTCAGTAGAAGCCATAGCCATGAAGCGTTGTTGCTACGGCCGCCTTCACGACACAGCTCATAACTGAAATGAATATGGCAGTAATTCTGCAAATACAGAATCGAGTTGAGACTTTTTTTTATGGAGATGCAATTTGTGTAACCCAAAATGTTGATCACATATCAGTATATTATAAACATGCAGGTTGGGTTCTATACTCCCTAGGGAGCTGAGAATGGAAATCGAGCGCACACTGATCCACTGGCCGGGGTTAATGTAGCGTTTTGAACATGCTTTAGAGTGTGGAGAGTGTGGAGAGATTTAGGGCATTATAAATAATTAAATATGCACACTATACTTTTATTAATTGAAAGTCGACCATCGATCTCTACCTGTTGTTTGTTGGATCAGCAACATGTCCATGACAAACTGTCCAACATAATACTTCGAACTTGTGATATCCTTCCGTGTATGTCTTCACACTCTTCTCACCGGCTATCTACACCTTGAACGTATGTGTCACTGCATGTCGCATTTAATCTATAAAGGTTTTTTTTACAGTAAAATAACTTGTCTCACAACAGGAGCAACGTCATTCTAACAAAATAAGAACGAACGATCGTTTCAAAATCTTAAAGGTAACCCCAATCTGATTTCAAGTGATTTATTTATCTGAGAGTACCATACAACCTCAATCAAGTATTTTTTACTTTAAAATTTGACAAGATGATGGAGGAAATAGTGTTTCATGTTCGACAGTGATTTTCAGAGAGCAAATTGGCCCTTTCCAGATAGCCCAAGTCGGTTCGCCAAATGTTAAAGATATCCCAAGAACTTGTTGAATTTCGGGCCCTTTCAGCTTTAGGTGGCGTCCTTATGTTACTATTAGGGCTAGGTTTCAAGATGCATCGCTGTTTGTAATTAAAATTTAATCAATACACGTTTGATCGTTTCAATTTAGGCACCCTTTATATTTCATCATCCTATTATCTGAAGCCAATAATTGAGATGTGTGCTGTCTGCGAATGTCTAGTCCGCTTATAATAGACAAATTGTCAATTGCAAATGACGTTTTCATATTAACTGGGACAATCGCACTAGTCCGTGAGGGGTTGTCGTTAAAACGGCCTCAAAAGTAAAAACGACCAAAACAAAAGTCAAAATGGTCACAAACCCAGAGTCAAAATGGCCAAATACCGTTCACACATAAGTACACTTCAGATATGTCCTGGGGGCATGGGTGGCCCAGTCGTCTAAGGCGCCGCAATTCGCTGTGCAGAGTTGCGTCCCCTGAGCACGCCAGAAACTTATGATTGTGGGTTCGAATCCCGGTTCGTCCCGATTATGTTTCTAGGTTTGTCCGCACCGTGCTCGTGGGTTTCACCGAAGTGGTAAACGTCTGAGACCTGCATCACTTCGGGCTTTCCTCCCACATTAAGCTGACACGATGCGATATAACTGGAATACTGTTAAAAGCGGCGTTAAACCCAACTCACTCACTCACCCACGACTTTCAACATGAAAAGGTTGATTTCAATATAACTTTTAATATTACTGGAATACTGTTAAAAGCGGCGTTAAACACAAAAAACCCACTCAGATATGTCCTGAATTATCAATCACAACATCTGTCTGTCAACATGGCTCATAATCTTTATATAGAATAAGGCACTGCAAGAACGTGTTGACATGTATACCCAGTTGGTTGGTAGTCACGACTATTCACAACACGATCATTACTCGTATGTTTGTCTATAAAAACAGTTTTCAAACTTGTTTACCATAACATGTAAACGTGTATTTTTAAAACATACGGCCTACCCGCTCCAGTGATTCCCAAATCAAAGCCTTTTGAGTGAATTGAACTGGCTAAAGAAATCGTGAGAAATTGCAGTTAGAGGATGGATCACAAAACCTTTCCTGAATAAGTGTGTACAACAACTGAAATTCAGTCTGAATCTATATACACTTGATAATATAACTTAATAACATGGAATATGTTTAGAGCTATGTCAATGTACAACAGCTGCTAAATATTTAAAGAAGCCACTATTCCTGCAGTATTCAGAGCCGGAATCATTAGTAAGAAGTTTGTGATATAGCTAACGTGGTTTGTGTCAGGATGCAGATATGGACGGTTATCAATGCACGACTCCATACATAACCTGTGATGATTATACACCTTTCACGACGCGATATGCACAATATATGAAAATTACGTCCGAGTATACACGGATATAATCAGCTAGGTCAGTATAGACAGCAATATTGCCTTCTAAAGTATCAGTGATTGAGCGGTTACCTGTACAACGCCATTTAAACAAGCTGTTCGATTCACATCCGAACATAATATCAAATATTGATTGTACTTGTGTGGGACCGTTGTTTCCTCGACTAGAAGACATTTTTTCAGATACAAAACACGTTCACATACGTCCAACACCCATATAGAAAGGTTATTTATGAATTGACATATGCAGCATTGGTGACAGAGGCTGGTGACTTACCTAATGTCGCGTTGAGCTCGGCGTCCTTTATTGGGACGCATGGTTCTCCACAGCTAACGGTGTACCACAAAGCAACTCCTCTGAATCTAGTGCCCTCCTTGGCCCATGCCCACATGGGCGAGGCATATGCTCCGATTTGGAAGACTAGGGCAATTAAATCCACCAAAATTGTCACTGTAATCCACGAATCTACATCCATTTTGTTGGTAGTGCTTTTGTCGCGTGCCCCAGTATCACAGTTACGGAGTATTCGTCACGAAAATGGCCACTTCAGTTGTGAAGGCTATCACATATTCATCATGTGCTGTGATATGACAGAATGGACCTTGAGAAAGGGACAGCGAGCGAAGTAACCTTCTCCGAAACGGCCCAGCCTTCTCCACTACCTGGTGTCGTCTGCGCTTAGCGCGAGGTCGTGTGGTAACTCAAGCAGAACCCGATCTGCGAGCAGACGACGCTACTCGTGCAATGTGAGGCTTGTCCCACCCGCTTCACTCCTTGGGCGGGGCTAATACTGCTTGCGTTTTCGTGGATCTTTCGTCACGTTTAAGGCACTATTCTAATCTACACGGCTACAACAATAGCTTAGCTTGCATCAGACCCCAACTGCTTAATGCAGTCACTGAACTGGGCCCGGTGTCTATAGGACGCCGCTGTCAATGTCGATTAACAATAAGCGGTTGCGCAACAACGAAAGCAATGTGTGACGCCGCCTCAAGAATTGAAAAACACAGAGCAGTCTAATTACAGACCGATGTAAAAACGTGCAGTTTATTGTTTTGTTGACCATGGAGAGTCGGAGTTAACCGCGCGGCAGTTTATTGTTGACATGTTTGTTTCGACTGGGGCGCAATGGGGCAAGCTGTTTCAAACACCAACAGAAACACTGGGTTTGCCCATGGGCGTGTAGCCGCGTCATAAAATCAGCCATTGTGTGAGTTGTTTGTCTGGCCACTTACCCAACCTTCGTTCAAGATGATCGCTGGTACAGTTTCAATATTATCTCAAGACCTTTGCAACCAGAACTCAATGTGTTCTTATAACGAGACTGTATAGGTAACACGTACAATGGAACACAGTGAATGTTATTTAACGTACGTAGAAAGAAATGAAAGTGAGTGGGTGACCTGGTCAAGATATGAAAATACTCAGTCACAAAACAGGATGGGTCAGATATAAAGATTAGAGTTTACATACATATACACTGCTGGCCTGTTTAGCCTGAATGCGAATGAGTCAAATGCCATGTGACGCAATCATTTAGCGATGGCGACATCAAGCGAGAATATATATAAAACAGTTAATTGAATATGATTTAAGATCAGTGTCAGACACATGAGTCATAACAGCGGTCCAGTCACCTGATATCCCATTGAGATATATGGAGTACCCACAGCCAGGATATATATGATTTACAAATATTTGAGACGTAACTGGGTTTGTGTGTTGAGATAATAAATTGTCATATATACTGTGTGTAATAAGTGACATAAGTTTGAATAAGAATTAGGTGCGAATTGCGGTTGCTATGGTAGTATCTAACGTAGTTGAGTGTTACTCATTCATAACACGACAGTTCTTCAGTTGCGACAGGTAGAGCTCAGTCAGGGTAGAGTGTACATTAAGGAATAAATATGTCTAATTTAATCCCTTTTATATCGATGCTCACGATCTGTTGATCTCACAACGCCCCGCCCTTCCCGGAGGCGCGTGCACTTGCCAAGCCCAACGCGCTGTTTGGATAATCGAAAATCATAACTTGGTATTTTATTATTAATAACTTGTTTTATGGATCCGACCTCTCTAAAAATAATAAGTTTAGTTTAAAAAGTTTAGATCCGTAAATGTTTACTCAGTAATCATAGCTTCACGAGTACTCCTAGGTCTGTGGTTTGCACCCATGTACACGCTATACATTGTATGTACTTATAAAATACGAAATAACAGCTCCGTCACATTAAATAACAGAAATGCCAAATGAAAAAAAGAGAATTTGATTTTTGTTCATATCCTTGTAACACTATATTCTTACAAAAACATAAAATGTATAATTGAAGCCATTTCTTTCATTTCGACCATCATCTTCCCGAGGCAAGGGAGTTAACTAACTATAAAAGTCCAAACTGAACTTTTACAGTGCCTTAATTCCCTTGCCTCGGGAAGATCTACAACCACCAAACAAAGGCTATTTACATAATTATTTTTTTATCCCACACACACCTTTAAGTGGACGGATGACCGGTACGCCCATGATGTGAATGAATGGAGGAGAAGTACAATTTTATATGTTTGGTGTGTGACTGATGTTGTGCATCTATATCAATATAGCATGTGTGCAGTGTCTTTTGGCAAGATTGTGATAATGTAATGTAAGATTGTGATATACACATGTATGACCTTTTAATTATTATTTTTGAGCTGGTTGTCTCATAAGCCCTTTGGCTGGATATTGTACATTTTAATATGTTAATAAACTCTAAATATAAATATGTGACATGTATAATATGTGACACCAAAAATAAAAGAATTTTCTTCTTCTCTATGAAAAGACAAATGTCTTATAAACTGCTTGGCAAAAGCAAGTAAAACCCCTGTGTGATAGTGACTAAAATGAAACAAACAAGAAAAATGGTTATTCGATGGTGATGTACTATTTGATGCAGGTTTCAGTGTTGTGTTTTGGACTTAAGTTTGTTTCGGCTACTGTTTTCAGCCTAGAACGTTTTGATAACGTTTGTATTCTTTTGTCAAATCCAATTTTCAAGTGTATACTTTCTATTGCCTTGCAGTTTATATTACCTAATCTCCAACATAATATCATATTGGCAATTACGGGAGGGGATCAATGTCTTCAAGAGGCTTTTTCAACAAAATGTCATTAGTATAATGCTATACTTGTATTGTCTTCCATACATGAAAATAAACGTGGGAAATAAAGTGGGAAAAATGTTATGTAACATTTTGTAAACGTATCGATTTTTAAACACGAATATGACAAGAAATAATCTGTTACTACCATCATAACAAACAGTATAAAAATTAAAACTTTCCTGAAGGTTTCGTTTTGTCACAGCTAGGAACATATATTTATCTATTTATTTATTTTTCGAAGAAAACGTTAATGATAGATAATATGCTAGTTAAGCATGACATGCGGGAATTCAGTTACATAGTTTTTAATCCCCGACATGATGATGCACATACGGCGACGGAGTACGAGAGCATCGCATCCCCTGAATAAGCTGAAAGATTACACTGGTGTGACGAGGAAGTTGATCACTGTACCATGTAACCAAGATCTAATGTATATCTTCTATTTTTTCAGTTTTCCGTGACGTCTTACGAGACCCGTGATCGGGAAGTAGATAATCACTGGTGGTTGAACCGGGAAGATGCACCGGGAAAATATGTCAAAATTTCAAATCGAAAACTCAAACAAAAAATATTAAATTTTAAAGATATATATGTCTCTAAAGAAAGTCGTAACATTAATTCATAGGTCTTGAAACAAGTACCGTATTCGTAAATCGGTTAATTAATTAAGAAGTCATGTGTTGTTTATGAACATTACGATGTGAAGTGTATATGAGGGTTGTATGGTATAGAGTTCGTTATGGGTTATCAATCACACCTTGATAAATCTGTTTCATATACATGTAGATAAAAACGAAAGAGGTTATGACACTTTTTAAACCTTTGTAATGTTATTTTGACGTTATACTTATAGCTACATGCACACCCACACTGGCGTAATTTGCTGAAGATTCGAGATATTATATTTAAGTCGCCGTATATATAGATCCACTTTGTAAGTATACACCCGGATGTGTGTCATCATCTCACGTGGAGTTAGTTGTCAACTATAATTATATATCTAATGGCCTGTATACACCCTGATCGCCTCTCGATGCACTTCCTTGTTCCCCACAGGTAAAGGTTTAACTGTATGCATTCATGTCTTCTTTATGACATCTCAGAGGTTTAACTCAATTTCTTAGTTGAGATAGACCCGTGAAGATCCGGGGTAGAATAGGTCGTCAGCAACCCATGCTTGTCGTAAAAGGCGACTAACGGGATCGGGTGGTCAGGCTCACTGACTTGGTTGATGCATGTCATCGACCCCAATTGCATGGATTGATGCTCATGATGTCAATCTGTATATTGTCTGATCCAGACTCGATTATTTACAGACAGCCGTCATATAGCTGAGTGCGTTCTTAAACAACATAAAAACAAACAAACAAACAAAATTCTTACACCAAGGAACACCTAAATAAACCGGATCGCTCCGATAATGACCCTTGACCTGTCATCACCATGTCAGCCACCGTTAGTTTCAAAATAACTGTAAATATCCACAAGCTTAATTTATTTTGTTGTTTTCTTTCTGTTACATTTACAGTCATAAACAGCGTAAAACGTCAATGCGAAATTCTGCCCACTGGAAGCGCTCGTAAAATCTCCAACATCAATACCATTATTATGAAAGTCATCACTGTTTAACTCATTGTAAAGCCAGGGCTCCTGGAACCAAGATCTAATATATATCTGTATCTTCTACTTTTCAGTTTTCCGTGACGGCTTGCGAGACCCGTGATCGGGAAGTAGATAATCACTGGTGGCTGGACCGGGTAGATGCAGCTGGGAAATATGCCAACATTTCAAATCGAAAACTCAAACCAAAAATATAAAGTTTTGAATAAATATGACCCAAAAGAAAGTCGTAATATTTTAACAGTTTTCCGGGTTTTTTTTAATATCATTATTATGAAAGACTCATCACTGTTTAACTCATTGTAAAACCAATCCTCCTTTGTCTTTGTCCGTGCATTATCTGAGTGAATTGTTAGTTAAACACCACTTTGCAATGACGAAACGTTTTTTCGCCCCTAAATTCACCTTGATAATAGAATAATTTTACGAAAACTTGTGTCGCCAGCGGGATTGGAACCAGCGAAGGCTTATGAATGCAGTCTTCTGCCACGGAGACATGGTGTAAACAAGAGACTGTTCCATGCGCATAAAAGTTCCGGCGGAACTTTTACTACCAACATTTGTTCATTTGGAGGTGCATGCATATCGCGACAAGTTTTGGTTTCTATCACACTGAAATTTGTGCCCGTCATACAGGAACTTTGAAAATAAATGTTCTTTACTTTCTATCCGTTTCTGTCATAATTACATGTTTTCACATTTGCCTTTATCATTAATTAAATATCGGGATTTGTTTCAAGCTTTCCTTTTTCAGGGGGGCACGGGTGGCCCAGTCGTCTAAGGCGCCGCGATTCGCTACGCTATCGAATCCCGGTTCGCCCCGATTATGTTTCAAGGTTTGTCAGCACCATACCCGTGCTCGTGGGTTTCACCGAAGTGATAAACGTCAGAGACCTGCATCACTTCGGGCTTTCCTCCCACATTAAGCTGACACTCACTCACTCACTTTCCTTTTTCATCTTATTCTTTTGTTTTTATTTTATTGTATTGCGATTGTATGTATTAGTTTCCCTGTTTTTCATGTTGCACATTAACAACATACAGGAACATCGCTCATAAACACACTCAAACATTTGATCCTGTCAACCGGAACGTTTCACCACAGGGTCAGAACATTTTAACTTCAAAATTTTGTATTTAATCCTTAAATATTAATCCGGGACGGAACAACAACATGCTTTCAATGGAGACAATTACTCCTGTTGAATAAACAATGATAACTTTACTTAATATCAAGACGAAGAGTTAATCCGTTTATGAACGGATATATTTATTCATTCAATATGTTATTCTTTACATTTAACGTTAGTCCTGCACCATGACTGGAATATATTTATTTTATGAAAACATAAACAATCTAGAAACGTATACAAAAGCAAGTCTAGCCAGCTCTAGCTAGCTCTGTTCCACATAGGGAAAATGATTTTTTGTATTTTTAGAGTCGAGAAGGGTATTGTTTAATATAAGATTTCATAGACTAAATGTTAGTGTAATTAAACGTACACGTGATTTGTTGTATTCGTACTATTTGCTTTATAAGGGCTATGCTTGCTCATAATGGGTCCATAAACATGGGTAAATAATATTTATGTGATTGATAAATGTGCTCGAGTTGGTCCAGTATGAATTGTATATTTGCCCAGGGACAGCATTTCATAACAGAGTCGCCAAAGAGCGTGATGCACGTGCCAACAGAGTCGCCAGAGAGCGAGATGCACGTGCCAAAGGCACGGGGAACATAGTCCACGTGCATCACGCAGAGGCGACTCTGACAGTGTTCCTACAGTTAAGCTTCACAGGAACTCGATGATAGCGAGTATAACATTGTATACTCGTATAAAAAAAAAAAATCACACCCCTGTATATTGAGGGGTGCGATTTTTTCCATACGAATATATTATTCTATACACGCTATCATCGATGTCTTGTGTTAAGCATTAAGTTATTGAATATCTGTTTAAATACAGTTATCAAAACAATGTTGCTTGAACATTTCAGGTGGGAAGGTTCTTTTAATGTTGGCCATGGTTAAATAGGTTAGAGCACTCGGAACCTGGTGTCTATCTTTGAAATGGTTAGTTGAGTTCGAGGCGCGCTCCATGAGGACCGGGTCCTCACGCACTAAGCTATACACAGTGAGTGAGTGAGTTAATATTTAACGTCACATCGGCAGTATCGCAGCCATATTGTGACGGGACCTATACACAGACACGAACTAAGTGTTTCTTCTTGTGACTGTGAGTCGCAGTTCGTGACTGGACATGAGTGTTGTACATCGAGACTAAATACACAATATATTGGCATGTTGATCATAGCATAACGGTAAGTTGTGGTGCTGCTTTGAATACAGCATCATATCAAGGCGTGTCAGAGTGTGGGGACCCCCCCCCCAAAAAAAAAACAAAAAAAAAAAAATAAGAAAAAAAAATAAAAAAATAAAATTTTTTTTAAAAAAAATTAAAAATAAATAAATGTCCCGGCTCGTATCACTTAGGTGAGACCCACTAGCATTGGTTTTTGGTATTAAGAAACCGAGAATGTAAATCAGTGAGATCTGTAGTCTTACCCCGATCTTGGCACGGGAAGGGGACGCAACTTTACGCAGCGATCGTATTCCATTCGGTTACGACCCGTGAAGATCCGGGGTAGAATAGGTCTTCAGTAACCCATAATGCAATAAAAGGTGACTATGCTTGTCGCAATTAGAGGCGACTAACGGGATCGGGTGGTCAGGCCAACAGTCAGAAACTGTGGAAAGAAAATACGACCAAACACACAAAACCAGAACTAGATTGACTAGTTAACTTGACGTTTGATGCAAGTTAGTAGAAAACAAGTTGTCCTTCAAGGTTTGGTCCGTGTCTAACCCTGCCATTACTACAGCAACGTCTTTCCCTAATGAACAGACCCGTAACGATACGGGGTAGAATAGGTCTTCAGCAACGCATGCTTGCCATGAAAGGCGACTATGCTTGTCGTAAGAGGAGACTAACGGGATCGGGTGGTCAGGCTCGCTGACTTGGTTGATGCATGTCATCGATCCCAATTGCGTGGATCGATGATCATGATATTAATGACTGGATTGTCTGGACTAGACTCGATTATTTACAGACCGCCGCCATATAGCTGGAATATTGGTGAGTGCGGCGTTAAACAACAAACCAACCAACCATTCGGTTACCCCTGGTTATTTTTGTTATAAGTGTTTCCTTCATAAACCCTTACTATAGAACAAGCGATCACAGGAAACAATAACTGCTCTCAAAAGCCTGCTTCACAGTCAACTCTACTGGAATTCTTTAGTTTTAGCCCAAAATGATTCCCATCTGTATCGCGATATAAAACTCGACAATGTAATACATGTAGACGATTCCACTCGTTCTGTGTCGGTAAATGTATTACAGACAATCATCAAACGACCTACACAACGCAACCACAATCTAGACCAGTTAGCGATGCGCCACATATCCTTACTTACAGGCGTAGCGTTTCAGGTCTCACATTGAGGAGGTCCTTTCTACCCATCTATGACCAACGTGTAACTTAACTATTTTCAAATTGAAACAGAGCGGGGTATTGCTTTCGTATGGGAAGAAGTTTATTGTAGTTCAGTCCTCAGCGGGTGGTCAGACTCGGTGAATTGGTTGATAGCTGTCATTTTTGCCCCGACTGCATTAAGCGACCCGTGAAGTCTTCGGCAACCCATGCCTGCCGTAAGCGGGGACTAACGGGATCGGGTGGTCAGGCTCGCTGACTTGGCTGATGCGAGTCATCGTATCCCAATTGCGTAGATCGATGCTTATGATGTCAATCACTAGGTTGTCTGGTCCAGACAAGATTATTTACAGACTGCCGTCATACAGCTTGAATATTACTGAGTGCGGCGTTAAACAACAAACAAACAAAAACTGCGTGAATCGTTGTTCATAAAATCAATCACTGGAATACATCGTGAACAACACCTGAACATGTTGTATGGTAATGCTGCCGGGGCTTTAACTGAGCTATCATTCAGCATTAAGCACACGGACTGGTCAACAGAAGACGGCTGTCGGGGCAAGGGTAGCTCTGTGCTACTCCCAGAAACTACTGTGATATTGACTTGGCGCTACACATACGTAGACGTAGCGATAAGTCAACATGTAAATCGTGTATAGGGGGCGGCAGAGTGATACGGTTATCGCAGCTTGAGTTTTACCGGAGATGCTTCTACTGTGGTGAGGGTATGTCAGCATCTGTCCGAACTGTGATGGACTTGCACATGGGGAGTTTGTAGGCGATGGAAGCGGCAATAAAATATATCAACCTCGGTGACAAATGAGAGCTTTGTGTTGGACGCGACAACTGCGACTACTACTGCTGTAACTACTACGTCTCTTTGTACTACTACTACTACTACTACTACCACGAAGATCCGTGTTAGAATGGGTGTACTAAAGCTTGTCGTAAGAGGCGACTAACGGGATGGGACTCGCTGACTTGGTTGATGCATGTCAACGAATCCCAATTGTGTGGATCGATACGCATGATGTCAGTTTAGAAGTGCTGACATCACACCAAACAGTCCCAGTGGGGATGCCGGAGTGTGTGAGTGAGTAGTTATTACCGAACGCCGCATCAGCAACCTTGCAGCTATTCGCGGCGAATGGGGATGCCGGGCTAGAATAGATCCCCTCCAACCTCTGCTGTTCCTAAAAGGCGATAAGTGGATCGCCGGATCGGTTGGTCAGGATCGGTGACTTGGTTGGTGCATGTCATTGTATCCTAATTGAGTAGATTGATGCTCATGATTGCAATCACTGGATTGTCTCCTCCAGACCCGATTTTTACAGACCGTCGTCAATACTCGTCATATAGCTGAAATATTACTGAGTGCGGCGTCAAACAAACAAACAAACAAACAAACAAACAAGTGGATCGGGTGGTCAGGATCTGTGACTCGGTTGATGGCGACGGCGTGAACCGTTCTTCCAGACTCGATTATTTATAGACCGACGTCATATAGCTTGATTATGGCTGAGTGCGGCGTTAAACAATGTCATTTCATAGAATGATTTATCATTAATCTTGCAGTTGAAACACATGATACAATACTAACCATGAAGTACTTTATGTAAAATATTCCACACATATGACGACGAGGGACACCGAAAGTTGGACTCACACGTTGTGTCCATGTAGGGAATCGAACCCGGGAAATTTGCCATTAGGGCCACGTGCACTCCATTGTATAGATCACCTACGTGTTTAGGCGTGTATGATTACAGTATATATTATCCAAGTCAATAAATGACCCCAAGGTTTTTTTTACGGCGACGAAATCAGCTTTTTAAAAGTAACTACAACCCGAGTCATGATAAATTGAATTAGCGGAAACAATTATGTTTAAATCAAAATGACATCACCGTGTTTAAAGTTAACGCTCAAAGCCCAAACAACGATATTGTGGTTTAAATGTCAAAGTGTATCGTGAAACAGAAATAGGAAAAATGCCACTTGCACTGAAGATACATCATAATGAAGCATTCAGCCCCGTCACATGTTGCTAGGATACCCTGTCTCTTCAAGGATTACATTTATTCTCCATCCGACTGTTTACTTTATCAGTTTGCAGGTACTCGAGTATCGACAGGTCATTAATCTCAACATTCAGATGCTAGAGAGGCAGGGTCGTCACCGCCAGCTCTGCGTCATGCTGGGCATACCATACGGGATTAGACACAATGAAACCACCTCAACTCGACGTACTGATCATTGAAAAGATATCGAGTTATCCGAAGTTCGAGTGAGTGAGTGAGTATATTTTTACGCCGCGTTTAGCGATATTCCAGCAAAATCATGGCGGGGGACACAAGAAATGGGCTTCACACAAGGTATCTTTGTAAGGAATCAAACGCTTTAACCACACCCACCCATCGACCCGAAGTTCGTAACAAGCGGGGTGTCGATATAAGACTACAATGACGATACAGATCGTGTGAGCCATACCGGTACATCGTCTGCAAGGTTATATGGTTGTCACGCCAAAAACCAGGGCTCGATTCTCCACAACGGTATAATGAGTTAAGCCGGTTTCTGGTGTCCCCCGCCGTGACATTACTGGAATATTGCTAAAAGCGGCGTAAAACCATACTCACTCACTTCAACGTTATATGGAGTTAATGAGTTATAGTTTGTATGAAGGGAAACTAGCCAGGACCAATCAAAAGAAAGCTATAAAATATGTACGTTTCTTAAGTGTGTGAGTGAACGTAAAGCCGCCATAACAATATTTCAGTAATGTTACACTGTGTTGGTTTGATGTGGGAGGAAAGCCTGAAGTAATGCAACGATTGGTTGAGACCCATGAGCACGGGTATGGTGCTGACAAACCTAGAAACATAATCAAGGCGAACCGGGATTCGAACCCACGATCATTGGTCCTGCCAAAACTAAGGAGTTACATAACTCTGTAACCTCAAATACCCCCCCCCCCCCCCCCCCCCCCCCCACACACACACACACACACACACCCCACCCCTCTCCACTCCAAACACACACAAAAAACTTTAAATGTTAAACGTTCGGTCTCTTAGGTTTAGAGACTTTGTTTAACTACCCGACATATGGCCTCTTGATATTGCAGTAGAATGCCTCAGATAACTGCTCTCTCAGGCTGCTTCGCTGTCAACAGGTGTTTTCACCATGTCTCAGTCATATCTAACAATGTAACATTAAGTGTCATATTGATAGTAGCTAGACAGCTGGTTTGGTGTGATGGACACAGCAACATTGCACCAAGGTATAAAGTTGTAAGTACTTGGATTTCTATGATGTAAAGTGTGCAGTTTGGATGTGTTGGGTGTTCCCGGGGATGCTACTAGCTGCTGGATGACTTGAGGCCACCGGGCACCGAGACGGAACCTGATGTGCGGGGAAGGGCGTGTTATGCAGACTCTGACATCCTGGAGCGCCTTGTTTGCAGATGTGTTGGAGGTTTGTTTGGTCGTTTGGTGTTTAACGCCGCACTCAGTAAAATTCCAGCTATATGACGGCGGTCTGTAAATAATCGAGTCTGGACCGGACAATCCAGTGATATGCACCATGTGCATCGATCCACGCAATTGGGATACGATGACATGCATCAACCAAGTCAGTGAGCCTCAGTGAGCATAGTCGCCTTTTAGGGCAAACAGGTGCTGCTGAAGACCTATTCTACCCCGGATCTTCTAAGGTAGTGTTGGTGATGTTATACACAGATCTCTTGGCCCCTCATGTTTTTTTCTCCCTGCAGTGTTTTATTGTACGATACACAACGACAAGTCGTTTATTTCATAAATACTATATATGTCTTTTTTAGGAAAAAAACCCGATACGTTTTTGTTGGTTTATTGTGAATGTAATACTTGTTTTGAATTGGCATTGCTTTATTCGTAGGCTTTTCGTTTAATTCTAGACATTACCATTGTATACAAATTTATGCTTTTGTTTTATTTGTTGTTTAACGCCGATCTGTTAAAAATCGAGTCCTAAAAGTTAGGATACGATGACATTTAGTACCTGACCAACCGCTATCCTTTTCACATGAGTATACTCATTTAATCTGTCATGGCGACTAACGATTAACCTAAGTCATATGAAAAAAACGGATGTTCTTTAATTTCTTTTGAGTACTATATGTAACTTCAGCATAATGTTTATATAATAGGCGGAACAGAAGTAGGACACTGGATCGTATGTTGTTGCCAAGTGAATTATCAGTTGAAAAGTGAGTCCTTAGTATAGTGGGACCACCCATACGTGCATTCCAGTGATTATATGACGGCAGGTATAGTTGTGGCTGACGGGGAAAGCGATCTGAACTGGCCGCAAAGGTATCGGAAGACTTTGTTTTTCAAAGAATATATACATCTAACACTGTTTTAATCGTAGAATATGTGCTTATTTTAATTTTCGGCTTAACTTGCAAACAATCGCCAGCACTTAGGGGGATGGTGTAAATCCTGCCGGGGTACCATGCAGATAGCAGAGGTACAGAAGTCCTCGTTGTTCCAAGTAAGGCCTCCCTTTGGTTGCTAGTGACCTGTACCCTGCATTTTATATTGTGAAATTGTTAAATATTCTAGTTTGAAATACAAATCTGTCATGTTACTAGTTATTATACTGTCATTTGATGACAGGTTTTAAGAAAATATAAATACATTCCTTGTTTAGTCACAATATGGCCTAAATATTTCCGACGTGACTTAAATTTTAACTCACTCACTCGCCCGCCCTGCTGGCCCGCCGCCCCCCACTCACTCACTCACTCACTCACTCGCCCGTCCGCCCCCCAGCCACTTGCTCACTCACTAACTCGATCACTCACTCGCCCGCCCTGCCGGCCCGCCGCCCCCCACCCACTTGCTCACTCACTCACTCACTCACTCACTCGCCCGCCCTGCCGGCCCGCCGCCCCCAACTCACTCACTCACACACTCTATCGCCCGCCCTGCCGGCCCGCCGCACCCCACTCACACACTCACTCACACACTCACTCACTCACTCACTCACTCACTCACTCGCTCAAATATGTTAACATAAAGCGGGACTCCTTTTTCAGTTAGTATCTATTTCATACTGTTAAAGTAGTTTGTTTTTTATGATGTTTTTAATAAGGAATGTCCATATTCCAGCTGAACCTGTTTATGTCGACGAGGCGCCCTACACAACCATTGCAATAAATCAGGGAAATTGATTTCTATTTTCATGTGAGTAGTTCTTGTTTTATTTGCGGATCCGTGATTCATTGTTCGGTTTAAGGAGTTCCAACGGAAATCATTTATATCTTTTGATAAATGTTAGCCAGCCCCCAACAATGATAGCTACCTAGAGTAATAAATTTGATGGTAGAGCCATTCCGTTCAATGTGGTTGAAAAATCTACAGTTGAAAATCTAATGCAAAAATATCCTATGATGCCTATTTTCAGTTTTAATATTCAAAACGCGTATGTATAGATTTATGTGTATTTCAGGATAACAAACTTAGTGAGTGAGTTGGGTTTATTTAAGAATTGACTTTCACGTTGTGTGAGTTCATTGGAGTATGAACCTTCATAAAGTTGTTATAATGTTTTATTCCAATTTATTCCCACAAAGGATGTAGGCCTAGATCTATACACATTTTTTTCAGTACGTGTGACATTATGTTGACACAGACAGCCATACAACAACCAGCTGTATCGCGGAATAAAATAGTTCCTCAAAATTAGTACCGCTTGAACCTTATTTCGGTTTTATCACTGGGTGTCCTGAAACAAATGACCCAGTTCTGGGACATTGGCCAATTTGGTAAACCACCAGACCCTGAGTATGGTGTCGGCAGATCCAGGATCATAACCATACCGATTTGGGGCTCGCGGTAACGGAGGATCCTTGCACGACTAGGGGACGTGAAACGTAGGTCAAGGCTGACGCCGTGCAGAAGAGCACACTGTCGGAGCCCCCAATGACAACCCGTGATCATTGGTCTATATAGTAGCCTCCTATCTTGGTAACGTCCACACACTGCTGCTTCCCAGGCTTCGGCAGTTTACCGAGGCTGCATGTGACCTGAACTGAATGTCATCGTGTGTAGATACTGACGTACATGATTTCATTCAAGGGGAGGCCGCCTCCGTGGTCAAGCGATAGAGCGTCCGCCCGTAGAGCGGAAGGTTTGGGGTTCGATCTCCGGCCGTGTCATACCAAAAGACGTTAAAAGATGGTATTGGTTGTTACCCTGTCTGGCGCTCGGCATTAAGGGGCTAAAACAATACTGTTCGGCTCGGAGTCAGTACACTTTGTGTGAGTGGGGTATTCATGTTAAACTACGGCATGGTACCTCAGTGAGCTAGCACTATAAATCGGCATCACTCCGGACAAGTACAAGCAGCCACACAAACGTACATGCACGTCGCTATATAAGTGCAATAATCTTGGACGCGACGTTAAACCCCATTTCACCTCTCCCCACCACCATTCAAAGCTGTTGATTGTTGAATATTGTGATGTTTCTTGTTCTGCTAGCCAGGATATATGTGAAATATTCATCGCAAATCAGCCAGGCCAGGTATTATTAGAACACACGATTACAGTCCGCTGCCATAATGTGTGTTCGAGAAGGAAGCTTATCGTTGTTGGTTCGTAACTTACACTGATAAGATTACCGTAAAATCCGTAGCAAGATACCGTAAATGTGAACTTTAAATCCCTTTTCTGTTAAAAATTAGTGTTAAGTCTTGACTTTTTTTTAAATTCAATTTTCGACAAAACCATTTTGGCTCCTTGTACCACCCTTTGATACGGTGAAGACGGGCTGTTATATAATAGGTCACTCACACATTCAGGATTTTTACTGCCGTCCTTGATAGGACAAATCCCAATTAAAATTTGTCAAAAGTCTGATCAAGATCCTGTGATTCGTGGTGGGGAATTCACAAACATCAGATATTGTTCAGGAAGCGTCCAGATTCTGCCGTTTCCAGCCGAATTCGTACCGATTCTCCCGTTCCCTATCCGAATCTGATCCGATTTGTATCTTCCGCACGGCTAAAAACGACCGAATCTGTCCCGACAGCGTCCCGATTCTTCCGAATGCGATCCGACAGAGATCCGACAGTGACCGGACAGTGAACCGACAAAGTCGGTTCGCATTCGGCAAGATCTTGACGCAATCTCGACTCAATCGACAAGAAACGACAATGAACAATTCATGTCCGTTCATCACCACAGCGTCCCGATCCACAGGACACCGTACGTCCAGGCAACACAGGACATTGTTACGATTTTGCTCCGATACAGCAGAATCTGTCACGACATGGTCACGATTATAATCCGACTAGACAAAATCGGCTGAGTTTCCCGAATGTTACGGGACGCACCATACTGTCGGGAGTGCTTGGCCGACCTCTCTGAACCTTTCCCGATCCGTAGGACTCAGTTACGAACATATACGACTGCGTTCAGACAATGATAGGACATTCCAGATCATTGAGGAAAGTGATCCGACTTTTTCACTTTTCGTGTCTTAGCGCTGTCTGATCTCAAACGGGAGCCATAATCGGCACTGTGTGAACCTGGCCTTATACCGTGTGGAATCCGCCATTCGTCAACTTGCAATTGAGACAGAAGGGTCGTTAAGGTCGTGAGTGAGCGAAACAACAACCGTTCAAACCTTGATCCGAAGAGGTCCCCATCTCTATTGATTGTGGCCAGAGACCATATAATAGATTATATTCTCTGTTGTGGCCCAGTCGTCTAAGGCGCCGCGATTCGCTGTGCAGAGTTGTGTCCCTTGGGCACGCCAGAAACCTATGATTGTAGGTTCGAATCCCGATTCGCCACGATTATGTTTCTAGGTTTGTCAGCACCATACCCGTGCTGGTGGGTTTCACCGAAGTGGTAAACGTCATATCATAGGATGCAAAGAAGCAAGTGAGTGATTTGAAACGTCAACTAACTATTGCTATTGAAATGATACAAACCTTGTTATTGGTTCGTGTATCAAAACTGAACAAAACAAATACAAGTATTCATCCCCAAAAATCACCAAGTCTGACCACCCGATCCAGCTTACGACCAGCATAGGTTGCTGGAGACTTATATACTTACCCGGAACCACCACGTATCGCACCAGCCATTGTCCAAACAGCGCGGCCCGTGAAGATTCGGGGTAGAATAGGTCTTCAGCAGCCCATGCTTGCCCTAAGGGGCGACTAACTGGATCCGGTGGTCAGGCTCGCTGACTTGGTTGTTGAATGTCATCGTATCGTATCCCAATGATCGATGCTCATGATATCAATCACCGGATTATCTGGTTCAGACTCGATTATTTACAGACCGCCGTCACATAGCTGGAATATTACTGATTGCGGCGTAAAACAATAAACCAACCAACCAACCAAACAGAGCACAACTTATTACCCTATGACCTAATAAATCTAGTACAGTCTACAAGTTATGAGTAATATAATAAAACAGAACCATTACACTGGTATTCCCCGTCATAATCTGAACGCAATGCAATCGAAAATCCATGTTAATTTGCGTGATTTACAACTCAGAAAAGGGGAAATACTGCAATCCAAATTAATCAAACCCAACAAAGCAAACACATGTTTCGTATGCATTACGCATTTCCCTTCTGTAAATCTGTCATGTGTAGAATACAATGCCCTCCAGGGACCTCTCGGACGCTGACAGAGGTCATCAATGATGTCCTACCTTAATTGTTCCAGGTAGTCACCCGGATGAATGAGATATGAGTGTTGCGGTAAACACGAGAGACGTCCTCAACACCCGCAGGCGACATCGCGACGGCCAGCGATTGATGATCCAAGGCAGAACCGTCCTGACAATGCTGTCATATAGTGCATAGCTACATGAGAGGGGTTGCAGTCGACGGAGAGCTGGTTGTCGATGTTGAAGCTGTCTTGGGAGATGTCGTACATGAAATCCTACTTGCAGATTATTGTGCTATTTTGTATAATCCAATAGTGTCTGGTAAATGCAAGAGTTGCATTGATAACGACAAATTCTGATTTTGGACCGTTTATGGTGAGGGGACATCCTTGGGGACAGATATACTGTGCTGATTAACCATGGTTAATGTTGGATCGCTTGACCAGGTGAGGAGGACAGAAGTTATATGAATGCGAGGCGTGTTTCACTGAAGATGAAATTGTACGTGTCATTTTAGGGCAGTGAAGGTAGACGCACTGATGAGAGATATGCGGTGTATGACTGCTAGATGTGTTTCACTGAAGATGAACTTGTATGAGGTATTTTAAGTCAGTGAAGGTGGGCGCCCTGATGAAAGATATGCGGTATATGCGTGCTAGGTGTATGGTTCACTGATGACGGGCTTGTATGGGGTATTTTGGGCAGGGAAAGGAGACGTACTGAAGAGAGATTAACGGTATAAGCGTGCTAGGTGTGTGGTTTACTGATGACGGGATTGCATGAGGTATTTTAAGGCAGGGAAAGGAGGCGTACTGAAGAGACAATAACGGTATATGCGTGCTAGGTGTGTTTCACCGAAGATGGACTTGTGGTAATCAACCTTACGACAGTGAATGTTTACGCCTTGAAGACACCGTAAACAACTGATAAGACGCTCGTGTAGATAGCGAGGCCAGAAACACGGAATACCCATGTCTGATCAAGGTTTGACCTTGCTGGTGGTGGCTCTGCGACTCTGGTAATTCCTGTAGGAGACGCAGTATGTATATGTAGGTCTCTGTTATCATTTGTAATGACGTCACAAACACACCAGAACGCTCGCTGCTTCCGTGGCTTGACATGATTCTTGGTCTCGTGGTAATTCTAATGCTTACATACCATATATAGGACATATAAATTCAAACGCATTTTCCCAGGTCAATCTTTTACCAAAGAGTAAAAATATCAGCATTAAAATGTTATAAATAATATTCTTTTCGTAAATCCATTTAAGAGTCGTAATGCAATATTTTCATCTGTGTCGATTTTATTAATTTGGAATTCTATTCCAACGTAATCCAGAGTTGTCCCCAAAGACGTTCTCCCCTGTGCACAGATAGATATATAATTCCAGTGGAGAATGTGTGTCATGCATTAGCACATTGACTACCAAGAGCGTCACTTTCCTGACAGGGATATCTCGAGGCTTGTGTTATCGTGCCAGTGCCTTACACTCAGGGTTGACCTAATCTCGTGATAGTGCATGTGATCCTACAGTACAGGAGTTAAAACAAGAACCTCAGAATCTAACCTCAACGTTTCAAACACCAGTTCCCGGTGTAATACAGCCACATTGAACAATGGACAACTATTCATTTCCTGCGTCTCGAGACTGCGTTCCAGGTCGTGAGATCGAGGACGAATTTGACCCAAGCATCCTCATCTACATCAACGCCCCTAGTCCCCCTCCCACCTTCTCCACCTGGGAGATTGCGGTCAAGATACTGTTCTATGTGTTTGCGATGCTGCTGGACGTCGTCGGTAACAGCATCGTCATTCTCATCATCGTCCTGAACAGGAAGATGCGGACGACGACCAACGTGTTGATCCTGAACCTCGCGGTGTCGGACCTGATGGTGGCCGCGTTCTGCATGTGGGTCCACGTGGGGTATCAGATCGCCCCTGAGTGGCCCTTTGGGGACTTTGTATGTAAAGGGAACACCTTCTTTCAAGGTAGGTCATACATTATGGAAGATGGGTTAGCTAAGCGTGTTAGTGTTAGCCAACGAATCACAATTTGTGATTCCTATTGTGCTGAAAAAAATCTTTCTTTCTCTGTCACAAGATTCCAAATAAAAAGAAAGCAATTGTGCTGAAAAAAATTCGTGTCTTTGGATAATCTATGTTTCTTTCTCTGTCACAAGATTCCAAATAAAAAGAAAGCAACACTAATTTCAAAAGGCTTCAGAGGCCGACCATTTGATATTCTGGGGGTTGGGGTGGGGTTGGGGTGGGGTAGGTGGTGGGGGATGGTGCGTAGGATTTTATCGTCCCAAAAAGTATCCCCGAAAATTCCTGAAAAAAAGGATTATGTTTTAGTTTTAAATATAACAAAATGTATCTGGTTTTGTAGCTGAAAATATATTTAATCTAGAAACAAAGTCCCAGGCCCCACCCAGACTATCAAATCCTCATTGTAACGTTAAAGTGACCACATGGCATGTCCCAATCTGCTCATGTCACCATAGCTGTTGCAATGAAACCAAGGAAATAGTTATCTCAAGATGTTTCTCTCTGATGTCCATGTTTCTCTCTGATGTCCATGTTTCTCTCTGATGTCCATGTTTCTGTCTGATGTCCATGTTTCACTCGGATGTCCAAGTTTCTCTCTGATGACCATGTTTCTCTCTGATGTCCATGTTTCTGTCTGATGTCCAAGTTTCTCTCTGATGTCCATGTTTCTCTCTGTGTCCATGTTTCTGTCTGATGTCCAAGTTTCTCTCTGATGTCCATGTTTCTCTCTGATGTCCATGTTTCTCTCTGTGTCCATGTTTCTCTCTGATGTCCATGTTTCACTCTGATGTCCAAGTTTCTCTCTGATGTCCATGTTTCTCTCTGATGTCCATGTTTCTCTCTGATGTCCATGTTTCACTCTGATGCCCATGTTTCTCTCTGATGTCCATGTTTCACTCAGATGTCCATGTTTCACTCAGATGTCCATGTTTCACTCAGATGTCCATGTTTCTCTCTGATGTCCATGTACTGATGCTTCAGTCAGGTATCCATGCACCGATCTCCGCGTCTGATATTACTGTATTGTGTTCATATCCCGATGTCCATTCCACACTTTCGTGCCCCTCTTCCAGTGTTGTCAGTGACGTCAAGCGTCCTCACTCTAACGGTCATCTCGGTGGAACGCTTCATGGCCATCGTGTTCCCCTTCCGGGCCAAATGGTCATCGCTGGTCACCGGGCTGGTCATCGTCCTGACGTGGTGTGTATCGACCATGATAGCCTCGCCCCACCTCTGGATCAGGCAGCAGTTCAAGTGGCAGTGGAAGGACAGGCTCGAAATTTGGTGTGAGGAGGTTTGGCCCAAAATCTACAAGAACGAGGAATGTGAGACGTACCAACCTGGTAAGCTGATATACTACAGTGTAGAGGGCGTCGTTATGTACTTCGTGCCTATCGCCGTCATGATCGGGGCCTACTCCGTCATCGCCATTAAGCTCTGCCTCCGTAAAGCTCCGGGGACACTTATTGGCTCCACTGCATCAGCCCAAGAGAGATCCAAGAGGAAGGTAGGTAGGCCTGTCCGAGTGAGTGAGTGAGTGAGTGAGTGAGTGAGTGAGTGTCATATTATATCTACACTGAAAAGAAAACTATATACATGTACTATTTTTTTTATAACATAATGCCCGCCCTGGTATTGATGGAATATTTCTAAAAGCGGCGTAAAACCATACTCACTCACTATCATATAATGGGTAGGCTTCAGGGCAGGATAACGCAAACGATGAAAACGGGTCCCTTTTGGGGTCATTTAAGTGAGTGAGTGAGTGAGTGAGGTTTTACGCCGCTTTTAGCAATATTCCAGCAATATCACAGCGGGGGACACCAGAAATGGGGTCATTTAAGGATAAACATGCAAATATAAAAGGTTAGGTAGGTACTAATTTCAGTGTTTAACCCAAACATGGGTCCGCCCTTGTGTCTTGGTCAGAATTGACTATCGGGAATCTTGAAAAAAGAACGGGGATATTTGCTATCAAGGGTGTAGCTGAGGCCTTTTACCAGTGAGGGTAAATTTGGAGAAACTGCGAAGAATGATTTATTTAGCGAGGACACTAGCGGGATAAGTTTCCCGAATTTAAATCAACTGGATTTGACCGTTAAATGTCCGAAATGTAACCATGGAGATCTGGCTGCATTTCATGAGCCATTTCATCAGTTACAAGAAAACCTTGATGCGGGGCATCAACTCGGCGACAAAGCAAGTCAAAGTAAATTTACAATCAGATAAGTTTCCCACAATGTAACATCAATACAAGTATTTGTCACAGAGTGACGAAATATCCCCCGCCATATACACCATAGTACCAAATATGAAGACAATCCAGCGATTAGTTCTTGAGATATTGTGGCAACACCGTTTTCCAACTCCAAAAACCGATTTGCCTGCTGTGACCTTGAAAATGGGGTCAAGGTCACCAAATCTGACAGGTGTATGCGGTGTCTGTATATACACTATAGTTCCAAATATGAAGACAATCCAGCGATTAGTTCTTGAGATATCGCGGCAACACCGTTTTCTAACTCCAAAAGCAGATTTGCCTGCTGTGACCTTGAAAATGGGGTCAAGGTCACCAAAACCGACTGGTGTCTGTGGTGTCTGTATATACACCATAGTTCCAAATATGAAGACAATCCAGCGATTAGTTCTTGAGATATCGCGGCAACACCGTTTTCCAACTCTAAAAGCAGATTTGCCTGCTGTGACCTTGAAAATGGGGTCAAGGTCACCAAAACCAACTGGTGTCTGCGGAGTCTGTATATACACTATAGTTCCAAATATGAAGACAATCCAGTGTTTAGTTCTTGAGATATCGCGGCAACACCGTTTTCCAACTCTAAAAGCAGATTTGTCTGCTGTGACCTTGAAAATGGGATCAAGGTCACCAAAACCGACTGGTGTCTGCGGAGTCTGTATATACACCATAGTTCCAAATATGAAGATAATCCAGTGTTTAGTTCTTGAGATATCGCGGCAACACCGTTTTCCAACTCTAAAAGCAGATTTGTCTGCTGTGACCTTGAAAATGGGATCAAGGTCACCAAAACCGACTGGTGTCTGCGGAGTCTGTATATACACCATAGTTCCAAATATGAAGACAATCCAGTGTTTAGTTCTTGAGATATCGCGGCAACACTGTTTTCCAACTCCAAAAGCAGATATGCCTGCTGTGACCTTGAAAATGGGGTCAAGGTCACCAAAACTGACTGGTGTCTGCGGAGTCTGTATATACACCATAGTTCCAAATATGAAGACAATCCAGTGTTTAGTTCTTGAGATATCGCGGCAACACCGTTTTCCAACTCTAAAAGCAGATTTGTCTGCTGTGACCTTGAAAATGGGATCAAGGTCACCAAAACCGACTGGTGTCTGCGGAGTCTGTATATACACCATAGTTCCAAATATGAAGACAATCCAGTGTTTAGTTCTTGAGATATCGCGGCAACACTGTTTTCCAACTCCAAAAGCAGATATGCCTGCTGTGACCTTTAAAATGGGGTCAAGGTCACCAAAACTGACTGGTGTCTGCGGAGTCTGTATATACACCATAGTTCCAAATATGAAGACAATCCAGTGTTTAGTTCTTGAGATATCGCGGCAACAAACAGGTGGGACGTACGGACGGACGTACGGACGGACGGACGTACGGACGGACGTACGGACGGTCGTGAATACTATATCCCCCGCCTCGCGCTTTCGCGCGGCGGGGGATAATAAGGGCATGTTTCATAAAATATGAACAATGTTTCAATTCATTCCCTGTTGTATATTTTACATCATGTTTTGACCTCCCTTGCACACTCAATTTGATAAACAAGAAAACTGTCTTTCCACTGTAAATGAGCGCATGAGTTCAGTCCCCATTCCACCTGTGATGAACCGGCATATAGGCACTGTCTCTTTTCCGTTATTGCGGTAAACTTTGTAACAAATGTCATGGATATCGGGGTTTAAATATAACTAAAACTGAACAACTGACATTTCATGAATCATAAGAACAAATGGATTAAATATGACATGGCGTAAACAGATGTTTAAAAATAGAAATGCGTGCACTTTCCATTCAGTTATCCATGAGTCCCAAGGCCTTTTCAGAAAGACAGGCCAGGAAGGCGCTAAAATAAAGCTACGTCTCATTGAGAGACAAGAGTAGGTCCCTTTGATAAAGGACAATTACTCTAGCAGGCAGTTCAAAGAATTGCCGAGAAAGGCAAGTAGACCAATTAGGTGTAGGCAACTGTCTTCTTGCCTATATGGTAGTTACGACCCTGTCCAAAAAAACAAGTTTCAGTTGGAACTATATTGAATGTGGTCACTGTCCAACTGATCAATCACTGTCCTTGGGGTTTAATATGTAAATGCGCATTCCAGGAAATATGTTTAGTTGCTGTTTAGTTGCTGTTTGCAAGAACTGAAATAGGTGTTTCCTCGATAGAATGTAAGAATGTAAGAATGGTAAATTCTGCATTCGGAATAAACGTTGAAAATAGAAAGCCTTGGATATGTACCACCCCAACACGTCACGACTGGCCAAATACAATGTTTATTCCTAATTTAAATCAGAGCATTTACCTTCCCCAAACGCACTAGCTTCATAACCTCTATGTATCACACGTTTTGATACAGTTGTTTATGGTGATTACAAAATAATGCGATGAATAATATATGACACGCTGTATTTTGTTCTACCGTTAATTACGCCCAGAATACACATTGTTCAGCGTTTCAATGGATCTAACATGCACGTCCGATGCTTAATCATGGCCAGGGGACGACTGTGACACTCGGCAACGTGCTCATTCGCCATAGCATGTACTTGCCGTACATTAAATAGCCATAATAACACTGGCGTTGTCGAACGGCACTCAGAAGCATTAGCTAAGCTGTTGGATGCTGTTGTCCGAATGGTCATAATCACTCACGCTGGTGAAAGAGCTGTGAAGGAACTCACAATCAGCTGAAGTGGAAGGTTAATGGCCCGATTGTCGTTATAGTTGTGAAGGCGGGTCGTCAAAACATGGTATAAAGCAAATGACGAAACAAAAACAAGTAAATAAAACTTTCAAACTTTCAAACTCTCAGTGCTCAAGATAATACGTGGATTATTTAATGATATGTAAACATTCTAATTGGATATTTATATTATTGTTTGGGAATTCAATATAAACTGCCTGGCAAAAGATAAAAATACACCCATGTTTGAGTGAGTTGGGTTTAACGCCGCTTTGAACATTATTCAAGTTATATCACAGCGTGTCAGCTTAATGTGAGGGGAAAGCCCGAAGTGACGCAAGTCACTTCGGTGAAACCCACGAGCACAGGTATGGTGCTGACAAACCTAGAAATATAATCGGGGCGAACCGGATTCGAACCCACAATCATAGGTTTCTGGCGTGGCCAGAGGATCAAACTCTGCACAGCGAATCGCGGCGCCTAAGACGACTGGGCCATCCGTGTCCCCCACCCATGTTTGATGGTGGCTGAGAATGAAACAAAGACCAGCATGTTCCACTCAGGATAGGGATACTGGTGTTGCAGGCTATGTACACATACATCCACACATACAGATTTGGCTTTGTCGAAGCCCACTGAAATGCATAAGCGACTTCGTTAATGATGAATTGACCGTGCTTGTGTTCGTGGATCAAGTCCAAGCAAGGTGAAAAGCGGAGGAAAAAGAAGACTATTTTATAATTTAAACTTATCTTTTTATTCATGTATTTTATCATCTACCAGATCGTGTATAAAGAAGCCTTGCGAACAGTTCTCCTACCTGACCAGTGCCTATTCACAGATAAAATTACGGCAAAAAAAGTACACAGTTGAACATTGGATTTTACCAAAATATTACAATTATCAATACGTTAATTGGCTGAACCAAAATATTACAATTATCAATACGTTAGTAGGCTGAACCAAAATATTACAATTATCAATACGTTAGTAGGCTGAACCAAAATATTACAATTATCAATACGTTAGTTGTCTGAACCAAAATATTACAATTATCAATACGTTAGTAGGCTGAACCAAAATATTACAATTATCAATACGTTAGTAGGCTGAACCAAAATATTACAATTATCAATACGTTAGTAGACTGAACCAAAATATTACAATTATCAATACGTTAGTAGGCTGAACCAAAATATTACAATTATCAATACGTTAGTAGACTGAACCAAAATATTACAATTATCAATACGTTAGTAGGCTGAACCAAAATATTACAATTATCAATACGTTAGTAGGCTGAACCAAAATATTACAATTATCAATACGTTAGTAGGCCGAACCAACATATTACAATTATCAAACCGTTAGTAGGCCGAACCAACATATTACAATTATCAATACGTTAGTAGGCCGAACCAACATATTACAATTATCAAACCGTTAGTAGGCCGAACCAACATATTACAATTATCAATACGTTAGTAGGCCGAACCAACATATTACAATTATCAATACGTTAGTAGGCCGAACCAACATATTACAATTATCAAACCGTTAGTAGGCCGAACCAACATATTACAATTATCAATACGTTAGTAGGCTGAACCAAAATATTACAATTATCAATACGTTAGTAGACTGAACCAAAATATTACAATTATCAATACGTTAGTAGGCTGAACCAAAATATTACAATTATCAATACGTTAGTAGGCTGAACCAAAATATTACAATTATCAATACGTCAGTAGGCCGAACCAACATATTACAATTATCAATACGTTAGTAGGCCGAACCAACATATTACAATTATCAAACCGTTAGTAGGCCGAACCAACATATTACAATTATCAATACGTTAGTAGGCCGAACCAACATATTACAATTATCAATACGTTAGTAGGCCGAACCAACATATTACAATTATCAAACCGTTAGTAGGCCGAACCAACATATTACAATTATCAATACGTTAGTAGGCTGAAAACAGTCGCCGAAACACTGCAAACAGGTCTAAGACGCAACTATGATATCCGTATCTAGTACATCACCATCGAATAACCATTTCTTGTTTGTTTCATTTTTCACCACCATCAAACACCCGCGAAGGTTCGGGGTAGATTAAGTCTTCAGCAACCCCTGCTTGCCGTAAAAGGCGACTATGCTTGTCGTCAGAGGCGACGAACGGGATCGGGTGGTCAGGCTCGCTGACTTGATATAAATTGGGTGGATCGATGCTCATGATGTCAATTACTGGATTGTCTGGTCCAGACTCGATTTTTTACAGACCGCCGTCATTTAGCTGGAATATTGCTGAATGTAGCATCAAACAACAAACAAACAAAGCACCATCAAACATGGGTGTAGACATTCTTTGCCTGGCAGTTTATGTATGCACGTGTGTAATATAGTACTCATTTCGTACCAGTAATTTGACATGGCACTCTGTAGTTATGTTAAAGGAAGGGACATTGTCTGCAGGTGATCAAGATGTTGGTGGCGGTGCTGGTGGTGTTTGTGCTGTGTTGGACGCCGCAACAGTTCATGCTGCTCTGGGATGTCTTCAGACCCAAGGGGAAGAAGGTAGGCGATGACGTATGAACGGGTATGGTGCTGACAAACCTAGAAACAAAATCGGGGCGAACCGGGATTCGAACCCACAATCATAGGTTTCTGGCGTGCCCAAACGGTCTTACTGCACACAGAGTACTATCTACAAAACAGGCAGAAAACAATGACGCTGTTCCGTGATGTCATGTTGACTTTGATAACAGTTTCTACTGTGGTCGTGTTGTATGCTGTTAACAATATGACCATACGATATTCCCGAAGATTCCGGGTTAGAATAGGTCTTCAGCAACCTATGCTTGCCGTAAAAGGTGACTATGCTTGTCGTAAAAGGCAACTAACGGGATCGGGTGGTCAGGCTCGCTGACTTTGTTGATGCATGCCATCGATCCCAATTGATGCTAATGATATCAATCACTGGATTGTCTGGTTCAGACTCGATTATTTTACAGAAGGCCGTCATATAGCTGAAATATTGCTGAGTGCGGCGTTAAACAACAAACCGACCAACCAACCAACCAATCCCAAATGACCCTCCAAGTAGGAGCTTAGTGTCTGAATACTTATCATATAACCAGAAAAAAACAACACATGTACCTATGTTGGTATTTGAAAAGTCAACTTCATTTTTTTGTAGAAGCGATAAGTCGTCAAAAGAATATAACCGTCACTGTACACACAGTTTACACACGTACACGTACTACGTTTATTACGAACACGCCTACAACGAACTGACGGATATAACGGACTGTTGTTTATGTCCCGGCCATTCGCTGTATCTATGCTTATAACAAACTCCGGTTATAACAAACTAAAATTGGAGGTCGTTATAACCGTAGTATACTGTATATAGATTTGACCTGCTTCAACTGAGCTTTTTTATTCTCCAAGCCTTTTTAACAAAACGTGTCCCTTGTTGCGTCACCACCCCTTGAATATTCTCCAGATCGAGGCTTACTTGGACGACATCAAGTATGCTGCTGTGTACGTGGCCTACCTCAACAGCTCCCTCAACCCCGTCCTGTACGGCGGCTTCAACGAGAACTTCAGAAAGGGCTTCCTCGAGGCGTTCCGTTGTCTTCTCATCAAGAAGCGGAATAAAGTCGGACCAGGTCAGACTTGAACAAACCGCTCATTGTATTCTTCCGCAGAAACTTAACATAGAGCTTATGCATGTATACGTTAACTTATAATTATTCATCCTTCCGCGGACCCTAAGCATTGTGCTTACTATAGCTGTACACGTTCAGTTATGATTTATCCTTACGCGGGAGCTTAGCATAGTGCGTATTTTGACTGTACCCGTTAAAAAATAGTTATTTATCCTTCCGATGATCCTTAGCAGAGCGCTTACTACAGTTCAATTATAATTTATCCTTCCGCGTAACCTTTGCTAAGCAGGTATTATGGCTGAAGACGTTAAATTATCATTTTAGTCAAGGGAGATAATCAAGTTAAATTAACCTGTTCATAATAAGAAAGTCTCTTCATCCCCTCTTTTTAAAATGTTGTTACTTGATGGGGAGATTCCGAAGTACAGGTGTTTTTCACTCGGTGACAAGGTCTCAATTGAACACTTTGCAACATATCAAAACCTTGAATTACATTTTTTCTTAACAAAGAAATATGTGTCGCGACTATTGATCGTGGGTTCGACTTCAAGGTTTGCAATGATAATGTTTCTGTTTGCAAGCACCAGACCATGGGTTCCAACAAAGTGGTAAATGTCTAAGTCCTGTACAACAACAGCAATCACGCGGTGATAACAGCATTAAATTTTCCATATCTGCATCGATCGTAGCGCCACCAGTGGCTATGCCCCTTCTATGACCCTCCTATTGTCCAATTAGATGCCACCTCTTATATCACTTGCATTATTTGCTTCAAACAAAATGGCTGCGCACAGTGAAGATGATCTGATCCATGATGAAGATATATGGTGTAAATAAAACGAGTCCTACCTCGCGATGTGCATAAAATCACGTGAGCACCTTGATTAAAAACATGAATTTTTTTTTGAGAATATGTGTCACTGCCCAGTTGACAGTACACATCTTTTGCAAATCCTGAAGTCGACCGAAATCTGCACGTTAAAAATATTTGTTGTTTACGAACCGCATGTGGGGGCACGGGTGGCGCAGTCGTCTGAGGCGCCGCGCTTCGCTGTGAAGAGTTGCGTCCCTTGGGCACGCCAGAAACCTATGCTTGTTGGTTCGAATCCCGGTTCGCCCCGATTAGGTTTCTAGGTTTGTCAGCACCATACCCGTGCTCGTGGGTTTCACCGAAGTGGTAAACGTCTGAGACCTGCATCACTTCGGGCTTTCCTCCCACATTAAGCTGACCCGCCGCGATATAACTGGAATACTGTTAAAAGCGGCGTTAAACCAAACTCACTCTCTCATGAACCACATGTCGATTTCGTTACGCGATTTTGATTGGATAATCCACAGACTAGACAGTCCAGCCGAGTATAGCTACATAATTGCAGCCTAGTTCGGCAAGGGTGTACGTTATTGATGTTCTCTCCCACAGTAACCCAGAGTAGCCGGAACCCGATCGGACCCGGAAGTGGGGCTGAGATCATACCCATAGAACGTAAGTCCGGCAATGTATACGTGAGCTTGTAGCAAATTGTGACCAACAGACGCTATGTCAGCACGCCAGGGCTTAGGTGTTATACGTTAGTACCAGATGAAGAACAAGGTCAAGTGTGACAAGAGGCAAGCGATGCGTTCAGTTATGTATTAATCAAGAACAATGGAATAAACAAATCAAACAATTTATGTATGATAACAGGGTACGGGTGCTCCATTCATGTAAGGCGCCGCAATTCGCTGTGCAGAGTTGCGTCCCTTGGACACGCCACCAACCTGTGATTGCGGGTCCGAATCCCGGTTGCCCCGATAATGTTTCTAGGTTTGTTAGCACCATACCCGTTCTCGTGGGTTTCACCGAAGTGGTAAACGTCTGAAGCCTGCGTCACTTCGGGCTTTCCTCCCACATTAAGCTGACACGCCGTGAGGGGAATACTGTTAAAAAACGTAAAAACCTCCCCACAGTATGGTAATACTTGGTCCTTGTGTATAAGATTTTTGCAGAAATAGGAAGTACGAGGGGTGTTCATTAAAGATTTCCCCTGACCCACTTCCGATGGACCTAGTGGAATGAAACTTGGCATAGGTATTAGTCTTTCTCCACATAGGAACCACCAAGAGTTACACACTTCTCCCATCGTTTTATGCAACTATGGAGACTTCGCTTGTAAAAGCCCTCATTTTGCGTCTCAAACCAGGACTTGACTTCAGAAATCAGTGTTTCATCATCTGTGAAACGTTTTCCCTTCAAAAATGACTTCATGGTTGGAAAGAGGTGGAAGTCAGATGGTGGCAAGGGCCACAGGACCGCGCTTCTGTCTGGGCAACATGAGAGTTGTGTACTGGAGCATTGTCTTGCAGGAGACGGACACCCTTGGTCAGCATGCCACGCCTCTTAAGCTTGATAGCTTCTCGCAATTTCCGCAGCAGTGAAGCATAATAAGCTCCTGTAATTGTGGTACCCTTTGCCAAGAAATCCATCATCACTACTCCGTGCTGGTCCCAAAACACCGTGAGCATGACCTTGCCTGCAGAGGGTTGGACACGTGCCTTCTTTGGGGGTGGTGACTCCACATGCTTCCATTGCATCGACTGAACTTTAGTCTCAGGATCATAGTGATGGACCCATGTTTCATCCTGGGTGATAAGTCTGTCAAAAAAGTTTGCCTGTTTTTTTTGGCTCATGTCCAAAAGATCCTTTGAGCAATTGACCCGTTCCTGCTTTTGGAAAGGTGTGAGCAACCTGGGAATCCATCGTGCAGACACCTTATGCATGTTCAAATTGTCATGGATGATATTTTCCACAGACACTACACTGATCTTGACATCTTGTGCTAACTGGCGAACAGTTATACGTCGGTCTGCCAAAATGGTGGTCTCCACTTGATTGATAGTGTCCTCATCAATAGCTGAATGGGGGCGACCAGGAATGGCAGCTGTTTCCACACGTGTCCGACTACACTTGAGCTGGCGATACCAGTGTTTAACAACGTCATATATGATGGGGCATCTTCCCCATAAGTTGTTTTCATTTCATCGAAAGTTTCTTTTGGTGTGCGACCTTTCAAAAATAAAAACCTAATCACTGCTCGGTATTCTACTGGCTCCATTGTCACACCCTACTCGATCATAACACCTGTAAAAGTGGTAAGATTAATAGTTCGGTGCTGCAAATTCAGACATAACCCATAGATACATGTATCATTACACATGTGAAATTTCAACCAAATATGATAACCCTAAGTGGTTTAGGGGAAATCTTTAATGAACACCCCTCGTATGTAAGTGAACCATGATTGGTTGTTGCAGCTACGAGGTCCAGCATCTACCACCTGTCTGTGCCGAGAGTTGTCTAAGACAGTGGTAGATTGAGGCACTGGGCCAGGTAAGATGACGTTGTGTGTTGCCGTGGTCTCGCGATGCATGCGTTGTTAGATGTTGTGGACGTAGGTGTAGGTGATCCACTTTGAACTTTAAGGCGTTATTACTGTACAGACTTCCTTATGTTCTCGTTCTCTTTGCTTGACTTTCAATATTATTACGTTTTGAACAGTTCGTGCAATGCTCCAACGAATTCGTTTAATGCAATAAAGGCGGCAATTGTGTTACACTGTCTCATCAAAATAGTCAAAGGCGGCAATTGTGTTACACTGTCTCATCAACATAGTCAAAGGCGGCAATTGTGTTACACTGTCTCATCAAAATAGTCAAAGGCGGCAATTGTGTTACACTGTCTCATCAAAATAGTCCAAATTCACAGGATTCTGGTGTTTTCAAATTAATACTTTCTACAAACATGTCAACCATACTCTGTACATCACTCGCTTGATAACGGTGTTGGAATCTACATCGAAACGCCAATCTTAATTGTAATAAAGAAGTTGTTCATCCACATACCATATCGCAAAGAAGTTACATACCTTTATATATGAAATGTTCTTGATCGACGTTTTTTTTGCGTTTATGGTATTCTAGCTGTTTCTTCCCATGAACTGTTTCAGAACACAACTCTTCAGAATCAGAAGTTCCTGCGAGGAATATACGCCAACACCACATGTTCACCATATACGAACCCCACGAGACGGGAGACCTGGCTTAGCTGTACAGTCTAGATTCTTAACCTGCCAATACCCACGAGACAGGAGAGATGGCTTAGCTGCACCGTGTAGATTCTTAACCTGCTAATACCCCTGAGACAGGAGAGATGGCTTAGCTGTACAGTGTAGAATCTTAACCTGTCAATACCCACGAGACAGGAGAGATGGCTTAGCTGTACAGTGTAGATTCTTAACCTGCTAAACCCCATGAGACGGGAGACCTGGCTTAGCTGTACAGTGTAGATTCTTAACCTGCCAATACCCACGAGACAGGAGAGATGGCTTAGCTGTACAGTGTAGATTCTTAACCTGCAAATACCCACGAGACAGGAGAGATGGCTTAGCTGTACAGTGTAGATTCTTAACCTGCTAACACCCATGATACAGGAGAGATGGCTTAGCTGTACAGTGTAGAATCCTAACCTGCCAATACCCACGAGACAGGAGACCTGGCTTAGCTGTACAGTGTAGATTCTTAACCTGCCAATACCCACGAGACGGTATACATGTACGTGGCTAAATTAGCTGTTCAGCTGCAGTGTAGATGATAACTTGCCAAACCCCGATCTACAGCAGTGGCTATGTGGCTAGCACCAGTGTTGTACAGTGTGTCAACAAATCAAGATGATTCAACGTCGTGCAAGATGTCGGCCCTTTTCCCAGCTTTGAGAGTCCACCAAGACAGGACAGTTTCTTGTGTGAACAACTCAGAAATAACTGCGTTGAATGACATAGAACAGACGTCTTCATGAACACAGAGAAGACATTATGGGTTCACCGTTTCCAGTTCTGGATGCTGCCAGTTTAGAACAGTTGGGAGGACTTGGGATGGAAGCATCAGTCTGCAGACATGTCTATATGCAAACCGCACGTCGGCGACAGCCACGACACCAAACTTTCTCGCATGTGAGGTGGTGAGGTGAAATGGGGTTTAACGTCGCGTCCAAGATTAATGCACTTATATAGCGACGTACATGCACGTGTGTGTGGCTGCCTGTACTAGTCCGGACTGATGTGCGATTTATAGTGCTAGCTCACTGACATACCATGCCCCAGTTCAACATGAATACCCCACTGAGACACAGACACAGAATACTGACCAGTAGCCGACCAGTCCTTGTTTCAGCCCCTTAATGCCGAACGCCAGACAGAGTAACAACAAGTACCATCTTTTAACGTCTCTTTGTATGACGCGGCCGGGGTATTCGTATGTACGCGCATCCTATTATTGGGTAACGTCCCAGTACACTGAACCTAGGAATGATGTCTGTTTGTTTGTTGTTTTCGCCGCACTCATGATATATGACGGCGGTCTGTAAATGAGTGAGTCTGAACCAGACAATCCAGTGACAAGAGCATCGATCCACGCAATTGGGGTACGATAACATTCATCAAACAAGTCAGCGAGCCTGACCACCCGATCCGTTAGTCGCCCCTTACGACAAGCATAGTCGCCTTTTACAGCAAGGATGGGTTGCTGAAACCTATTCTAACCCGGGTCTTTACGGGTCGAACCTTGGAATGAGAAGAAACAGCATCCATCGCGAGATGATGGATTCCTGGATTCCTGGTACAGGGACAGCTTATTTCAAATATACATATTTGCATTAAAATTTCAATTTTAGATTTGGAGGACGTCACTCTCGTTGATCTGAAGTATACATGTCCCAAACCTGTTGTCATGGAAACAGCGAAGAAGATACTATAAACAAGACATGCCACAGACCTTCAAATATATGTACATTTAAACATGGCATGGTTCCTTGTCCAGTTTTAGAAACACAAAGTACTACACAATATTCAAGACTACTCTAATAGCGGGACCATATATATTCAGTGTAAATCTACCTTAGTTTAGAATTGCTCTTTCTCGATTTTGCTGCAGCTCAAAATAATTTATTAATTGAAACAGGTAGATGTATTTATTTTAAGAGAACATAAGACTTTGTAGAAATGGTAAAAATGGTTGCGAGGAGTGAGTGAGTTGGTTGGTTGGTTTGTTGTTTAACGCCGCACTCAGCAATATTCCAGCTATGTGACGGCGGTCTGTAAATAATCGAGTCTGGACCAGACAATCCAGTGATTAATATCATGAGTATCGATCCACGCAATTGGGATCAATGACATGCATCAACCAAGTCAGCGAGCCTGACCACCCGATCCCGTTGGTCGCCTTTTACGGCAAGCATGGGTTGCTGAAGATCTATTCTACCCGGGTCAGTGAGTGAGTGAGTGAGTTGAAGTGGTTCAATGGAAAGCCCAGGGGGATGCAGGTCGGAAACATTCACCACTTCAATTAAACGACCCGCACGGGATGGTGCTGATTAACCAACCTCGTCATCAGTGTGAATACTGGAAACTTGAGCCCATGATTTAAGATCGTGACAGATCCAAGGGATGCAACTCTGCACAACAAACTGAGGTGCCTCAGACGGCTTGGTCATCCGTGACCCCCAAAATATTGTAGACAAACAATGTGTTTCCATATATTTTTTGAGTTTTATTTGTGTAGAAAAATATAATCAACAAGGAGATAAAGTGTACATAATTTGAAAATGAAGTTAGTAGTGTTGCTGCCAAATCTGCTGTAACAAGATATTACATGAATACATTGTCTGGGTTGACACGCACGCACGCACGCACGCACGCACACACACACACACACACACACATACACCCGAAACAAGCGTCACATCACAGAAGTGTCACAAGGTGTGGTGTCACTCTGAGGAAGTTATTAAGTTCAAATGTGCCTCTGTCCACCCCGCAGGGAATGGGTACCCGATATATGAGTGGGTTGACTGTTGGATACCCATGAAACATACTGGTCATCTGTTCCCTGAGTGAGTTGGGTTTAACGCCGCTTTTAACATCATTCCAGTTATATCACGGCGGGTCAGCTTAATGTGGGAGGAAAGCCAGAAGTGATGCAGGTCTCAGACGTTTACCACTTCGGTGAAACCCACGAACACGGGTGTGGTGCTGACAAACCTAGAAACCTAATCGGGGCGAACCGGGATTCGAACCCACAACCATAGGTTTCTGGCGTGCCCAAGGGACGCAACTCTGCACAGCGAATCGCGGCGCCTGAGAAGGATTCCCTGAAGGATTAGAACCAGTCTGAGCAGGTTGTTGAACCAATAGTTCTTGATATAACAGCAACAGCAAACATATGGATGTATCTCGACACACCACCAAAAAGTCCATGTCCGATCGTATATAGACTCCTTCAAAAACAGGGTCTCAAATATATACTTACTGACAAAAGTAATAATATCGGAAGAATGGGGTCATGAACGTATTGTCTTCAGCAACCCCTGCTTGCCGTAAGAGGCAACTATGCTTGTCGTAAAAGGCGACTAACAGGATCGGGTGGTCAGGCTCGCTGACTTGGTTGAAGCATGTCATCGATCCCAATTGCGTGGATGGATGTTCATATCAATCACTGGATTGTCTGGTCCAGACTCGATTATTTACAGACCGCTGTCATAAAGCTGGAATATTGCTGAGTGCGGCATTACAACAAACCAACCAACTAACCATGAACGTTATAATCAGAGGCAGATGTAGATCATTCTTCGGGGAAGATGGCTGGCAAAACCATAGCATGTCACTCCTGGAGTTTGAGTTTTTATTCGCCACTGAGTAAAACATTTTTCAGGAATATGGACCATCATAATTTATTGCACAATTACGGATTTATTATTCATGACTTTGTTCAGTCACGCAAGTCCCTCTGGTAGAAGAAAATGGTTTCAATGCCTCTAGAATAAATATATGGTTTAAATAACAACTTAGTTCCAACTAGTATGTGGATAACTATTGTTTTTCTCGGTCAGTTTCCTGTTTGACAACATATGCACCAGTGAGAGTTTTCACCACAGGAATAATATCAGTCTACTAAGACGCTAAGACACTTTTTCGTCCCACACATGCAACTGTCAGCAGACAATTTAACAGTACAGTAAACTACGGTTATAACGAACACGCTTATAATGAACTGACGGATATAACGTACTACTTTTTTGGTCCCGACTATTTGCTGTAGTTATGCTGTATATATGCTTATAACGAACTACAGGTTAAAACGAACTAAAATTAGTAGTCCTTTTGAGTTCGTTATAACCGTACTTTACTGTAATTGTATAAATTTGGTTGTTGTATTTAAAAGAAATACTGGTAATCCAATTACAAAGGTATCTTTCTTAGTTACATAGACTTGGATAAATACAGACGAAATTGTGCCTGTCTACAACAACTCAACATGCATGGCCAATGCCTCCAACAGACATATTGATCAATGGCCATGATACAATGTTAACCAATCCTGTGGTCACAATTTTTCATTTGAAATATTTCTATTCTGGTTAATAGAGATTCTCGATATGTATGCATGTTTTGCTTGTCATGCTTCACAGTTAAAAATCCAATATAAAATTCTTCCAATTGGTTTAAAAATTTAAAATAGTTTCCCTCTTTCATAAATGGTTTATGATCATGATGTTATATATGATTCTGTTATGGCATGACACACATACAGAGACAAGGGTATAGAACCTAGCACAGGCCACCAAGCCCAGGAGGTACCCGTACATAGATAAAATATCACACATGGGATAAAAAATATATTAATGTTTGTGCACAGCTACACATCGTGTGGCCAAGGTCAATTCATCTGATGTTAAAGATATCTTGAGGGCTGGTAGAATATCAGTGGGATTTGTAGGGGTTGTCAGGCTTTTTAAATTTTTAAGTTAATTTTTACTGCTGAGACAGATTTTGTAGAACTTTGTTTTTTGTTCTTGACAATACTTTTTTCTATTTTGTAAAGAATTCAAATAATAATTTGATAAAATTTGATAACATCTGTATAACATAGTATTCATATAATCTATATAGAAATATGGCGTCATCATTAAAGATTTTTTGTATGTACTAGGCCATATTTGATCGTGCAGGATTTAAGTTTTGATTTTGAACATTGCTGTTCCATGCACATCCTATTCTGGACAGCTCGTTCTCTCCACACGTCCTCAGTAGGCGGCAACTTGTCCATCTGCTCTTGGATCAGATCCAGACCACAATACATTGCTGCTTTGTACATGTCCGCTTCCTGTCTGCCACCAATTGCCACGGGTGATAACCTGACCTCTTCCAAACTTTGACCTGTCATGACCTCGGAGATGTCCAGTAATTGGGTGACCCATGTTCTTGAGTTTCTCCAAAGTTTCCTCAGATATTCCATCTTCCATTGCTATCACTGGCGACAGTCTGAACAGGAGATATGGACAGATGTAACTATGAGAGTCATTATTAGATCCAGGTTAGAATTGGTCTTCAGCTGCCCATGCTCACAAGATTGGGAGGTCAGGCTTGCTGATGCATGTCATCAAATACCAATCAGGTAGATTGATGCCCATGATATCAAGCTATGGATTGTTTGGTCCAAACATGATTATTCAAAGACCAACGTCATATAGCTGTCAAATTGCTGAGTGTAGTAGCGTTTAACAACAAACAAACAACTTTTTTACAAACTGAAAAAGTTAAAAGAATGATTTTTGATGATAAATAAAACTTATTATAATTTTTTTTAAATCCTCAGTAGCTTTTAAGTGTTAAAAGTGTTAAATCGACTCTTGTGGATATATTTGATATCAAAAGACACTCAGGACGATGCTCTCCTTAAATACATATGTACTTGACGGAATCCCCTAACAAGCGCTGATATATTTTCATAAAAAATATGCTGCATTTTCTGCGTTGGACAGTCATGTAACGTTTGTCAAAATCATCACAAAAAGGTTTGGTTATATGATTTCAGTATGTTTACAAGATTAGTATGCCTCAAGTGTAGGTAGGTGGGGGAGCGCACCTCTGCAATGCACATCCATCTTGTCTTCATTACTCCCCTTAACGGGGCGGTCGGGTAGCCTAGTGGTTAAAGCGTTCGCTCGTCACGCCGATGACCCGGGTTCGAATCCTGTCATGGGCACAATGTGTGAAGCCCATTTCTGGTGTCCCCCGCCGTGATATTGCTGGAATATTGCTAAAAGCGGCGTAAAACCATACTCACTCACTCACTCACTACTCCCCATAACAACTGTTGTTATCCAGTTTTCCCACACTTGTGTACATCAGGTATATACACTTTTTACATATGTTATATGTGAGCCACCAGGTGAAAATGGACCTTGTGGGTGGTAAGATACAATTGTGCTTTGACATCAAAAAGAAAGACTTTCGACGTAAATTTACTTCTGTATAAATTGCTATGTGTGTGGACTGTACAAAAATATCTTATTTCTCTCTCGTTAGTTCGTAATGTAATAAAAAAACAGTGTTTTAAAACATTTCAGCATACATGAATAATTTCAAATTAAACAGACACATCCAAAAACTGCAATCATTACATAAACAGTCATAAGTCTGAAAATGGCACTTTGCAGGAATGAGTCCAAATGTTTGATGCTGTGTATGTCTGTAATAAGTATGAATTAAAGGTTATGAATTGTATTTTTGTGGTCCTAGGATACTGTTGTTTTAAAATATAATAAGAAGTAAAAACTTGATTTTTCACCCAAAAGGTCCCTCATCTCATGGTGGGTCACTTATGTTTACACTGTAGCATTCCTTAGTGCATAGAATGGTGCAGATAGAACTATGCATTATTATTAAACCCCCTCCTCCTAACCCAACTCTGGATCTGAGAGAACGCCTCCATGGTTTAGTGGTAGAGCGTCCGCCCGGAGAGTGGAAGGTCCTGGGTTTGATCCCCGGCTGCATCATACCAAAAGATGTTAAAAGATGGTACTTATTGTTACCCTGTCTGGAGCTCGGAATTGAGGGTCTAAAACAAGGACTGGCTGGCTGAGAGTCAGTATGCTGTGTCTGAGTGGCGTATTCATGTTAAACTGGGGCATGGTATCTCAGTTGGCTAGCACTTCAAATCGGCATCAGTCTGGACTAGTACAAGCAGCCACACACACATGTGCATCTACGTCGTTTAAGTGCAATAATCTGAGTGATTTCACCTCACCTCACCCTGATCTGCGTATGTCATACATTTGCCATTGGGTAGATTCAACAGATTGCTGGTGAAGTTATTTAGGTGTAAAGGGAGATAACTCTTATTACCCATATAAAGTAATGTACAATGTCTAATGGATCCCCGTGACTGGGGATATGCCTCCAGTGTTCACCTACCCATATCCTCCTCCGATGAGGAAGCGGGGTTGGTCCAGAGCCTCCTGTGGGTCCATGTGGAACTCCAGCATGTTGAGCAGGACCTGCACATGGCCCTGAGGCTGCATATAGCCTCCCATCACGCCCAGCGTACACAGCAGGTCACCTGGACAACGGGCAGCCAAGTCACAGAACGGTTCAAATAGCTACAGTGGTTCAAACAAGAAGTCCATTACATGCAATCCAATAGGGCTGCCTTGGCGGCCATATTGGATGACAAACCATAGCAAACTTACAATCAGTACATTTCTGATCCACACGGAGTAGTGACTGCATCAAAAACTGCACTGTTCTGCACATGTACAGTGTTTTGTACAGCTGTGTTCTATGATGCTGCTGTTTGTAAATCAGCTCACTTGTGAGCTTTTTTAAACACCTGTGTGTACTAATCACTTACATCGTTGTGAACACCTGTGTGGTCTAATCACTTACATTGTTGTGAACACCTGTGTGGTTCTTATCACTTACATCGTTGTGAACACCTGTGTGGTTGTAATCACTTACATAGTTATGAACACCTGTGTGGTTGTAATCACTTACATAGTTGTGAACACCTGTGTGGTTGTAATCACTTACATTGTTGTGAACACCTGTGTGGTTGTAATCACTTACATAGTTGTGAACACCTGTGTGGTTCTAATCACTTACATTGTTGTGAACACCTGTGTGGTTCTAATCACTTACATTTTTGTGAACACCTGTGTGGTTCTAATCACTTACAGTGTTGTGAGCACCTGTGTGGTTCTAATCACTTACATTGTTGTGAACACCTGTGTGGTTCTAATCACTTACAGTGTTGTGAACACCTGTGCATTGTTGTGAATACCCATGTGTTTCTACATACCAGTGTCAGCTGACGTCACCATGGAGGGGATGATTGTGTGGTAGGGTCTCTTCCCCCCAGCTACACAGTTGGGGTGTTTGGGGTCCAGGGAAAATCCTGCTCCCCGGTTCTGAAAATATGAACACTCCTTCTTATCCGTGTTACAACAAAGGCTCTGTGGGGAATCTGGGGTAGAACAAGTCCCCAGTATTCCCTTCACTTAGTGGGATCGGATTAAAAAGTATTGGGTGGTCAGCTTCAGGGACTTGGCTGATTGGATGTCATTTGTTTGTTTTACGATTTTTGCACTCAGCAATATTCCAGCTTATGATGGCGGCCTTTGTAAACTCGACCAGACCAAATTATGCAGTTATTGATATTGTGAGCACTGAGCCATACTCTTGGGGTACAAGGACAAGCTATCGACCAAGTTGAGTCCAATCTCATTAAAATCAGACCTTAGTTCTCGCTACCACTAAACAAAGATCTGAAGACATCCCATTAGGGGTCACGTCAAAACGACCTTTCATCCGACCAATCAGTGCATCGCTTACCAGATTATGAAAGTGACAGTCGGAATGTGTGATTCCTAATCATTCAATCTCGAAAACTTTAACATGGTGTATTCCGAAGGATAGTTACGGGTTTAACAACTGAATCCTTACAATCTAGACCATCTATTAGCCATTCCAGAATGTTTTTTTGTTCAGGTTGCAAATTTGTAATTGAGCATTTGTCAAAATATGTTTCAAAGCGTAGTCGCCAATTTGAAATTTGTGACGTGACCCGTAATGGGATGTCCTCAGATCTTTGTTTAGCGGTAGCAAGAACTAAGATCTGGTTTTAATGAGATTAGGTTGAGTCTGACCATCCAATCCATTTGGTTGCCTCGTTTGACCAGTTTAGGTTGCTGAGGACCAATTCTAACCTGGATTCCAGAATAACACAAAGTGCTCTTGGTGCTGTGCCTAAATCTTTGCTAAAGTATGAGAGTTGAGACATGCGTATTCATAATGATACATTCCTTCTGCTGAAACTGTCGCTGTACTACAAAACATTCTAAGTATAAAAGCAACTTTTGTGAATTCGCGTCAAAGTATTGGAATCCAGGGTCCAATTAGTTTAAGTATTCAGTGCATGTAGACAATGTTTTAACAGTTCTGTTACAGCACCTACCTGTAGTGTGAAGCCACAACCATCAGGGACTATTCCTGTTCCAAAGCCCATGAAGTTGCTGTTGATGAAGGAGCAGGCATTGCCGTCACAGTCAACAGCGGTGAAGTACACCGTGTCACTGCCAGTGGTTGGGCTACCCCGCTCCATGTCTGCCTTAGCCCTGCCAACAGGAACCATTCTGCAATCTCGTCTACATTATCTACAACCATTCTCCTGCTGTTAGCTGTCCAACAGGAACCATTCTGCAATCTCATCTACATTATCTACAACCATTCTCCTGCTGCAAGCTGCCCAACAGGAACTATTCTGCAATCTCATCTACATTATCTACAACCATTCTCCTGCTGCAAGCTGTCCAACAGGAACCATTCTGCAATCTCATCTACATTATCTACAACCATTCTCCAGCTGCAAGCTGTCCAACAGGAACCATTCTGCAATCTCATCTACATTATCTACAGCCATTCTCCAGCTGCAAGCTGTCCAACAGGAATCATTCTGCAATCTCATCTACATTATCTACAACCATTCTCCAGCTGCAAGCTGTCCAACAGGAACCATTCTTCAATCTCATCTACATTATCTACAACCATTCTCCAGCTGCAAGCTGTCCAACAGGAATCATTCTGCAATCTCATCTACATTATCTACAACCATTCTCCAGCTGCAAGCTGTCCAACAGGAACCATTCTGCAATCTCATCTACATTATCTACAACCATTCTCCAGCTGCAAGCTGTCCAACAGGAACCATTCTGCAATCTCATCTACATTATCTACAACCATTCTCCTGCTGCAAGCTGTCCAACAGGAACCATTCTGCAATCTGCACTTCCAGTCCTAAAACATTACTTCCAGACCTTGACCTTATTCAAAACAACTTCCTAAAGATCAAACAATCCTCCAAGTCCCAGGATTGCAGAAGTAAACACAAAACAGTAACTAACAATGAATGATGCAACCATGTTTCACAATAACCTCCAAGATGTCCTTGACCTTTGATAGACATGTAACAAACATGAAATGTGTTAGGATTTGAAAATAAACATGCAAACATAAGTTTCTTGCCTGAAGAGGTGAACATGTCTCAAAAACTGCGTTGATACAACCATATCTTAAGAAAACCTGAATGCTGATTTTTTTCAAAACCTTTCAAAAGCTGGAACCTATCCTAAAGAAGATATATAATAAGTTAAATGATACACGCATTAATACTTTGAGAAAGGGCAATCACGAAACATAACCATGTTTTACAAAAAACTGAGCTCTGACCTTGACCTTTGACTAACCATACCAAAGGCTCCTATTAGAAAGTGTAACCACATATCTCCCTTGACCCTGACCTTGACCTTTGGCCTTCTCTTAAAAGAGAAAAAATAATTCCTCAGCACCAGTGGGAAGAGGTCCAACAAAGAATAATAGTGGTCCCATACCACGGGGCTGCTAATTCTGTACATTGAAGGAGCGGTCGGGTAGCCTAGTGGTTAAAGCGTTCGCTCGTCACGCTGAAGACCCGGGTTCAATTCCCGACATGGGTACAATGTGTGAAGCCCATTTCTGGTGTCCCCCACCGTGATATTGCTGGAATATTGCTAAAAACGGCGTAAAACAATATTCACTCACTCACTGTACATTTAATTGTGACACCTCAGACCACCTAACACTACAGTAATCCTACAGACACACAGAGCAATAGAACAAGCGGACAAATCCGTTGCCAGAAGTGGAACCCTTGCACCGGAGTGACGTACCTGGTCTCACTGATGAGTTGTCTCCTCTGTCCTGCATACTGCTTGCTGATCATTCCCTGTATGGGCACACTGACCTTGGCGGGGTCGGCACAGTACCACTGGGTGTCGGCAAAACTCAGCCTCAGTGCCTCGATCAGGAGGTGCAGGTACTCAGCAGAGTTATGTCCCTTGCCTATCAAAAAAGAAGGTGTGTGAGTTGGGTTTAATGCCACTTTTAACAGTATTCCAGTTATATCACGGCGTGTCAGCTTAATGTGGGAGGAAAGACCGAAGTGATGCAGGTCTCAGACGTTTACCGCTTCAGTGAAACCCACGAGCACGGGTATGGTGCTGACAAACCTTGAAACATAATCGGGGAGAACCGGGATTTTAACCCACAATAATAGGTTTCTGGCGTGCCCAAGGGAGGCAAGTCTGCACAGCGATTCGTGGCGCCTTAGACGATTGGGCCACCCATGCCCCCCCCTCAAAAGAAGGAATTAAGCGTGCTTTCCATAGATGCGTGTACATAACAATGATTAATCAAATATCAGTTTGTGTTTCCCATAACCCTCCTACAAACTGGGCACATAATCCTCCACCTGAGCATTTATTTAAATTATTTTATCTTAAAAATATTATGTATTTTGTAAAATTATTATTCGTTTGGAATGCTAAATTTTCTGGACAGTAAAGTCCAAACTACCCCACTGAGCTGACGGAAATTGGAAGGGGGTGGTTACAACGTGTGACATGGTTGATTGTGCCTTAGCATGTACCAAGCGTTGCTCATGTTATCAACCACTGGTTTGCTTGGCTGACTTTTGATTACTTATGATGTATATAGCTGGAATGGTGGCTGAGCGTAAAACACCATTCACACACTGACTGACTTACTTTTAAGATCGAAGCCCTCCAGTATATTGAGGGCCATGAGAGCCACGATTCCGTGGCCACTCGGGGGGATCTCCCACACCCGACACCCACGGTAGTCAACACTGATTGGTTCCTCGAAGGTTGTCACATGACTCTTCAGGTCATCCAGGGTCATAGCTCCCCCATGCTGTTGGACGACGTCAACCAGAGACTGTGCCACTCGTCCCTCGTAGAAGCCTTTCTTTCCATCAGCAGCGACTGCCTGGGAGGAACATTTCACCAGATACAGGAACTTATGGGTTTCAGAAAATAGTTGGTTAAAAATATTGATTTCCGATTCTTCACCTTTACAACAGAACTGACAGAAAGTGGAAATATTTGCCAGGTTTCACAGGCTCTAAAGCCTCTCATGTTAGTAGTTAGTGCTTGTAGTAAGAACCGAAAAAAAGAAGATTGCGGGGTTACACCATGTGATGTGGCTTATTGTTTAGCTTGGTACGTCGCTGACCCTGCACCTACTGCTAACTCTGTACCCAAAGCTGACCCCACACCCAATGCTGACCCTGCACCCAATGCTGACCCTACATCCAATGCTGACCCTACACCCAATGCTGACCCTACATCCAATGCTGACCCCACACCCAATGCTGACCCTACACCCAATGCTGACCCTACACCCAATGCTGACCCTACATCCAATGCTGACCCCACACCCAATGCTGACCCTGCACCCAATGCTGACCCTGCACCCAATGCTGACTACACACCCAATGCTGACCCCACACCCAATGCTGACCCTACATCCAATGCTGACCCCACACCCAATGCTGACCCTACACCCAATGCTGACCCTACACCCAATGCTGGCCCCACACCCAATGCTGACCCCACACCCAATGCTGACCCTGCACCCAATGCTGACCCTGCACCCAATGCTGACCCCACACCCAATGCTGACCCTGCACCCAATGCTGACCCTGCACCCAATGCTGACCCTACACCCAATGCTGACCCTACACCCAATGCTGACCCTGCACCCAATGCTGACCCTGCACCCAATGCTGACTACACACCCAATGCTGACCCTACACCCAATGCTGAACACCCAATGCTGACCCCACACCCAATGCTGAACACCCAATGTTGACCCCACACCCAATGCTGACCCCACACCCAATGCTGACCCCACACCCAATGCTTGTCTTCAGAACAGCACCACTGAGGATCAAGTGGTTGCAATATGTGATTAAGCTGACTACCATCATACCACGGGTGCTCATGCTGTCAGCCACAGGTTTGCCTAGTCCAGACTGGATTTATAAAGGTCGTGCTGATACAGCTTCAGTACTGGTGACTGCAGCGTAAAACAATATTCATTTACTCAATCATACCCTGAATGTCTTGGCTAAGTTTGGCATCGTCATGAGGTCGCCATGTCTTGGTGCCGCACCATTCAGTAGCAGATCATGGCCATGTGTGTTGGAGGCATCAGACAGGAGGTGGGCGCCTGTCCAGAGATTGATGCCATCATGTCAATCTAGTGTCATAACTAACTAGGGGGCACGGTAGGCCCAATCGTCTAAGGCACCACGATTCGCTGTGCAGAGTTGCGTCCCTTGGGCACGCCAGAAACCTATGATTGTGGGTTTAAATCCGATTATGTTTCTAGGTTTGTCAGCACCATACCCGTGATTGTGGGTTTCACCGAAGTGGTAAACGTCCGAGACCTGCATCACTTCGGTCTTTCCTCCCACATCAAGCTGACACGCCGGAATACTGTTAAAAGCGGCGTTAAACCCAACTCACTCACTCACCACTAACTATAGGTATGTTTTCTGTATTCACCATCCACCACCTCCAAATCTAGTTGTCTAACTGATACAGCATCTGCCTCGAAGGTTGGTGGTTCAAACCCAGCCGTGTCATACAAACACACATTAAAAGATGGACCTGTTGCTACCCTGATGTTGCCCTGGCATTAAGGGTCTTAAACAAAAACTGGTTGGTTTGAAGTCAGTATACTATGTCTGAGCGGGGTATTAATGTCAAACAGCACACACATGCATGCACGTTGCTATATAAGTGCGATAATCTTGAACTTGATGTTAAACTCCATTTCACCTCAGCTACCTCCAGTCATTAAGGTATCATAAGGACGAGTAGAAATTTGCCATTTTTAAGGGTTTTGCTATATGTTATCATTATAAGGACTAGTGGACTAAAACAGTTAGTTTCTATCCCTGCATTATTCATTTTCATTGTATATTACCAACTGTTGCCATGTGTTAGTCACATAATCCAAATTAAAAATAATAAATTTTATTCAAGGTTAATATTTCTGCATGTTACCTTTATTCCAGAAATAAGCTGTACACTGCTGCACAGGGAATCCATTCTCTGCCAGGTCGATGGCCGGCCCCAGGATTTGAGACATGGTCAGCTTGAAGCAGAATTCAGAATATTCCAACTTGAATATCTTCATATTGATATACTAGGACTCATGATACCAACAAAAAAGGGAGCTATGCTTACTCGGCCCGAATATATCCTGTGTTTGTTCCATAACACCCAACATCCAACATCTTCAGCTAACCTGATCATCGATAATAGGAAAGTCATGATGTGATTTGTAAATATTTAATTTCAAAATTTTGATAAGCTTTGTAAGCCCTTTTATTCCCCTATTTATGTTTGTCCAGGGTTGACCCCTCTTATTTGGACAACAGTGATCTAGCCAAGGTCACCTTTGAAAGGTCAAGCTGGAATTCTTTTTCATTTATATAAATAGATGAGAAAAGAGATTTACATCCCAAGGAATGGCGAAAAACTATTTTGTTATGCATTCTAACAGTTATGGTTGATGTATAATTTCTCCATAATTTTACATAATGTCCTACAGTTGTGCCAGTATTACTTGTCTAAAATGCACATTCAGAATGCCAAAATTTGGTATCAGCCGAGTTTGAGTACAAAATATGATGTAACAAATGTTATATTTGGGATAACACTTTCTGAGTGAAGTACAGATTCTCATACTTTTGGGGGTTGAGTCCCGTCCTAATTTGAACCCACACTGCCAGAGTGAGGCACCTAATCCGCACACAAAGTCAGCAATCTGACCCACTCAGCCACCGAGGCTTCCACATACTTTGATGTCATACTTTACAGCTGACGTGGGCCAACAGTAGGCCTATTTGCGCCCATCTGCAATGTGGAAGACTACAAGAGTTACCTACCTTGCCGCTGCCGAATTTCTCCACTGTGTCGACCCATGCTGCAGCAGCCCCGGGGACAGTAACAGCATGGGGGTGGGTGACTGGGAAGGGATGATCTTTGCTGAACCCTTCACCTTTCAACAGGTCCAAGGTCAAGGCTGATGGTGCACGCCCACTATAAAATAACCAGAAGGGTGAAAACAAACCCTGACATATTTCATGGTGATATGGGGATGGATCAAATTACCATATTCTGCTGTAAAATGATTTTAGCTTGGGGACTGACACCATTTTTTTATTTTCTTTGTTGTTTAACGCCTCACTCAGCAATATTCCAGTTTTATGATGGCGGTCTGTAAATAATCAAGTCTGGACCAGACAATCCAGTGATTGACATCATCCATGAGCATCAATCCACACAATTGGAATACGATGACATGCATCAAGCAAGCCACAGAGCCTGACCACCTGATCCCGTTAGTCGCCTCTTACGACAGGCATAGTCACCTTTTACAGCAAGCATAAGTTGCTGAAGCCCTATTCTACCCCGGATCTTCACAGGTCGTGGGCCGACATGAAGATGACTCTAGTGGGGCTACAAGTAAGTCCCATTTCCTTCTGAATAAATAAATATGAGCAGGGAAGCTAAGTAGGCGATAAACCTGTTGTGTTGAAATTTGAGGTGGTCTCGCTAGATCTAATGCCAAAGTTGGCGGGGGATATAGAAACGGGCTCCGTCTGTCCGTCTGTCTGGTTTCTTTTCCGGAGCATAACTCAGAAACAGTTCAATATTTTTTTTTATGAAACTTTGCAGGTCTGTCAAGTACATGCTGAACTGGTGCCTTTTGCTATTTAGAAATTTTAGAAATTTTTATTTTTTACGTTTCCATGGCAACAAGATGGACTTAGGTTCCAAACTCTTCTTTTTTTTTACAATTTCCATGACAAGTTCCACCTCGGTTAAAAAAAGGTTAGGGTTTGTTTAGATTTTATTATGTCATAAATTCTGCAACAGGGGCGGGGGATATAGCCACGCCAGTGGCAAACTCTTGTTTTTAATTGGAACCAAACACTTTAGCAGTACCTTGTGTTCAAAGATGGTGATAATACTCTCTAAATGTAAATCTGATATTAATATCTGCTGCACCGAAAAAAACATAAAAAGTGATGGTGTTTCATATACAAATGACATGAACAGACATGGACAGTTGATGTATGAACTCCTTGTTCATTAATCACCTCCAAGTGGTAGCTCAGGGTCCGGGCATTTGTCGTTAGGGTCGGTTGGTCAGAGGGGATCAGTTATAGGGGTGAGTGGGTCAGAGGTGATTACTTGTAGGGGTGGGTGGGTCAGAGGGGATCACTTGTAGGGGTGGGTGGGTCAGAGGAGATCAGTTATAGGGGTGGGTGGGTCAGAGAGATCAATTATAGGGGTGGGTGGGTCAGAGGAGATCAGTTATAGGGGTGGGTGGGTCAGAGGGGATCAATTAAAGGGGTGGGTGGGTCAGAAGCGATCAATTATGGGGGATTTTATGGTCTCTGGTCAGTGGAAATCAATTGTAGGGGTAAGGGTAAGGGTGGGTCAGAGGGGATCACTTATAGGGGTGGGCGGGTAAGAGGGGATCACTTATAGGGGTGGGTTGTGAGTCAGAGCACAAATCATAAAATAGAGGGACTTTATGGTCTCTGGTCAGTGGAAATCAATTGTAGGGGTAAGGGTGTGTGTGTGTGGGGGGGGGGGGGGTGTGTGTTCAGAAAGAATCAGGGGGAGTCACAAAAAATAAGACATGTTTGGAGAGAGTCATGTTGAAATGGACTTTTTATAAAAAAAATAAAGTCTTTTTGCATTTTGATTCTTGGGGAGGGTCATGAAAATTGTACAAGGACATATAGGGAGGTTCATCCACAAATATGACAATTATGGAAAAGAAACATATGTACTTAGGGATCCTATAATCAATTGAATCCCACCCAAAATTTAAGTATGTATATCGATTTATTAATAATAATTTACTTTCCTATTTTTAAATGACTGCTTTATCTTGAATAAAGTGCATATAGACAATATACATATGGTGATAAACTTGTAAAGGAAACACTTTAGGTGGGGGCCCATAAGATGAGGGTAAGTTGGGAAATGGAAACACACATATTTCTTTTGACTAACCATGTATTAATTCCTCGCACACATATCTGCTACCAAAACACATAACATGAAGTGGACAAATCCATGGTCTATACTTATATTTTATACTTTTTGCTTGAAAGGGACCAATATATATTTTTCTGTCTGGAATGCCACAAGTCAGAGTGAGTGAGTGAGTTGGGTTTAACATCGCTTTTAGCAATATTCCAGCAATATCAAGGCGGGAGACACCAGAAATGGGCTTCACACATTGTACCCATGTCGGGAATCAAACCTGGGTCTTTGGCATGACGAGCGAACGCTTTAACCACCAGGCTACCCGACCACCCCCGACACAAGTCAGACACAAAACATACTTTTATTCTTGTCTAATAACACTTTACATACCTGCCATTCAAACCTTTCACTGTTTTTGATCTTGCATCATAAAAGAGACAAAATGCATCTCCTCCAATTCCAGTTGAGCATGGCTCAGTCACATTCAAGGCTGCTGCCATGGCAACAGCAGCATCAGCAGCATTTCCACCTGACTTAAGTACATCTGAAAAACAGTTCCATAACTATAGTAACAATGAAGTAATACATTTTTGTTATCCATTCATGATTTTCAGGTGCAATTTAAACCAAGGTTAACATGTAAATATGCATTTGCATCTGTCTAGGTCTGCCGAGAGGCTGATATTTGTCCAAAACAAAATGGCGGAAAACATTCCTAAATTAGAATGAAAATACTTCCCAATTCATATCATTGTATAGTTATCTAATGTTATGGAATTGTAGATGTTTGGACATCACTGTGACATGGCCAATAAACACGATCGAGGAAGAGGCTAAATGCTTAGTCTTAGATCATTTAATTGAATTTGGTTGCCAAGGGCATTTAGTTTGGCCAATTTGGAGTCCTAGATATATATGATGAATTTATAATTTGTTATAACGACCGAGACTGAACAAATGTAGATAGGTCATGGGTCCTACCACTGATGGATATGATAATGATAGATCTTTGCAAGTTACATAATGAATGAATGAATGAATGAATGAATGAATGAATGAATGAATGAATGAAATTTGTGTAGACTAATGAATGACTAATGAATAATAGATCTTTGCAAGTTACAGAATAAATGAATGAATGAATGGATCAATGAATCAAATAAAGTTTTGTAGACTAATATAAAGATGAAATAAAGTTGTGTTTTAGGTTAAATACAATAATTCTTAAAAGGCACCCTGAAGTCTCTTAATTAGAGAGCTGACAGGGGGTGGGTGGGTATAGAGCTGAGACAGTGAAGAGAATGAAATGGGGGCGATTGTGTCATTAAATATATGATCTGGGGTCTTTATGAGCGACTGACATTTGATACAGCACTTGTGCGGTGATTTTACATCCACTCCAGTCACCTGCAAACCACAGGAACTCGATATTGCTCTTTGTAAAAATATACGCCCGCCTATACTCCATAAAAGACTTCTATGTAGTATAGGGGAGGTATATTTTTACAAAGAGCGACTTTTATGTAGTATACGGGGGCGTATATTTTTACAAAGAGCAATATCGAGTCCCTGTGCTGCAAACCACAATATATACATTAGGGTGTCCCTGACCTTATGTAGTGGGAGGAGCGGAACTTTACAAAGGTCAATGTGTAAATCTAAAAAACCCATCTCCTAAACGTAGTCAGTCACAAGCCAATTTACGAATCTACAACGTTACCTCGTCCGATCTGGGACGCTAAGGGCTGGCTGCTCGCCACACTTCCCTGTCTGCTGACAACACACGATCTCCGGGACTTGAACTTCAGCTCGGTGTCACCCATCTTGTAATCCTAGATGTGGGTCAGGGCCGACCATATCACAAGATGAATGGCATGTCAATTGTCTTGTAATATTTTTAGTAGCACATGTTGCCAAGGGACCTCACTCTCAAATCTAATGTCGGTTGTGAACGCTACAGCGAGGGGACGCACATACGCCCTGAGTCGTCCCCCCTGAATGAGTCTTGACTGTAGAGGCAACAGATTCGCCTCTCTGAACATCTCTGGGATCAATCTGTATCTCCCCAGGGACTGCTCACCCACCTTGTTATTGATACGTCTGTGCCAACCTAAAACGTGAGAGAACAGAAATTTTAATGTATAATAAAAACATTTTTATTGTTTAATATAGTTTATTTTTATTGTGTGTATTTGTATTTGACCATTTTGTATTATTATTTCCTTCCACAAAGTTGTTCGTCCTGACAGCTATGTTGAACACAGACCAGGATCTGGGAGAGAAGGTGGGATGAGCGATCAAATGAGCTTGAAAGTAGTTGATCAGATCACAATAAGTTAACTGCGCCTCCCAATCAGAGTCGGTGAGTAAATTGGAGTAGGGGGCTAATTTCTTACTTGTTTTAATTCAAAATTATTTGTGTTTGTAAGAGACGATGTGAGTTTAATTTCTATTATTTTTTCTTCAAAGCATGTTATGTTTTCACAATAAGTTGAGTTGCGTATAAGCTAAGTTGGATTATAGTTGGCGTAGAGGCTAATTTCTAATGTAAACATGTTTTAACATCTCACAGTTATTGGCGTTTGCAAGTTACAATGTAAGTTTAATATCATTTATTTGACCAAGGTAAAAAAAAAAATAAGGCGCCGTTTTCGCTTGAGTCGAGGTGCCGTTTTCGCTTGAGTCGAGGTGCTGTTTTCGCTATAAACCGTGGATATATATATATACAGTAGCCATCTTACGATCATATCAGAAGTGAGATATGATGCACTAGATGTAGGCCAACTGGAGGATTCACAACGGGAAAACATTAAGCATAGAATTAAAACTAGCTAAGTATTTTTTTAAACGGTTGAGGCTAAACGATGATGAATTGGTTGATAGACGAGAACCTTGTCAAGTCCTAGAGAGCAACGAAGCCAGGAAAGCTTCAAATTGTGATATCAGTTAGACTCGGATTTTCCCATAGAATGCATAACAATGCTTCATAAGTTCATAATTAAACAAAAGAAGAAGAAATATTTTTTAACATTGAAATATTGTCATCCGCGTACCAGATAAACATTTCATGGCACCCGACGCACAAAACGGGAATTGGCACCCTAATTATTAAATGAGTGGGTTTTTTTTCATTTCTTTTACCGTGTTTACTTTCACAATTTTAGACAGAAGAAATGACTTCAAATTGAAAGCACATATCTGTTGTTCTCGCTTAGACAAAGGTCGAAAACTTCAACGAGAGGCAATGTACGTCAACAATCATGATAGGCTGTGATGTCATCATCTGCTGTGACGTCATTACACCACACAATGATCATTACGTCAACAGTGACGTATGCATTGTTTCGATGCAGTAGGTTTGTTTGTTTGTTGTTTAACGCATCAGTCGGCAATATTCCCGCTATATGACGTCGGTCTGTAAATAATCGAGTCTGGATCACTATCCAGTGATTGACATCATGAGCATCGAGGTGCATGAACTCATGTATCATTTGAGTTTTATTTTAAACTTTATAATCTCGATCATTTTGAAACATAATGATAACAATTATCAATTGTATTTATGAATTTGTAGAACAAAGTACGACGCAAATCTCAACAATATACTGTTGTGTCCAACACCCAAATTCACCCAAACTGAATGAGGTCATACATAATACAAATCATATTCACAGGCAGACCCGTGAAGATCCGGGGTAGGATAGGTCTTCAGTAACCCATGCTTGCCGTAAGAGGCGACTAGCGGGATCGGGTGGGCAGGCTCGCTGACTTGGTTGATGCATTTCATCCTAGTATTCCTATTACGTGGATTAATGCTCATGATGTCGATCACTGGATTGTCTGGTCCAGACTCGGTTATTTACAGACCGCCGTCATATAGCTGGATTATTGTTGAGTGCGGCGTTTAACAACAAACAAAGAAACAAAATATTACAATATTTTACAACTGCTTCTTTCATTATCAGTGAATGTTATCAGTCAGTTTATCTTAAACATGTACATTCCAAGACCCCCAACCGTATCGAACCAGTGGCAACGACGATGTATGATGTATAGTAGTAAAAGAATTACGAAATAAAACCCTTCTAGTAAGTTTTGTAGTCTAGAAACACAAACCATCCATGACGAAAGCAGAAGTTGTTTACAGGGTTGCTTCCCTTTCACCACAATGCTATGGTCTCTTGTCTTTCAATGTGGTCTAACGTATGAATGATTTTCACAAACAAAATATAACGGTAACGTCTCCTTAGAAAGGATGCATCTCTCCTAAATCATCCAGTTCTTCATGATGTAAATTCTTGGGCACGCACGCACGCACGCACGCACGCACACGCACACGCACACACACGCACGCACGCACACACACACACACACACACCAGAAATAGGCTTCACACATTGTACCAATGTGGGAATCGAACCTGGGTCTTCGGCATGACGAGCGAACGCCTTAACAACCACGCTACCCCGCCGCCTTCTGTACAAAAAAAGAGAGTAAAATATGATATGATGTTTGACTGCGCACGACATTCGCGTTATGCGAACTTGCATATTAACATGGGGAATATTTAATGAGTTAAGTTCATAATTAATAATATTATTCGTCATGAAAAAGAAAGCACGTTGGATATAGTGCTTAAAAGTAGGTTGTATCGGGTGACTAAACAAAATAATTAAACATGATGAATTTGGCCGACAATATCTCAACTTTTTTCAATTTTCTAATATTGGATGCACCCCAATACGTGGCATACGCGAGGTTTGGGGAAAAAACCTGTTTATGACTGATGCCTGTGAAAGGTTATGTGTATTTGCACACGTGTGTGGCTTTTCGCTGCCAGTGCATACACCGGGATGGGGGATCACACTGTTCAACTCTTGATTGTGCATTAATGGCGGAGTACTGGCAGCAAGGGCGCCAAACCTTTTCCGTTGTTTTAACAAATCTCGCCATCATTCAGTTTTAACATTGGTGCAGCTACTCTCAGCATTTGACATCCTTTCTGTCAGGATGTGTGGGGTCTTGATATCGAAACGTTTCACGATTTGTATATTCCGCAAGATTGCTATACGACAAATACGCCTGAGTTACTATCTAATGTCTTTACGTAAGGCTATCGAACGTGGATCGGCTCCTGACGTACGTAAGTTGAGATGTGGGTTTAATTGAGGGTGCCATTCCCCCCTATCCCCACCCTGAACCCTGAATACTATGTACTTTTTCAGTCTCATTTGCCCACCCCTAAATTCCGAATACTACTGGGGTGGTCGGGTAGCCTGGTGGTTAAAGCGTTCGCTCGTCACGCCGAAGACTCGGGTTCGATTCCCGACATGGGTACAATGTGTGAAGCCCATTTCTGGTGTCCCCCGCCGTGATATTGCTGGAATATTGCTAAAAGCGTGTTACGTGTTACCACTATGAATGTGTAGAACAAAGCCCGCGGCGATTCCGGGTTAGAATCGGTCCCCCGCAACCTATGCCGGCGGTAAAAAGCGAGCAAATGGATCGGATCGTCAGGCCTGGAGCCTTTGTTAATTCCGTGTTATCGAACCCGCACGGCGTGGATAGTTGCTAATAACATCGATCACTGGGTTGTCTGACTAAGACTCAATTATTAAATGGTCGCCCTCATAAAGCTAGACTATTGCTAAGTGCTGCGTTAAACAACAACAACAACAACAACAACAACAACAACAACAACAACAACAACAACAACACACAGCGGAAAAATAACAAACACAGGAATATTTTGTAAATAATATTGTTCCGTTTATATATTTTTGAAAGACCGTCCATTTTATAAACCAGAGGGCTATATAAAAATATTTCAAAAATCTCTCTTATGGTCACCTCGAAACTGGAAATGGAAATGCGACATGTAATGCCGAAATGCATTCCCCCTATCGTACATGACAAATAGGACCCGTGAAGATCCGGGGTAGAATAGGTCTTTAGCAACCCATGCTTGCCGTAAAAAGGCGACTATGCTTGTCGTAAGAGCCGACTAACGGGATCGGGTGGTCAGGCTCGCTGACTTGGTTGATGCATGTCATAGTATCCCAATTGCGTGGATCGATGCTCATGATGTCAATCACTGGATTGTCTGGTCCAGACTCGATTATTTACAGACCGCCGTCATATAGCTGGAATATTGCTGAGTGCGGCGTTAAACAACAAACCAAACAACCAACATGACAAATAGACACTCGGCCTATCACAATACTGTAGTATTTCATCTAAGACGCATATTTGTCACTTCGCCTTATGGCAAAATTCCCCAACCCAACCTCCATAAAGTACACAGCACACATTGTGTTACGAGCGCCGGTATAAATCACTTATGTCCCCATGTCGCTTGCGTAGACACGACCACAACCCACTTGAACCTGCATCGTCCTAATAATTATTGTGAATGCAAATGTGTGTCACACATGTTTGTTTGTTGTTTAACGCCGCACTCAGCAGTATTCCAGCTGTATGATAACGGACTGTAAATAATCAAGTCTGGACCAGACAATCCAGTGATTGACATCATGAGCATCGATCCACGCAATTGGGATACGATGACATGCATCAACAAAGTCAGCAAATCTGACCATCCGATCTCCTCAGTCGCCTCTTACGACAAGCATAGGTTGTTGAAGACTAATTCCAACCCGGATATTCACGGTTCGGCATGCAGCGATATGCAGTATAGTTATTATAGTCGTACACCCACTCTATACCCAAGTCACGAAGTAGAATTTAGCAGATTAGGTGTCTGAAAAAGAAGGGGTGAATAAGCACCCCTTGTACCCCTCTCAGGAACTGCCAGAGTCCCTGAACCAAATCATTTACCCTTCCATCCAGCCCTTTCTGTAATGCAAAATCCCCAAATGAAGTAAGTTTAGATTTTCCGCAGGTCAATCTCCCTTCTCACTGGGGCTCCTCTTCAATTTAAATGTTATTTGTTTCTACAAAAAAATAATACCTTCAGAGACTGAGCGTTAGTCTAACTGGTAGTGTGAGAAGGGCCATGGTTTGTAATGATAATCGGCTCACATTTTAGACTCGAACCCACAACCAGGTGATCCTGGCGCCGCTAAGGTCCTTGACCACTGGGCTACTCGTGTCCCGCCGTTCATAATATTTCAAACGGTGTTGTTTGGTTTCCTTGTATGTCCACACAAGCACCATGTGACCTTTTTGTTATCAGTGCAGACAACGTTTCATTCACGGGGACCGGTAATGATATTTTGTCATTAACACCAAGCAGTCCCATTTAATGAAAATGTTATAGTTGAAGCGATATTCAGCGTTGTTCACTTCACTACCCTGTATTAGAAACTGATTGGCTGTTGGCCGATGGGTGGAATTGCCGTTGCGACGGCACAAACTAAAGATGAAGCAACGTAAGGCTATAAAGCCTGGCTCGAAGCCTGCAACCGACCAGCCTTATGATTTACAAACTAATTGTTGAATTTTAATAACAGAAACAGCTTTGAAGCAGACTTAGAAAGTCTCTTGGAGTTAGGGCAAGCCGGGAGCTCAAGCCTCGGGGCGAGCTTCAGACAGATTTTTAAATCTTCTATCGTATTCCGTCCCTATTTTACAGTTTAATCAAATTTGAAGAAATAAAGCTAATTTGGCTTAAAGCAGACAAACGACAATTAGAAGTCAGAAACAAGGCTGGTGGAGATATAATTGTGTAACACCTCGCAGCGGGAGTCCAAGTATCGTTCTGGGAGCACGTGACCGATACAAAGCGAGACTTGAGCAAAAACTCGAGAAGAAGTGAGGCGGAAACGCGTCCACCAGTAACTCCAGTGTTTAGGGATAATTAGTGTTAATTAGGAAAAAGAATAATTTGGTCACGTGAATCAGACTGGGTTGGGCTGAAGATGAAAGACATTGTCTGCTCGGGCTGCCTGTAGGGGTTGGTAATGGCTAGAGCGAGATGCGATGTATTATTCATTTTCGTCCGGAAATTTCAACAGAACGATGTATGGATGGGTAGTTGTGTCATCGGCGACCTTGACCCTTTTGCTTCTAAAACGAAAGGACAATAATTCTTTGGAATCACCCTGGACAAATTGCATGTCACAAGTTGCCAAAATCTGGCCTGAAGATTCGAATTTTAAGGAATGTTTTCAATTTCAACAATTTGCTTTGCACGCAATCAGTGTGAAAATTGAACTGATCACCACTGTGATATGTCAATCAAAATTTAAACCTGAAGTGTCATTTTAAAAGCATTACCACATCATGATGAAGATGACTAATGTTTGAAAGAATGTCTTTTGGCTTGAAACGTGCTCAACAACGTTTCGAGACTGACCAGCTCTGCATGTCTCATGTCTGCATGATAGTCGAGATGCTGTTTGCGAGACGCTCGAATTAAACAAAACCCCATAATTCTCTCCTGTCCTTCCATTTTTTTCAATTCCAACTGTTGTTAAAGATTACATTTAAAAAAATGACATTTATGATATTACTTCAGATATTGATATTTCCCCTCTTCTTTATTCATCTCAGCAGGTACAGCATATATATATATATATATATATATATATATATATATATATATATACGTCATGTCAACAAATTGTGGTACATGGTGTTCTAGAAGGGTACAGCTATTCATACATATAATTCTTGCCTATAAAGTCAACGTGCTATATCAGTCTGTATTGCAGATTGGTTTTTAAACAAAGTGTGGAAGGAAGACAAGAAACTAAAAACGTTTGCATAGCAACATTTTGTAAATTACCTTTGTACCATTGTAATTACTAATTATCTCATGCTGTATTTGCTCAAAATGTGGAATATCTTTTTTCCTACATTGTCTGTATATTACATGTTTTTTGTTATTAAAAGTACAATATTCAATGGGTTGTTATGTTTGCCTTGAAATCCAAATTAAACATTTTCACTTTTCATATCAATGGTTCCTTTCAAAACGGTTCGGACTGTTGTTGAAGTTTACACTAAAAAAATATGCCATTTATTATATTACTTCAGATATTTGTATTTTGGAAATTGTTGAGATGGTTAAAGACTTGCACTACATGCATCCTTGCTACACGCACTGTGGACAAACATTAAGTCCCAGAAATAATCTTACAGTAAACTACGGTTATAACGAACACGCTTATAACGAACTCACGGATATAACGAACTTACTTTTTGGTCCCGACTACTTGCTGTAGTCATGCTGTATATGTACTTATAACGAACTACGGTTATAACGAACTAAAATTAGTAGTCCCTTTGAGTTCGTTATAACCGTAGTTAACTGTATTTCAAAATGTATATCTACAATACATGTATATGTAAACAATCCAAATGGGGCCTGGATCGATGCCTAACTTTAGAACTGAGGCAGTATAGCATTGACAAATCATTCTGGAATTGAGGAGGAATCCTTTTTTCATTATTGTCTCGGGTCTGGGCGACAGAGTACCCACACTGTAGGTGGTAGTTGGGAGTGAACTGATGGATGCCCAATATGACATCGATGGTGGACATTCCTTTTTAAAATCACACATAGATTGTTCGACATATATCTTGGTTTACTCACCTATGTCGTCCTGACACCTACTTCGATTGGTCTTCAGCAACTCATGCTGTAAGAGGCGACTAAGGGGATCAGGTGGTCATCGTATCCCAATTGTGTAGATTGAACAGTCAATCACTGTTTTGTATGTGGTCCTTCAATCGATTATTTACATACCGCCGTCATATTGCTGGAATATTGCTCATTACATGCCCATCGTTTCTGGGTCGGTGTTACATACCGTCACCTGTAGGATGCCGCTACAAGCCCATCGTTTGTGGGGCGATGTTACATACTGTCACCTGTGGGATGCCGCTACATGCCAATCGGTTGTGGGGCGATGTTACATGCTTATCGTTTGTTTTGTTTTTTACATGCCGCCATCTGTGGGATGGCGTCACATACCCATCATCCTTAAGGTGGCGTTTAATTCCCATCAATTGTTTATATAACCCTGCTTTTGATGTCGCTGACGAGAAATTAAAAAGTTGGAAGGATATTCCATACTTACCCATGTTGTATATATTCTGTTTCCAGTGTCTCCCACCACAGTGTACAGTGAATTATGTGCAGATACCACGTCCTGTGATAATAACATTCTGTGTGAGAATGATCTATTACTGAAATCTCAAACCAGAACCCCGGATGCACACCGTACGTATGTATTAACGACGTCTTATGAACCGAATTTAATTCAACATGTCTCGAAGATTCGCTGCACGATCTACGTGCTCCCGTTGAGATTCTGGAGCATAATTGTTCAGCATTAGACCATGCGTGTGGTAAGAGCCCACTAATGAGTGAGTGAGTGAGTACGGTTTTACGCCGATTTGAGCAATATTCCAGCAATATCACGGCGGGGGACACCAGAAATGGGCTTCACACATTGTACCCATGTCAGGAATCGAACCCGGGTCTTCGGCGTGGCGAGCGAACGCTTTAACCACTAGGCTACCCGACCGCCCCTTGATCACTAATGAGGATTTGGTGGTTACAATGTGATGACTGTGCAATTGCTCATATTATCAACCACTAGTTTGTGCGAGACTCGGATTAGTTACATGATGTCGTATCGTATAGTTTGAATATTGGTGACTGTTAAGTAACCTGTCACCGAAGTGTACAGCAGTATTAATACATTCGGGCTTCAGCCGCTGGTTTGTCTTGTCTTGACTATGTTATTCACCGCGGCGTAAAACAACGCCCACTCACTTTATGGCGACCCGTGAAAACCCGGGTCAGAATAGGTCTCAATCAACCGTAGAAAGGCTACTATGCTTGTCATAAGGTACGACTAACCGGAGCGGGCGGTCAGGCTCGCTGGCTTTGCTGATGCATGTCATCGTATTCCAATTGCGTAGATGGATGCTCTTGGTGTCAATCACTGGATTGTTTGGTCCAGATTCGATTATTTACAGACCGCCGTCATATAGCTGGATTATTGCTGAGTGCGACGTTAAATTACACGCAAGCAAACAAACACTTTATGGCGAATGTCTGGTTAAAAAGAAATTTACACCCTTGTGAATGTTTGCTTCAAATAAATGCTGTGAATCCTAGTAAGGAAAGCCAACAAAATAACTAAAGTATAAATGACGACTTCTTTAGCCATTTAAACACATCATCTCTGTTCAGTGAGAATTTGCCAAAGAGATGATAAAGCCACTTCTTTTTCATTCCCAGTTATTAGCTTTTAAAGGGTTAACCGACTCCTTGTAATCTGGCTTAAGGGGAATGAAACATTAAAAGAAGCAGATATTTTCAATTATGTGCCCTAAGAATTCGTAGTTCACCTCGGATTGTTATGGCTCCGTAATTAAAAGGAGTTTTGTAATTCACCTGCACGGCGCTGTAGGCTGTAGGATGCGGAGATTCAGAACTGCCTTGAACGCTTCGTTTCAGGTAGAATTCGCTTTGACAGCCCATCAAAGAATCCTCTCTACAGTGCCTTGTTGCATCAAGTAATACGCTATGATACAAGTCCGCATCTTTCAAGACGCTCTCGCGAAACAATGAAGGCATGCGAGCACTGTCAAGATTACAACACGGGCTGCGACTCGGATCAGAAGAAGCAAGGTGCGTTATTGAAGTTGAGAACACGCCCAAAAGAACACGTGAGCCTTCAATAGGATGACTCCGCTATTGTGACAGGGAGGCTTTGTTCATTCTGTACTGCAGAGAGTAATTTGCCATGCGTTTGTAGTTCGTGTTTGATATTTCTTTATGATCTTTGATATTTAATAGGAAGTCAGTGGGGTACAAATGGGCTTTTAACAGAACAAGCATGCGTTAAGATTCTAAATGACGGACGGTTCACGGTTTTAGACGTTAGATAATGATGGAACTGCAGATGCACCGCTCCCCAAAAGCACTTGGTAATTGTACATGTATATGTTATTCACATATATGATTCTGTTGTGAGTTTTTTTCCATGAAGAGTAGGGGGGCACGGGTGGCCCAGTCGTCTAAGGCGCCGCGATTCGCTGTGCAGAGTTGCGTCCCCTGGACACGCCAGAAACCTATGATTGTGGGTTCGAATCCCGGTTCGCCCCGATTATGTTTCTAGGTTTGTCAGCACCATACCCGTGCTCGTGGGTTTCACCGAAGTGGTAAACGTCTAAGACCTGCATCACTTCGGGCTTTCCTCCCACATTAAGCTGACACGCCGTGATATAACTGGAATAATGTTAAAAGCGGCGTTAAACCCAACTCACTCACTCACTCACTCCATGAAGAGTAGAAAAGGTGGGAGTAGGTGTGGGTGTTACACGCGGGAATTGAGATGTGATATATGCCTTTGTGGAAGGGTGCCGGAGGGTGGGGTAGAGGTTAGGAGTCGAGTCCGGCTGGTGGGTGCTGTATGACACATAGTTCACATGTACACTTCACATGTACTTGGCCCATAGAACCACATTCGATATACGGACAGGTCGTATAGTATGCTCTTTTAGAACCCGATTAGCCTATATTTAAAATTATTTTAAAACATTATTAATTCAAGTTGAAAAAGTTCTTTAAACGCCAGTTTTATCATTCCAGGCAACCAATATCAGCAATAACTATAGTTAAATACAATGTCATGTAAATAGTATCTTATTCATGTATAACTTACATATAAAATTTAATTATTCAATAGGATCTTCGTGTCATTTGGTTATGACTGTAACGCGTGTAGCGACATCACAGCTTGTCCATCCCAACATTAATACTGGACGCAACTTATTAAGTATTAATACTAATAATAATACTTATTTAGTATTAAGTCAACTATGCAGAATCTGCTGCTGAGTACCAAGTTCCAAGAGATTTTTCAAAATATTTTCATTTTTTTGCCCACACTGACTTTTACTTTTAAGTAGGTTACAGTAGCACCACGTGACCTCTTTTGGTCACACCCGCTGCTGTCGAAGTAGGAATCGATAGGCCCGAAGCCAAGGTGATCACAGCGAGGCTCCTCCGGGAATCTGACAGACAATGAATTGCATGGCGTGTGCAAAAAGTCGCAATCCGGCGCAAAAACGAAATTAGTGTTTGAAAAAAAAGTCGTTTATAAACAGTGGTTAAAAAACAACAACACCAGGGATTGGCAATTAGGGGCGGGGGTAACGAAACAATAAATTTATTTTAACATGGCCTACCATTACAGTAAAAATGTATCAGTTCCTGTAAAAAAACAACAATTAGTCATACACGACCTTGGCTAATATCGAATCATTCACATTCGGCATGGGAACTCGTGTAATAGAAAACATGGTCTGAGTGTTGATATTTTCGTCATGTCACTTTAGCAATAGTCCGGTCGGTTAACAACGGGTTACATTTAGCATGGGCTTCACACATCAGACCCATATGGAGAATCAAACACAACATTCGGCGTGACGGACCAACGGCTTGTCCACTAGTCTACCCTACAGACCCCATAAAAGCTTGACAAGGGCTTAGAGCGACACAATATTTTGCGTTGTGATTAGAACACATCGTTTAGGACTATATTCTATCCGTGTCACGAGAGAGAATACGCCCCGAAACTTTGACTAATCCATGCACAATGAAGTGAGTGAGTGAGTATGGTTTTACGCCGCTTTTAACAATATTCCAGCAATATCACGGCGGGGGACACCATAAATGGTCTTCACACATTGTACCCATGTCAGGAATCGAACATGGGTTTTCGGCGTGGGGAGCGAACGCTTTAACCACTAGGCTACCCGACCGCCGACAGTAATGGCGTTGCCACAATTAAATCTCTGGTTGCTATTGCAGCGCCTATGCTAGTAATGTTTTGAAAAGATACACATTCATTTTTAATATTTATTTTTCAAATTAACTTTGATCCCACTTTCCCTGTCTATAGAACAATAACACAAATGACCGCCTCCGTGGTCTACTGGTAGCGAGTCCGCCCGGAGAGCGGAAGGTCCGGGGTTCGATTCCCGCTTGAGTCATACCAAAAGACGTTGAAAGATGGCAGTTGTTGTTACCCAGTCTGGCGCTCGGCATCAAGTGGCTAGAAGAAGGACTGGACTGCTCGGAGTCAGTATGCTGTGTCTGAGTGGGGTATTCATGTTAAACTGCGGCATGGTATCCCAGTGGGCTAGCGCTATCAACACACAGCAGCCACACACACACACACACACACACACACACACACACACGCACGCACACATGCACGTCGCTATATAAACCCCATGTCGCCTCTTTTTAAATAAAATACTGTATAATGTATTTAAGTTTTTGACCTTGTACACATATGCAGGGACCACGATTAAATATATGAGTTTCAAGATTACGTGACCTTGACTCAAAGGGATGTCCATCATCCTAAAACATTTCTTAACCCTAAATGAAAACTATCATCACTGTTTTATTTCTAGTTCAAACATATCCTGTATACGACAATGAAAAAATGGATTCCTAAAAAACAAACGCGTGAGATATTGTTTTCAGATGTTCAGTTGTTTCAACCTAAACACCGAATCACCCTGCCTCCTGATAACAGTCTCAGTTTCTATGAAAATGAATTAAAGTTGATAAAAATGGTTTGACATGTATTAATCAGCAAGTCATCGGGAGTAGGGTGTCGTATTGTTGTGGCCATCTCGTCTACATCTGCTCTGGTGTGAATGTGTCAGCGCTACGTCGTCGACAACCCGCCTTTGATCAGCAATATGAGGCAAGAGACTATTTGATTAGAAGGGCGGATACAGGGTCTTACAAAACTTCACTGCAAGGAGCTTCCGCGTCTCCGCCCGTCGTCCTCGATGTCGCCAAGATGACCTGACGTCATCTGTCGTCCCGGAGGAGGTTGTATACTGTCTTTACCGGAACACAGAGCAATGCATCTACACAATTAGTTTTGACGTAGCAATTTCCACATCATTAATTATTGAAGCAATGATCCTTCGTCCCGTCTGTTCGCCGCGTCCAAGCTCCACATCCCCCGTGCTGCTGTCATGTTGCCCGATTGCATCCCCCCATAATTTCCTCCCTGACTCCGGTCTTGTGGGGGGAATGGACGAAGGAGGGATATGATATGAAAATTAATATTTCGGATAGAATGTGTCACGTATTGTTGGAGACAGTTAAAGACGCTGCAGTTGCTTCATCGCGCTGACATTCTGATCCAAACCGGCAACGTGACACCAGGGATATGACAGCTCCCAGTCTTGGGGTCAGAGGTCATGGATACGAGATTACCACTTAGGCCATATGACAAACCAGGATTTTCTTCCGATTTAATTGAACTGTGGGATTTTAGATTAGAGTCGAGATGACAGCATGTTATGACTGAGACGAATCCATGAGAGGCGCGTGCACTGGAGATCTCGGTTGGTATGGGGTGGCGAACTGTGTCCCTAGTTTTCGGGTGTATATGGGGTGGCGAACTGTGTACGTAGTTTTCGGGTGGTATATGGGGAAGCGAACTGTATTCCCTAGTTCTCGGGTGGTATATGGGGTAGCAAACTGTATTCCCTGGTTCTCGGCTGGTATATGGGGTAGCGAACTATGTCCCCAGTTCTCGGGTGGTATATGGGGGAGCAAACTGTATTCCCTGGTTCTCGGGTGGTATATAGGTTGGTGAACTGTGTCCCTAGTTCTCGGGTGGTATATGGGGTGGCGAGATTGTCTCTAGTTCTCGGATGGTATATAGGGTGTCGAACTGTGTCGCTAGTTCTCGGGTGGTATATGGGGTGGCGAACTGTGTCCCTAATTCTCGGGTGGTATATGGGGTAGCGAACTGTCTTCCCTAGTTCTCGGGTGGTATATGGGGTAGCAAACTGTATTCCCTGGTTCTCGGTTGGCATATAGGGTAGCAAACTATGTCCCCAGTTCTCGGGTGGTATATGGGGGAGCAAACTGTATTCCCTGGTTCTCGGGTGGTATATAAGTTGGTGAACTGTGTCCCTAGTTCTCGGGTGGTATATGGGGTGGCGAACTGTGTCCCTGGTTCTCGGGTGGTATATAGGTTGGTGAACTGTGTCCCTAGTTCTCGGGTGGTATATGGGGTGGCGAACTGTGTCCCTAGTTCTCGGGTGGTATATAGGTTGGTGAACTGTGTCCCTAGTTCTCGGGTGGTATATGGGGTGGCGAACTGTGTCCCTGGTTCTCGGGTGGTATATGGGGTGGCGAACTGTGTCCCTGGTTCTCGGGTGGTATATATAATGGGATAGCAAACTATGTCCCTAGTTCTCGCGTGGTATAAAGGGTGGCGAACTGTGTCCCTGGTTCTCGGGTGGTATATGGGGTGGTGAACTGTGTCCCTGGTTCTCGGGTGGTATATGGGATAGCGAACTATGTCCCTATTTCTCGGATGGTGTATGGGGGAGGGAACTGTGCCCCTAGTTCTCGGATGGTATATGGGGTAGCGAACTGTGTACCTAGTTCTCGGGTGGTATATAGGGGAGCGAACTGTATTCCCTAGTTCTCGGGTGGTATATTGGGAAGGGAACTGTGCCCCTAGTTCTCGGGTGGTATATGGGGTAGCGAACTGTATTCCCTAGTTCTCGGGTGGTTTATGGGGTAGCGAACTGTATTCCCTAGTTCTCGGGTGGTATATGGAGAAGCGAACTGTATTCCCTAGCTCTCGGGTGCTATATGGGGTAGCGAACTGTATTCCCTAGTTCTCGGGCGGTATATGGGGTAGCGAAATGTATTCCCTAGTTCTCGGGTGGTATATGGGGAAGCAAACTGTATTTCCTAGTTCTCGGGTGGTATATGGGGTAGCGAACTGTATTCCCTAGTTCTCGGGTGGTATATGGGGTAGCGAACTGTATTCCCTAGTTCTCGGGTGGTATCAGGATTGGTTGTTATGTGGTACCCTCTCATTGTGAACGGTTTCGCAGTGTGCGAAATGAGTTTTTTTTTGTAAATTAGTCTGTTCTTTTATATAAAAAAACATAATTTTAATTGGGTTTGATCATTAGTATGACATTACAGAAAATGTCAGATGCATGTCATGCGTTTTCTAATCATTGCATTTATTTTTAACTCTGTACTAATTAGCCGGCTTGATTTATGTCCTGTGTGATGGGCGCCAGATTTCTGTTCAATGCGACCCCGGGGAGGATAAATTATTGCAAACCAGCTCTCGTTGCTTCATCAACAGGCGATTATGATAGGGCTGAAATATTGTTGTTGCAGGCGGCCTGCTTATTGAGGGTAGAGAAAAAAACTTTGACCTGTTTCATGGTAAAAGGAACACTGGAGCTACTTGTAGATGCAACCTGGTTACATGGTTATGGCGGGTAGAAATTATGTTTGAGGTGAGGTGACATGGGGTTTAACGTCGCGTCCAAGATTATTGCACTCATATAGCGACGTGCATGTACATGTGTGTGTTTGTGTGGCTGCTTGTACTAGTCCGGACTGATGCCGATTTATAGTGCTAGCTCACTGAGATACCATGCCGCAGATGAACATGAATACCCCACTCAGACACAGTATACTGACTCCGAGCCGACCAGTCCTTGTTTTAGCACCTTAATGCCGAGCAACAGGCAGGGTAACAACAAGTACCATCTTTTAACGTCTTTTGGTATGACGCGGTCTGGGATCGAACCCCGGACCTTCCGCTCTCCGGGCGGACGCACTACCACTAGACCACGGAGGCGGTCCTATGTTTGATCTATAGGCCATCTAGTTATTTCGGGTAGAAATCATGTTTGATCTATAGGCGATCTAGTTATTGCGGGTAGAAATCATGTTTGATCTATAGGCGATCTAGCTATTGTGGGTAGAAATCATGTTTGATCTATAGGCGATCTAGTTATTGCGGGTAGAAATCATGTTTGATCTATAGGCGACCTAGCTCTTGCGGGTAGAAATCATGTTTGATCTATAGGCAATGTGGTTATTGCGGGTAGAAATCATGCATGATCTATAGGCAATGTGGTTATTGCGGGTAGAAATCATGCATGATCTATAGGCGATCTAGTAATTGTGGGTAGATATCATGTTTGATCTATAGGCGATCTGGTTACTGTAGGTAGAAATTATGTTTGATCTATAGGCAATGTGGTTATTGTCTTTAGAAATCATCTTTTAGCTGCAGATGACCTTTGTTTTGCGGGTATAAATCATATTTGAGGTACAGATGACCTGGTTATTGCGGGTATATAACATGTTTGATCAAAAGGCGTTCTGGTTATTGAGGACTGTAAGCCTGTTGTGGCCACAGGCGGCCTGCTTAGTGTGGACTGTAAGGATGTTGTAGCCACAGGCGATCTGCTTAGTGTGGACTGTAAGGATGTTGTGTCCACAGGCGGCCTGCTTAGTGTGGACTGTAAGCATGTTGTAGCCACAGGCGGCCTGCTTAGTGTGGACTGTCAGGTTGTAGCCACAGGTGGCCTGCTTAGTATGGACTGTAAGCATGTTGTAGCCACAGGTGGCCTGCTTAGTGTGGACTGTAAGCATGTTATAGCCACAGGCGGCCTGCTTAGTGTGGACTGTAAGCATGTTGTGGCCACAGGCGGCCTGCTTAGTATGGACTGTAAGCATGTTGTAGCCACAGGCGGCCTGCTTAGTGTGGACTGTAAGCATGTTGTAGCCACAGGCGATCTGCTTAGTGTGGACTGTCAGGTTGAAGCCACAGGTGGCCTGCTTAGTATGGACTGTAAGCATGTTGTAGCCACAGGTGGCCTGCTTAGTGTGGACTGTAAGGATGTTGTAGCCACAGGCGGCCTGCTTAGTGTGGACTGTAAGGATGTTGTAGCCACAGGCGGCCTGCTTAGTGTGGACTGTAAGCATGTTGTGGCCACAGGCGGCCTGCTTAGTATGGACTGTAAGCATGTTGTAGCCACAGGCGGCCTGCTTAGTGTGGAATGTAAGCATGTTGTAGCCACAGGCGGCCTGCTTAGTGTGGACTGTAAGCATGTTGTAGCCACGGGCGATCTGCTTAGTGTGGACTGTCAGGTTGTAGCCACAGGTGGCCTGCTTAGTATGGACTGTAAGCATGTTGTAGCCACAGGCGGCCTGCTTATTGTGGACTGTAAGCATGTTGTAGCCACAGGCGGCCTGCTTATTGAGGACTGTAAGCCTGTTGTAGCCACAGGTGGCCTGCTTAGTGTGGACTGTAAGCATGTTGTAGCCACAGGCGGCCTGCTTAGTGTGGACTGTAAGCATGTTGTAGCCACAGGCGGCCTGCTTAGTGTGGACTGTCAGGTTGTAGCCACAGGTGGCCTGCTTAGTATGGACTGTAAGCATGTTGTAGCCACAGGCGGCCTGCTCATTGTGGACTGTAAGGATGTTGTAGCCACAGGCGGCCTGCTCATTGTGGACTGTAAGCATGTTGTAGCCACAGGTGGCCTGCTTAGTGTGGACTGTAAGGATGTTGTAGCCACAGGCGGCCTGCTTATTGTGGACTGTAAGCATGTTGTAGCCACAGGTGGCCTGCTTAGTGTGGACTGTAAGCATGTTGTAGCCACAGGCGGCCTGCTTAGTATGGACTGTAAGCATGTTGTAGCCACAGGCGGCCTGCTTAGTGTGGACTGTCAGGTTGTAGCCACAGGTGGCCTGCTTAGTATGGACTGTAAGCATGTTGTAGCCACAGGCGGCCTGCTCATTGTGGACTGTAAGGATGTTGTAGCCACAGGCGGCCTGCTCATTGTGGACTGTAAGCATGTTGTAGCCACAGGCGGCCTGCTTATTGTGGACTGTAAGCATGTTGTAGCCACAGGCGGCCTGCTTAGTGTGGACTGTAAGCATGTAACCGCAGGAGACCTGCTTAGTGTGGACTGTAAGCATGTAACCGCAGGAGACCTGCTTAGTGTGGACTGTAAGCATGTTGTAGCCACAGGCGGCCTGCTTATTGTGGACTGTAAGCATGTTGTAGCCACAGGCGGCCTGCTTAGTGTGGACTGTAAGCATGTAACCGCAGGAGACCTGCTTAGTGTGGACTGTAAGCCTGTAGCCACAGGAGACCTGCTTATTGTGGACTGTAATGATGTTGTAGCCACAGGCGGCCTGCTTATTGTGGACTGTAAGCATGTTGTAGCCACAGGCGGCCTGCTTATTGTGGACTGTAAGCATGTAACCGCAGGCGACCTGCTTATTGTGGACTGTAAGCCTGTAGCCACAGGCGACCTGCTTATTGTGGACTGTAAGCCTGTAGCCACAGGCGACCTGTTTATTGTGGACTGTAAGCATGTAACCGCAGGCGACCTGCTTATTGTGGACGGTAAACCTGTAGCCACAGGCGACCTGCTTATGGTGGACTGTAAGTATGTAACCGCAGGCGACCTGCTTATTGTGGACTATAAGCCTATAACCACGGGCGAGCTGGTGATTGTGATAGCCAAGTTGATGTTTATATTCAAGGTAGGGCATGGTATCACGAATACATTTGGAGATTGCGTTTATTGCGTTTATTGCGTTTCAAAGACTGTGGTGATACGAGTCATATTGGTCACAGGAGGCAGCCATTGGCAGGTCACACATTCGCATCAATGAATACAGCGTGTAAAATGAACCTCTTCAACTATCACTGAAATGAATAATTGAAACGTCATTACGTCAAGACATTATACAAGTCAGTTGAGCGACACCCTCGGGAATAAAGGTGTTGCTTTATTCCGATGTCAGCTGCATACCGCTCAGAGGGATGTTGTTTTGTAATAGAGCTAACTGTCAGCAGGTCTAAAACGTGGGTTCAACAGAATGGCCAGAGTTCCTCCCAGCAATACATATTGTATTCCCTTGACAAATCTACGACCGGACAAGACTGACCTGTGGTCTAATGGACTGTGACGGGCACCTGCTGTAAACAGAACAGGCGATGGACGAACTGAGGCAGGAGCGTTACCTTACTACGTTTTCTCATACTTTCTCCGAGATTCATAGGAGTATTAAGATCGATCACCGGTATCCTTATCTGTACCCGAACATTCGTACACTATACGCCATCATCAGCTTTAAAGATTTGAATTAATAATATGGATTGAAATGGAAAACTACTGATTGAAGTAGTTTGTATTTCAAGCAGGCCTAGCCCGACCTCTAGATTGATTTCCCTAGAGTAAGTGAGTGTTTGGTGCTTTTAGCAATATTCCAGCAATATCAAGGCGGGGGACACCAGAAATGGGCTTCACACATTCGACCCATGTGGGGAATCGAACCCGGGTCTTCGGCGCCAATGGCAGTCTAGGTATACACGCTGTAATTAGTGGCGTGTGTTAGATAATTAGATAATTAGGACACTCTTTAACTATGTCAAAATTTAATCATAATTTTACTTAGCAGTCAAAGAAATGGAGATTGGGAGAGTCGAATCTAGCTAACTGACACTGCCAAATCCAGTTCATATTTAAAACCCTAATACACTACAACCTTAATCTAAAATATAATAACAGATACGAGGAAAAATGGACACTGTCCAGAGAGACACTTATTTGAGATTATTTCTAACCCATTCACGCGGGAAAGATAATCACATGATTACGGGTTGCGAATGTAGATCAATGTTGGCCAAATGGTCACGTAGCAGTGCAGACTATTGTTGCAACGACGTCGCATAAAATGCTGTGACTTCATGAAGAATAGATTACGTCAGATTTAGGGTATCGCCTACGAGCTACGAATTATCTGTCCTGAGGCAAATCATTTTGTGCGTCCCCGAACTTTAGCGAATTATTTTCAGCATTGTTTTCACGAGGGAGAGATAATCCACAGTATTTGTATTTGAAAAATGTTAAAGAAAGCTCAGTCAGTCTATTTTGTCGGAACGACGTCACGAAACGCCGACTGTGGCGCCGTGTTCATTGGATAACATCTTCAGTTATTAAAAAGGTGCGGTCGGGTAGCCTAGTGGTTAAAGGGTTCGCTCGTCACGCCGAAGACCCGGGTTCGATTCCCGACATGGGTACAATGTGTGAAGCCCATTTCTGGTGTCCACCGCCGTGATATTACTGGAATATTGCTAAAAGCTGCGTAAAACCATACTCTCTCAGTTATTAAAAACATGACGTCACGTTTACAAGTATGGCCGCTGTGCAAAAATTAAAAAAGTCAGATCAATTGGCGTGAATCAACTAATATGCATGCTCAAGATGTCTGAGGTCCATCGAGATCCAGGAACAACAACGGCACCAGTGCCCTTAGCCCTATGGGTATTTACTCTCATGTTATTCGCCACACTACTATCATCCATAATTATATCAAATGAATAATGGCTGTGAGTTAGCCCATACAATAAAAGTATTATTCTCCGCAAAACTCGTCGAAACTTTGTTGTCCCAAGTATGATATTAACATTTTGTGTTTTAGATATATCGTTAATGTCATCAATGCTCAATGTGGGAATACTGGACACCACCCGCAAATATATACACTAAGTGTGGTGGCATTGTCTTTATAAAAAGTACTGAGAACTGACAGGTAAACATGGCGTCCTAGTGTCAAAGATTAGTCACAGTGATACATAATGACTTTGATACTTCGATAGTACTTTATTGACGCCGTGAAAAGTACTCACGATATTACCGTAGCTTTATCGCTGGAGAAAAGTTGATGTGACGTAAAAATGTAACTCATTCACAACGCATTCTAAAATTTAAGAAATCAGCCAGTGGAATTGTTAACTTTTCACTCACTCACTTACACGTGTTTTACAATGGGTAGTGTTTACTGTAACTGTATAATCAGTCGCAGAATAAGGGGGTCGCAGTTGGAACTCCATTCCTGGAAATCTCAAATGCGCCCAAACAGATGAATCGTTCCGCGGTCATCTAAAAAAATATGGATAACTGTTCAAAGCAGCGTAAAACCTAACTAACTTCTTCTTCTTCTTCTTCTTATTATTATGGTGATGATGATGATGATGATGATGATGATGATGATGATGATGATTATTTGGGACTGCGGCTAGTTGAGAGTTGTGGTTCTGTAGTGAAGACGTTCTCTGGACGAGCTGACAACTGATGCCTGAGTGTGTCAGGTCGTGGACTAATGACTTTAGTCATCACAAGACTCCAACAACAAGAATGACAAGACAATAACGCTATGACGGGCCCCTCTCTTTGTCTGCCGTACGTTTGGATAATCGTCCAAATTTCCTGAAGTCCCGGTATTCCTTTTTCTGCAAATGGGACAACATCCGGTGCGCAAAGACCCCTGGGAAGCCGTATCCTGAACAGCAAGCAGAAATCATTTAGTCACCAACAAACATGTCCTGCTGTTTGTGTACCTGTCAGATCTCGTTTGGGAAACTTAATGTTCCGACCATCATTTCACTGAGAGCCCCGGGCTACCAAGGGGACAGTGAGTGAGAAATAGTTTACGATGTTTCCAGCAATTTGCAGATAAATGATGGCCGGGGGCACAAGTATCAGCGGTTCTGTTTTTCCTCGCTATAAATCAAACTGCTCCAATTACAAGTAAATCCATTTCACAAAGCCTTCCCTGATATTGTGAGTTTTATTTGTTTGTTCGTTTGTTGTTTAACGCCGCACTCACCAATATTTAAGCTATATGATGGCGGTTTGTAAATAATCGAGTCTGGACCAGACAATCCAGTGATTGACATCATGAGCATCGATCCACGCAATTGGAATACGATGACATGCATCAACCAACTCAGCCAGCCTGATCACCCGATCTAGACTAACATCTGGTCTCTGAAATGAACATATCTTACCGAAAAAAACAGTTGTTAATTACCTTAATGAAAATATAATAAAAAGGAGCCCGGAGACGCTTTCATTTTCAGATACTGCAGTAATCTAGACTTGCCAAACATTATAGACTTCCATGGGCTGTTTTGGCTGTATTTGTATCAGGGTCTGTATGACACGATCCCTTTAGTCGCCTCTTACGACGAGCATACTATCACAGTACGGCTTTATATACTACTCAAAGGTAGTTAAAGAACATACCAAGATTAACTGTAGTAAAATGAAAGTATAGGGTGCTCTTTAACTTCTTTTAAATAAAATATACTTAAACCGTTTAAAACGCACTACTTTGGTTTCTCGGTACATGTTTCGGCTATGAATCAGTTTGAACGTTATTTCAGGGCCCCGTTCCACAAAGCGATCTTAGCGCTACGAGCATCGTACCTCCCAAGCTTTGACGATCGCCGTAGGGCTATGATAGCTTTGAGGAACTTTATCCAGATTTGTACAGTTTCGATACGCCATAAAATGTAGCCATTTCTTCGCAGAGGTTAATACCGTTAATACCGCGTCACGTGACCAATGACAGCCAGATTTTCCGGTATATCGACTGAAGTCAGGTTTATCACGAAAACTAGCTGACTTAAAAAAAAGTTTCTTTGATATCGATTGTTATTGGCATTGCGTTTCCATATAATTTGTGTAATTACTTTTTGAAGTTTTTGAAAAATACTACGTGGTATGCACAATGGGCAGTCGGGTGACATACGAGTCGGGTGACATACGAGTTGCCATTGCCGGCATCGCATACCGGCACAGCAAAAAAAATGCAGTTTCCGGTATCCGGATACCTGCCGGATACCACCGGACACTTACCCAAAACGCGTCCGGGTATCCGGTGGCAGATACCTTGCCGGATACCAGATCCGTGGTATCCGGCATGGACACCTCACCTGAAAGTATGCCACCTGGAATCCGGGTATCCGGCACCGGATACCTCACCGGATACCTCCATCTGGGTGTCCAAGGATCCGCACCGGATACCAAGAATCCGGCACCGGATACCTCATTCTGAGTTTCCAAAAACATGTCACAATTTGGGGGTGCATTTTGTTCAATTAAGTGTGAAACACCTAAATATATATTGGAAACTAACCATGAAAATTGAACATTGCTGAAGGTATCCGGCAGGTATCCGGCAGGTATCCGGATGCAATTTTTCGAGATGTCTTATTTCTGGTAAATAATGTTAGCCTGGGCATATCAGATAGCTGTAGTAATATTCTGTGTCATTTTAGTTGTAAATATCCCCTTAAAGTTGAGATCTATGGGCATGTACTTTTGGAGAAGACAATTTTTTTCAATTTCATTATTAATTCTTTTTAGATGTTAAGCTGTTTCATGAACAAACATCAGTTCTAATACATGTATGATGATATCCTTAAATTTCATGTTCAGACTTCCAGATTATTCTGAGTGAAAGTATAAACTCATCGACTGTGTGCTCACTTGGGCCTTTGGTCCTAGTGAGATGATAATATGATTATTTGTAAAGGTACAAGTACTTGTTATGAGCATACCAGCTTCATTTAAGTTTGAAACACAATATGCCTCACTCTGAGGGTGACATGTACCAGATTTCATCACACTACAGAGAGCTGTTCCTCAGTTACTGTGAACATTTTTACTGAAGACATTGAAAGCTAATTTGACCTTCAATATCAGTTGCGACTATTTCAAAAACAATTGTAAAGTGCTTCATTCAGTGTAATATTGACAAACATATGACAATGATATACAACTATGTGTATAAGAGTTATTTAGACTTCTGCGGGAAAAGGCACATTAGAGAACAAGAGTCATCAGAAAGATGACATATCCCCCCGGCAGCTGTCTGTAAAGTAACCACTAGTCCATTTCTGTATGTAATGAGTCAACAGTTGAATGTTCTTTAAGAAGCATACATTGTTTACCCACAAAAGATCCACCATGGTCGCATCCATATGAATGCCAAGTTTCGATCAAATACATTGAATGTTTTTCGAATTCTGCCCCAGAAATGAACCTCATCCCCAATTGAGTCTATGTCCAACTTGATTCCATTAAAAAAAAATAAAAAATAAAAATTAGAAAAATCCCAAAATTTGAAAGGCACCACTTCAGTATGTGCATGATAGCTTTGCCAAGTTTCGATCAAATACACTGAATGGTTTTCGAATTCTGCCCCGGAAACGAACCCCATCCCCAATTGAGTCTATGTCCAACTTCATTCCATAAAAATTTAAAAAAATAAAAATTAGAAAAATCCCAAAATATCAAAAGGCACCACTTCAGTATGTGCCTGATAAGAGTTGCCAAGTTTCGATCAAATACACTGAATGGTTTTCGAATTCTGCCCCGGAAACGAACCCCATCCCCAATTGAGTCTATGTCCAACTTCATTCCATAAAAATTTTAAAAAATAAAAATTAGAAAAATCCCAAAATATCAAAAGGCACCACTTCAGTATGTGCCTGATAAGAGTTGCCAAGTTTCGATCAAATACACTGAATGGTTTGGGAATCCTGCCCCGGAAAAGGAAATGATTACGGACGGACAGACGGACAGACAGGCTGATCACTATATCCCCCGTATTATATGCCGGGGGATAAAAAGTAAGTGTATGACCTGTTGCCAACTTCTATCCCTGCCCTAAGGAAGAGTTTGGCCATTAACAATTTTTTTGTCTGGCTGTGACATTGACCTTTGACATAGCAGATCAATGTGTTATTCCAAAGATGTCCAAGCAATGCATGGTTTTATACGATAACTGTGGCTATCAAACTGAGGCAAAATATTGGAAAATCCCCATTTACACAGCTGGCTAAAGAAACAAACAACAAACAAATTATCAATTTCTTTTATTTATATGCATATATCACACATTGAACAGTGTTCATATAATGGTTCCTGATGCAGTATGCACTTTCCTCCTATTCTTCAATACTCATAACAGAGCGGGATAACTGTTCGCTTGAAAGCATCAGCAGACCATGCTCACCAGTTCAGAGTTACTTGCCCTCAAACATCCTTTTCCTTCTATATTGCCATGGAAAAACAGGAACCAGGATGAGGGGAGGCCAGATGGGCTCTATCCCTGTTGCATTGTGTTAGTAGAATTGTGAACATTCTATTTGGTGTTTGGGTCCACATTTATAGACAAGTAGTCGCAAACATCATTCCTTTCAAGTGATTACCACATGGCCAAAGACAATAATTTCTTCAACGTCCTTGAAGGATCCCACTCCGACTTGGCATTGGTTGGTCTTCTCACATTTGCCTGACCACCCTTTGTGAGTGTGTCCCAGTGTCAATTGGCATATAACTTCTCGGTAGGCTCCCATTGAAATAACAGGACTCTCCTCATCGCTGTCTGCCAATCACTTCGGATATCTGGAAGGGTCCTTCCAGACTGTCAACCTGTCATCCGGGTATCTCAAGCTGGACTTCAGTTTCTGCAAAATTATGTATAAAGATTGTAGCAAAAGAAAAGAATTGTTGCAACATGTACTTACAGATAAAAGGCAGCAAATTCACTTAATTTATCATCTTTGAGTTTTGTTATATACCAAACATTTGAGATATATATTGTTCCATGCTGATGAGTTGAAACAATCATTAACTGACATCTCTTAAAAATGTTCCTAGCAACCTATGCTTGCCATACAAGCCAAAGTAATAGATGAGGTAGCAAGTGGGCTCATTGAAAGCTCGTAATCATACCCAATAACGTGGGATGTTGTCCATAACAGTCATCATCGGTGCGTCTGGATCGAGCTCATAACATTAATCTCTGGTTTGTCTAGTTGAGATTTGAGATTTGATTAATTTATAATCCTTGTCATTTGGCCGAACTATTGCTGGATGTGGTGTTAAATGAGTGAATTGGGTTTAACGCCTCTTTGAACAGTATTCCAGTTATATCACGGCATGTAAGCTTGATGTGGGAAGAAAGCCCGAAGTGATGCAGGTCTTACATGTTTACCACTTTGATGAAACCCACAAGCAAGTGTATGATGCTACCCTCGATTCAAACCCACAACCATCGGTTTCTGTCAAGCCCAAGAGATGCAACTATGCACAGCAAGTTGTAGTGCCTTTGATAATTAGGCCATCCATGCCAACAGGTGATAAAGAACAAGCAAACTGAAGAAATATTTGCAGAATAGCTACATGAACATGATGAACCAAACAGAATAATTTCAAATATTTACCACTCACTGCTACTCTTCTCTTGTTCCTCATTGCTTCCCTTTTTCCATTGATGCTGTGCAGATGACTGACTCATTCATTCATCCAGACATTCTGCAAACATAAGTAGCATTCACATTAGAGAAATGTCCAAACTGTACATGCTGTACATTGAATTCAATTGAAAAGGCCCAAGTTGAGTTTCCAACTTAGAACTGTCCTTATTAAAATATTTCATCCCAAACATTCAGAGATAAAACATAACCCCATATTTAACAACTGTCAAACAATTATTTGACAACAAAGCCAGGGTCATTCAACATACACTTTACATAAGGAATCACTTGTTGCAAAAAAGATCCTCGCCAAGGTCAGAGTCATTCCATGAAATATTGAATGATTAAGTTATGAAGCTTATACAAAACAAGGACATAACAGTGTAATTATAACAATATCCTAAGCGTAAAAAAAATAAAGTCTTTGGTGGCCATTATTGTAAATTATAATCTGTATTAGCATCCCACGAAAGTTAAGAGTTAATAATCGTTCCTAGATCTTGGTACTTTTCTTCATTATCTATAAAAAAGCGGATCTAATTTGAATCATCTTGTTTTGACCACAAATCCATTACGCCTCTTATGCTACCAAAAAAAGTTGACCATAATACTAAAAAAAGGACCCTTGGCGTTTACGGTAAAGTATGTAGAGCAGGAAAATATCTACATCAATCCGTTCCATAAGATCTCTGCACAGAAATCATAAGGCCTCGAAGCCCTGCTACGTACCTGGCAATGCCAATCGCCTTTCCAAATACTGTTGACTTTCGCGTTGTGGATGGCTGAGAGGAACTTCGGCCGGCATTTCCGTGGTGGAGGTGAATGAGAACAATGTATCGATACACGAGGTAAGCTTATCGTAATCAAGAATCACAGTGTATATCGATACACGAGGTTTGTTTACATCCATGTTCTAAAATGGCGCCCTGGACCGTAGGGGAATATGGGTAAAATGGCTTGTTCCGGGTTAACACTAAGCTGGGCCCCGTCTCTAATATCACATTATTGTTTGGCGCAAGTTGACGACGCGCATAGGGAGCCGGGAACCAGGTTAACCCGACATAAGCTGGTTCCCGGCTCTCTATGCGCGTCGTCAACTTGCGCCAAGTTATATTAGAGACGAGGCCCAGCTTATACACTGAACACGATCGGTCATTTCGTCAAAACTGGCCAAATATTGAGATTGCAGCTGAGGTCATGCTGGCAGCTGAAGTGACACATTAAGGTAAGGAATATGTGAATATTACAATGATCACGTATTAAAGTAATTTACCACATGTAAGCCTGTCACATGTGACACATTAACTTTTATAGCCAACATGTAAGTAAATGTATAATTATATTTTTATATGACAAGTAGCCTGTCTATCATATGTTAGTATTTGCTTATGTATATAATGTAGAAATATGTTTACTTTAACTGGATAATTTGTTTGCTAATGTGACTCACTGTCTTATTTCATATACTCCCTGTACTCTGTGAGAATGATTAATAGCCTCAACATATTTTTCCAGATGTGAAGAATCAAGAACAGCTTTAATAACAGGGAAGTTTTGCATCAGAGATCATCGTGAAGTGGAAGAAAAGACATTTTAAGGGTATGAACATTTTCACTTGAACAAGTTGAACAATAACCATGATGACAACTTTATCATGGGGGAATTTTTGGTGGTGGGGTAGCCTAGCGGTTGAAGCGTTCACTCTTCGTGCTGAAGACCCAGGTTTGATTCCTGCCACATAGCTGCGATATTGCTGAGTGTGGCGTTAAACATCAAACAAAGCTAACAGCCGCATACTTACTCACGTGGGGATTCCAGGTTGAAGTTAGTCCCCATCAACATGATCAACCTATGCTAGTTGTGAGAGATAACTTAATGGATCGGGTGATCAGGCTCCCTGACTTGGTTGATCCATGTCATTGTATCCCAATTGTGTGGATCGATGCTCATGATGTCAATCACTGGATAGACTGGTCCAGACTTGATTATTTACAGACCGCCGTCATATAGCTGGAATATGGCTGAGTGCAGAGTTAAACAACAAACACCAACATGATTCTACAACCTGCTCTTGTGGATACCATTTTGAAGATCCTACACATAACTTCTTTTCGGGTCTTAACTATTGCAATATGTTCTACTACATGTGTTTTAAACATATATTTTTTTTATAGTGAACTGGATTTGCAAACAAGCCGATGGCTTATCTAAATGATGCTGAAATACAAAATAAGTATTAATAAAATACTAATTCTATACTATTGCAAACTATCAGTTGAGCAATAATGTAATCATCTGATTATAAGTAGATAATGAAGGAGAAGTCCATATTGATTAAATCTACCAGATTCTGAGATAAATGCACGTATTGATTGATTTATTTCAATGTTTTCCTGTACATAATTTTCAACAATTCCATATAAAGCTTTCTTATATCATATCCATGCTGTATAATAATACCTATTATTTCTAATAATAGCATAATTTGGACACACAAATAAGTAATGAATGGTATTTTTATAACAGGTCCCACACATGCGGGATAGGTCATTTGACATGAATCAGTTTTATGTGAATTTAAATCACTACAAGCTGATCTGAGTCATGAAAGGATATGCCTTCGATTCTGTGAAAATGGAAATGCTAAAACATCTCCCAATATTAACCATGCAATTACAGAATCTGTTCACTTGTTTTTGTATGTAAAATATTTTTGAACGATTACATCCATCTAATGATTGTTTGTATGTGTGATATGCCAGTAGAGGTATATGTGTACAAGCATGTGCATACACATAAAAAAAATTATGTTTGTTTGGCTAGGTACCAGTATATGAATAGGTTGTTTAGTGCGACTTGTATATTAGCATCATCATAGCTTCAACAGACAGTTTATGTATATCAAATGTTAAATGTCTTTGTAGGGAGAATTGCATATCAAAACTGTCATTATTTTATTACTTATGAGTAGAACTTTTTAAGTATCTGGCATGATACATTTCCTTGGTCCACAGACACATGTTACCAGTAAACTGACTTGATAAGTAACATAACAGTCAGTGTGGTTGGAAACTAATTAAGCCGTCACTACTCAATTAAGTAATTAACAGACAATTGCAAGTGATAATACCCACCTGACACTAATTGCCCTGTTAATCCCTAATCCACCATGAGTTGACATAGAGCTCATCTTGCTAATGAGCTGTTGTGAGCGTAACGAGATGATAAACATCAATGGTGGGGCAGGCTTTGATCAAGTGTTCTGTAGAAGAGATTATGTCACTTGTTTAATGTTTATTTAGGATTAGCTACATCCCTTGATGCGACCAAGACCATACTTGAGGTTATCAGACAGTTTGTCTGGATACAGCCTGATGTCTCAACTGTACTTATTGGATTCTGCCTTGTAGCAAACTATGTGTGTGACAAGGACTTTGACCACTCTGTGCAGATGCATAACAATGCATAATGAACTTGGGGTATGATTCAATTATGTCACACAAGTCAAAGATAGGTTCCACTGTATTTAGAAACAGACGATAGATGCAATACTGTGTAACTTTATAACAATCAAATGATTTACAATTACCCTTGAAAAGTTCCAAAACCAAATAGAACTACTTAAATTATGATTACACTTGACCAATATATTTGGCAGTTTTTGCCGTTATTGTTAATCTGAATTAAAGATAGGATAAATGATAAAAATATGATAATGCATATCACACACAAGTGTGTATTATACGCAAGTAAATAAGTCTTGTATACATTGATTAATTGGAAAGGGTCCTAATTGGGATTGTTCACTAGCCAATATATTAGCAAATATTCCCATGGGCGCTTATTAGAGCGAGGCGCTTATTACGTCAAATACTTTAGTTCTGTTTTTATGTATAAGAACCTATTTTATGCAATTTGCATTGCCTTGTTTACCTTTCCTTATGTTTTGATGTAATGCAAACATTTGAGAAAAGTTCAGGTGAGCCTGCCTTATGGCACTACAGGAATTGTTTTCAGAAGATCAATTACAATTTTGTATTTTCTGTACAATTTACTGTTTGCTATGGCTTTTTTACATTGGTTAACATGGTTTGGTTAACAGTTGCTTGATAAATTGTCATTACCTTACTCATTGAGAAACCAAATTTTTACCCTTTGTCAATATATGTGTGTTTCTTATATTTTTAATAACAAGCTTTTAAAGATGTTATATATTGTTTCAGGCACCTGGATTTCACAATGACACCAGATCAGACAAGTCATACAAAGGACTCTCCGGATGATGAATAATCCTCCCCAGAACAACTAACAGGTTCACCTCAGAAAGTGATGATTCTGAATGAATAATGCCACATCAGTGTGATTCTGTAGGTTGTTTTATTACGACATTAATCAAGTCTAAAGGAATCAATACCACAGCAGTGAGACTGTTTATGTGGTGTACACTGACGCTGACTATACAAATCTGAATGACTTTTGTGGTTTACTGCACAAACATAATTGACTTTAGATATTCTTCTACCTTGAAATTCTTCTGAGATTTGACTAATTTGTTTATTTAGAAAATGGCATTGAAGCATCTGTTTCTGTTTTTGAATGTTCTTGCAAACACCTCTGGTTACTGAACCAATGAAATGTCATAAAATCAATAAATATGATTTTTTATCTTAACAATTTTTTTGTTTTGCTTCTTTAAAGAAATATGATATTGATCATTCATAACATAGGTGCTAACATATATCAAATATACTAATGCCCTGAATGTTTTCCTACAATTAATACAGTTCACTGAACGAAGTTTTTAGTTCCATGTCAGTAGAAAAGTTACATTGATATTTTTATGTACCAGTACTTTATTGGGTGTTTTCTGTGGATGCCATTAGTCTTATGCACCCATTTGGGTTAATGATATTCTGTTTCGAACTTCAATGAAACTCGTCTGTCAAGATGTAACAAGTATTGATACAGTTCCAAAATAAACTTTTAATCTCACCAGGAACAAAGGCCCAAGTGAGCACATAGCCAATGACTTTCATTTTTTTGTCAGAGTGAGTATGGTGTTATGCCACTTTATGAGCAAAATTCAAACAATATTATGATGGGTGACACCAAGCAATGTACCGATGTGGTGAATCGAATGCTTCAACCACTAGGCTAAAACAAACTGGGAATATGAAGATGATATGTAAGGATACCATCATACCAGGACTGAATGCTTTTCATTTAATACGCTGAACATCTAAATTGAAATATATATGAACTTGAAAAATGTTTTCACCAAAAGTACATGCCCATAGATCTCAACTTCAAGGGGATATTTACAACTAAAATAGCACAGAATATTACTACAGCTATCTGCTATGCCCAGGCTAACATTATTTACTAGGAGAAAGACATCTCGAAAAATTGCTTCCGGATACCTGCCGGATACCTGCCGGATACCTTCAGCAATGTTCAATTTTCATGGTTAGTTTCCAATATATTTTTAGGTGTTTCACACTTAATTGAACAAAATGCACCCCCCAAATTGTGACATGTTTTTGGAAACTCAGAATGAGGTATCCGGTGCCGGATCCCTGGACACCCAGATTGAGGTATCCGGTGAGGTATCCGGTGCCGGATACCCGGATTCCAGGTGACATACTTTCCGGTGAGGTGTCCATGCCGGATACCACAGATCTGGTATCCGGCAAGGTATCTGCCACCGGATACCCGGACGCGTTTTGGGTAAGTGTCCGGTGGTATCCGGCAGGTATCCGGATACCGGAAACTGCATTTTTTTTGCTGTGCGGGGTATTGTGTCAGAACAAAACGATGTATAGCCGTTGCCATGTGTGTATACTTATGGAAGCAAATACTGCGAAGGTCCGGGTTCGATTCCCCGAGGGGTACAATGTACGAAGCCCATTTATGGTGCCCTCTGTCGTGATATTGCGGGAACTTTGCTAAAAGCGGATTAAAACCATACTCACTCACTATGTTCAGACACAAGTAACCATCCAACCACAAGTGTCAAGATTAACACACCGACATTTAATTGTCTATTTCTACCTGTTATTCACATGTTAGGATTCTGTTACAGGGTTTCTATTTTAGGATTCTGTTTTAAGATTGTGTTACAGGGTTTTATTTTAGGATTCTGTTTTAGGATTAAGTTACGGCGTTTTAGGATTATGTTCCATGGTTCTATTTTGGGATTCTGTGTAAGGATTCTGTAACATAGTTCCAGTTTAGGATTATGTTACAGGGTTCTAGTGTAGGATTCTGTTTAAGGGTTGTGTTTTAGGGTTCTATTTTAGGATTCTGTGTAAGGATTCTGTTACATAGTTCCAGGTTAGGATTATACTACAGGGTTCTTGTTTAGGATTCTGTTCGAGGATTTTGTTACATAATTCTAGTTTAGGATTATGTTACATGGTCCTATTTTAGGATTCTGTTTGAGGACTTTTTACATGGTTCTAGTTTTGGGTTCTATTAAAGGATTCTGATACAGGGTTCTATTTTAGGATTCTGTTTTAGGATTCTGTTACGGCGTTTTTTAGGATTATGTTCCATGGTTCTATTTTGGGATTCTGTTTAACGATTCTGTTACATAGTTCCAGTTTAGGATTCTGTTACATAGTTCCAGTTTAGGATTCTGTTACAAAGTTCCAGTTTAGGATTCTGTTACATAGTTCCAGTTTAGGATTATGTTACAGGGTTCTAGTGTAGGATTATGTTTAAGGGTTGTGTTCCGGGGTTCTAGTTTAGGATTCTGTTTAAGGATTTTATTCCATAGTTCTATGTTAGGATTCTATTTAAAGATATGCTTCAGGGTTTCTATTAATGATTATGTCACTAGGGTTCTATTTCAGGATTCTGTTTAGAGTTTGTATTCAAGAGTTCTGAATTAGGATTATGTTACAAAGTTCTAGTTTAGGATTCTGTGTAAGGATTTTATTACATGGTTCTATTTTATTATTCTATTTTATGATTACGTAACAGGGTTCCAGTTTAGGATTCTGTTTGAGGATTTTTTACATTGTTCTAGTTTGGGATTCTATTAAAGGATTCTGATACAGGGTTCTTTTTTAGAATTTTGTTAAAGGATTCTGTTACATGGTTCGAATTAATGATTCTGTTTAAAGATTATATTATAGGGTTCTAGTTTATTTTCTATTCGAGTGAACCGAATGTGACATCAATTGTCCTGGCCTTGTAAGTTTAATGGCATCAGGGATGTGATATTTTGAGGGATGTTGATAAAGATTGTGCCCCTTCTAGAACCGGACATCATTTGGACATGCTTAGGTTGGACGATCCTCGTAGTCATCGGGATCCATAGTCAATCATCTGGCAGAACAGTGATTGGGTGAGTGAGTTGGGTTTAACGCCTCTTTTAACAGTATTCCAGTTATATCACGGCGTGTCAGCTTAATGTGGGAGGAAAGCCCGAAGTGATGCAGGTCTCAGACGTTTACCACTTCGGTGAAACCCACGAGCACGGGTATGGTGCTGACAAACCTAGAAACATAATCGGGGCGAACCGGGATTCGAACCCACAATCATAGGTTTCTGGCGTGCCCAATGGACGCAACTCTGCACAGCGAATCGCGGCGCCTTAGACGACTGGGCCACCCGTGTCCCCGGCAGAACAGTGAGGTTATATCGGGGTTAACGTCGCGTCCAAGATTATTGCACGTATATAGCGACGGACATGCACGTGTGTGCCTGCTTGTACTTGTCCGGACTGATGCCGATTTATAGTGCTAGCCCATTGTTTAACTTGAATACCCCACCCAGACACAGTATACAGACTCCGAGCCGACCAGTCCTTGTTTAAGCTCCTTAATGCCGAGCGACAGGCAGGGTAACAACAAGTACCATCTTTAAACGTCTTTTGGTATGACCCGGCCGGGGACTGAACCCCAGACCTTCCGCTCTCCGGGCGGACGCTCTACCACTAGACCACGGAGGCGGTCTCTTGCAGAATAGCAAAGCGTTGGTCCAGATTATCAGGCGCACATGTCAAAGTTCTTCGAACAGATGTCAGATGTGGTTACGTCCATTTTAATTAAAGTCAAATGTTTTACTCCGATACGACACCTCACTGCATGAAGATGTTACGACACCTCCGTGAAGAGTCGCGTCCAATATACCCCGACCGAACTTTCACCTCCCAATCTAAATAATGGATGCGTGTGTTCTTGAGCCAATCAAATGTCAGCTTTTGTCAGATCTTTGCAAAAGAAAACACACAGAATACAAACATACCATCCACAGTATCCCTTTTTGGGTAAAGATCCTACAGCGCTTAAAATCCGTAGGATGCATAAACTAGTTTCGACACGATGATAGCGCGGCTTCATAATATGCAATCGGAACTCATCGATTATATTCGTTTTCGAGTACAGAAATGAACGATGCATATCTTGAATGCTTTTCTCACTCGTACCGAGACTATGGCTGATTGTTCCGAAGTTCATCTGGCGCGACCTTCTATGGACGTGTCCTTAAATCGTATCGGAGTGAAAGATCTGATTGTAATGAAATTGCATTGAGGTCAGGACATTTAGCTGGCTAAAGGGTACCCGGATGTTTCCACTTCCAAAGCAAATCCATTAAAACGTAAGCCGTCATTCGTAATCACTCGCATTTCGTAACCTACAAGAAGGTTTGTCCCAGAATGGCACGAATTGATCACGAATGCTAAGATGTGTGAAGTGCATTGTGAACTGACGACCAGCACTACACGGGAAGATACGCCTGGCTTTAAACCCTCATCACGACTACTAACCCCCGAGAGTCGACCATCAAGACGGACGAGGTCGGACCTGTGTCTGACCTGTATCTGACCTACTTGCAGTACTGTGGTGCACTGCTGATAGCGTTTATAACCACGTCTCAAAGACTCCTACTCCCACAAAGACACATGCTTGAAAATTGAAAGATACTTTTAAATATTGCGAAGCCGTCTCTGACACAATTCCCATCATGGTGTGTGTTTTGAGCGAGCTACGTGCTTGAGACAACGTATACAGGGCCTTGTCTATACTTGACAGGTGAGATGTATACAGGGCCTTGTCTACACTTGACAGGTGAGGTGTTTCCAGGGCCTTGTCTATACTTGACAGGCGGGGTGTATACAGGGCCTTGTCTATATTTGACAGGTGAGATGTATACAGGGCCTTGTCTACACTTGACAGATGATGTGTATACAGGGCCTTGTCTATACTTGGCAGGTGAGATGTATACAGGGCCTTGTCTATACTTGGCAGGTGAGGTGTTTTCAGGGCCTTGTCTATACTAGACAGGTGAGGTGTATACAGGGCCTTGTCTATACTTGACAGATGATGTGTATACAGGGCCTTGTCTATACTTGCCAGGTGAGACGTAAACAGGGCCTTGTCTATACTTGACAGGCGAGATGTATACAGGGCCTTGTCTATACTTGACAGATGATGTGTATACAGGGCCTTGTCTATACTTGCCAGGTGAGACGTATACAGGGCCTTGTCTATACTTGACAGGCGAGATGTATACAGGGCCTTGTCTATACTTGACAGATGATGTGTATACAGGGCCTTGTCTATACTTGCCAGGTGAGACGTATACAGGGCCTTGTCTATACTTGGGAGGCGAGATGTATACAGGGCCTTGTCTATACTTGACAGATGATGTGTATACAGGGCCTTGTCTATACTTGGCAGGTGAGATGTATACAGGGCCTTGTCTATACTTGCCAGGTGAGACGTATACAGGGCCTTGTCTATACTTGACAGAAGATGTGTATACAGGGCCTTGTCTATACTTGACAGGTGAGACGTATACAGTGAGTGAGTGAGTATGGTTTTATGCCGCTTTTAGCAATATTCCAGCAATATCACGGCGGGGGACACCAGAAAGGGGCTTCACACATTGTACCCATGTCGGGAATCGAATCCGGGTCTTCGGCGTGACGAGCGAACGCTTCAACCACTAGGCTACCCGACCGCCCCGAGATGTAAACAGGGTCTTGTCTATACTTGCCAGGTAAGATGTATACAGGGTCTTGTCTATACTTGCCAGGTAAGATGTATACAAGGCCTTGACTATAATTGGCAGGTGAGATGTATACAAGGCCTTGCCTATATTTGACAGGTGAGATGTGTACAGGACCTTGTCTATACCATCTTCCCGAGGCAAAGGAGTTAACTGACTATATAAGACCAGTTTCCACCCTTGCCGAACTAGGCTGGTATTATGGAGTTACATTTTGGCTGGACTAACGAGTCTATGCATAGTCCAATCATAAGCGCACCGAAATCGAAATCCGGTTCGTAAACTGTCGTGCAGATTTCGATCGACCGCAGTGTTTGCAAAGCATGTGCACCGCCAACAGATATTATTCCAAACCTTTTCATGTTTTTTATCAAGGTGCTCACGTGATTTGATGCATTTCGCAATGTAAGACCCGTTTTAACACAATATAGATCTTGATTATCGATCAGATCGTCCTGACTGGGCGCCACCATTTTGTGTGAAGCAAACGCAAGTGATACGCGAGTGGGAATCTGATTGGTCCATAGTAGAGGCTTAGAAGGGACATAACTGGTAATAGCCACTGGTGGCGCTACGATCGAGCCGAGTAATTCCAGCCTAGTTCGGCAAGGGTGGAAACTGGACTTTTAAAGCCAGTTAACTCTCTTGCCTCGGGAAGATGTGTCTATACTTGCCAGGTGAGAAGTATACAGGGTCTTGTAGGGACAGAAGTAGTTGTTACCACGTGACCAAAGAGAGACTGTAAGTTATCGATTCTTTAAACATTTAACTAAACCATATTCATAACAGCTCTTATTTGCTTGTCTCCGCATAATGGTTTTGATCAGCTCTCACACGAATCAACTGTCTATTTTGCCCGACCTTTCAGCCCCGACTCAAATGACGTCAAATATGTTGAATCATCGTCCAGTCACTTCCAGTAGGCCTATACTTCCATTGACCATGTTCATTACTGCGTCTGGGTTGGTTTCCTATGATACGATATCCAGAATGAAACACAGTAGGATCATATGCATGGAATGTGAGTTGTTCATATTTTGGCTAATTGTAATGATAGACTGTGCAAAATCTTGATATTGATTGATATCGACATTTTTCTGTTTCTGTTTCTGTTATTAATAACTATTAGATGATATCATCTTCTCAACACTAACATGTGAACGTGTCTATTGGATGCCTGCCATATCATTTGGTCCTTCTCAGCTCTGATAGACACATGTCTTTTGGATGCCAGATTGTTTGGCCCTTTTCAACTCTGATAGACACATGTCCGTTGGATGCCATATTATTTGGTCCTTTTCAACTCTGATAGAAACGGGTCTGTTGGATGCCATATTATTTGGTCCTTTTCAACTCTGATAGACACATGTCTAATGGATGCCATACTATTTGACCCTAACTTTGATAGTCACGTGTCTGTTGGATGTCAGATTATTTGGCCCTTTCAACTCTGATTGTCACGCGTCTATTGGGTGCCATTTTACCTTGCCCTTTAATCTTTGATAGTCACGTGTCTATTGGATGCCAGATTATTTGACTCTAATGGACATCTGTCTGTTGGGTACAAGGTTATATAATGCGTATATTCATAATGGTCGGTAGAAGCATGGTCAAAGCACTACATCCCTACCCGGGTCAATGCATCAGAGTGCATTCGAATTCCATTCTCATCTCCCTGGGAAGTATATAACCCAAGCTGCCTTCTGAGGAGCTAGGGGGTCAATATCTCATCACTACAGTGGGAGAATGGGAGTATGGGAGAATGGAGGCATATTTTGATTTCACTTAAAATCTTACCTGAAGCGATGTTTGAGATATATACAATTCCCGGATGACAATACAAGTTGTGCTAAGATACCATGTTAGTGATACCATATATAACATGATTGTACAAACAGCAAATCAATATGGAGCGAATGTATACATCATATCTGCTTGCGGTTATGAACAGGTCACTCAATTTACATACGTTTATTTCTGAATCCGTGCACCTGTCTCTCTTACATCTGACAATTGCAGAGTGAGTGAGAGCATGTTGTTTTAAGCCGCAGCCTGCAAGAGTCGAGTCTGGGCCAACCAGTGGCCGATATCCTGAGCAACGTCCAACCATTTCGGGCCTGGATGCGATGAGATTTAATTAGCCAAGTGCTTGACCACCGGATCCTCATTTTAATCGACTATTTTAATAGCTGGGGCGTTCGGACTTATTGTGACCGATTTGTACTCTTGCATAAGTTGTAGAAATACAATACAGCCTTATGGATGATGGCATTTGAGGAAATAACACGTGCTCAATAATGCGGCAAGAAAAAAACAACTGTTGTTGCGGAAGAGACTTCCCGTAATTATAACCGGAAAAAGCACGTCAATTCATGATAGCTTGGTTTTTAGAGAATTTAAAATGATGAACCTTGACCAAGAATTCGATCCATGTAATGAAATAGTTTCCTATCACACTGGCTTCACAAGCGACCATTTATCATGTGGCCGTGATGCATCATGGGAGGAGGCCTGCATGTCCACAAATACATCTACATACACGACTGTCTGTGTGGCATAAATTGAGCTGACCCCACTCGTTTTCGGAATGTACAATTTATTCAGATCCTAACAGATGGCAACACCATAAAACACGACTGAACGCCATCAACAAACACTTTTCCCAGTGGAGATAAAACGTTCTCGTTTGTTTTATTTTATTCAGACGTATCAGGAAACTTGCTAAACTACTTGAAAAAATGCTACTCCTTGATAATACTACGTTTTCAATTCCCTGTGAAACTGCCTTCTTCAGCCTTAACAAAATATGTAAGAATTCCACTATCAAAGGCTGACGCATCCCTTTACAGTGTGTTGCCTGTAGTCTGTTGTCAGGAAATATGGATAACTGTCCGTGATGTAAGAGGTGGTATTAATCACACTGCGCAGACAGTCGCAGGTGCGTGTCAGAATGACAGCTGGTCCGTGCCTCACGTGGTTTGCACGCTTTTTTGTTGCACCGCGTGCGGTGTTGAGGAATGATAGCATTTCCTTTACATTAGAATGCTTTTAGTTTCACAAATAAAACATTGGAAACAAAAGGTGTTTTGTATTACAGCAAATTAGACATATATCAGCGCTGGCATATGTTTTTTGAAAAGGTATGTTAATTTAAGAAATTTATAATCGCTGAAATAATAATATTGTGTCACCGTAAATGTCTCGCCCATATGTTAGTAATAGCACACAATCTCTTATTTTAAAACAATCATTAAGTGCATATTGTTAAACACGAGGAGTTGGGCAACACAAGTATGCGGTGCGTGTTTAGCTGAGTATTATGATATGTTTTTATACTGTTCTTTTCTCTGCTTTTTAAACCTTGAGGCAATAATGGCTGCACAATAGGCCCTTTGCTTGGACAAATATATACTGAACCGCAAAAGAAACGTCACCTCAAGTAACATTGCATGGAAAGTTGTCATTCAAATATCTGAGTAATTTTTGTCAAAGTTTCTACAAGTTAACATTACCTTGTCCTGAAAAATGAAATTTTGAGGATAAAAAACCCTGAGTAGATGTCAATAAAACCGATCGCCCAAACGCATCACGGCAACGGCCATGGCAACCCGATGCACGTGAGTTCCGTGAAAATTGAAATGCACATGCGTTCCCCTATTTCTTGCCCTTTAAAAATCCACCCAGATCGGATAACATTCATTATTGAATTGCTACAACATGCCAAGATTGACAAGAATTGAGCGACACCAAGCCCTTGGACGATTGCAAGCTGGATAAACCGCCCGGCAAGGAGCCAATGCATTTCAAGTCCACGTAAGGACCATAGACAGGCTCCAGCAATGGTACCAGACCACCAACACTATAGATGACTGACCACGTAGTGGAAGACCAAGGGTCACCACCCGACGTCAGGATCGTCAGATTGTGCGACAGCATCTTCAAGATCACTTTGTAACTGCTGCGGAAACTGCTCGACAGACCATGAGGACACACCAGCGACACATTTGTGCGGACATCGTGCGTCAACGATTGAAGAGCAGACACCTCCACTGTCAAGGCCGCACCGCGACCCATTCTGACACCACGTCATCGCCAGGGCCGTCTTAAGTGGGCAACACGGCACAAGCATTGGCGCCACCAGCAGTGGAGAAGAGCCCTCTTCTCAGACGAGAGCCGTTACTGGATCTCAACAGCAGCTGGCAGTGGGAGAGTCTAGCGACGCCGTGGGGAACGTTGTTCGGATGGTCCGAGATTCATGGTGTGGGGTGGAATTGGTCTTGCACAGAGGGTTGGTCCTGTGGTCTTCCAGAACATCGGTCCAGGGAGAGGCAATGGTGTCACAGCAGCTCGGTGCATTGATCAAGTCTTGAGACCACACGCCATACCTCATTTGGCACGTCGCCACAACCACGAGTTTCAGCATGATAACGCCCGTGCCCACACTGCGAGAGCAACAAGAGACTTCCCCCAGCAGAATGGCATCAGAACCATGCAGTGGCCTGCCCCCAGTCCCGATTCAAATCCCATTGAGTACCTGTGGGACGAGATTCAAAGACGGCTGAATGACGTCCGACCAAGGCCGACAACTGCAGCTGAACTGCGTCAGGCGTTCCTCAGGGTGTGTGCTCAAGTGCCAATGGCCTTGATCAACCGCCTCACCCATTCCATGTATCGACGTTGCACGGCAGTCATCAATGCACATGACGGACACACGAGATACTGACCTGTGATGCCATTTTCTCAGAGACTAGTGTTGTGTGTCTCACTTAAAGAACATTTGACACTTTAATTTCAACCTTGATGGTCAGTTTTGCCAAGTCTCATCTTTTAAATATGTCACAAAGTATGTTTATAGTGTTTGGACAAATAAGGTTTCTCATATATCTGTCCATGGTGACGTTTCTTTTGCGGTTCAGTATATAACTCGCTCTAACAAATATGGTGGCATGGCGTAATATAGCGACCAAAAAGTTTTCGGGTGCTGTGGCTGGTTTACCAGGATTATGTTTTGGGAAACAAATGCAAGATTCCAGGTAGGTGATACTGATGTCTTAAATGCGTTTGGGACTCGAGTGGTCTGGTCGCATGAAGCACAGCAACTCGCTGTATAGAGTTGCGTCCCTTTGGTGGGCCAGAATCCGGGATTCGCCGGATTAAGATGCGCCAAAGATGCCAAAGATGCCAAAGACCGGCATCACTTTGTATTTTCCTTTCAAACTAAATACTGTTCAAAATACTGTTGAACACCTCTCTCACTCACTTAGCCTGAAATATGGCAACTTCTCTGACTTTGCCTCCACATTGTACTGACCGTCACATTGTCATTCATATGAGTGATTGTTGAACGTCACCAACTCAATTCACAAGGTTTCCTGAAAATTTCATTGTTGACCCTTAACTATACTATTCTACTTTTGATAGGGGTATGTTGTATCTTTCCATTATACACAAAACTGATTCTCATTATATGTCAAGGGTATATTTATAAATAGACTGACACATCTAATTATCCCTGTCAATATATTGTAGTACATGTCACTGGACCCGTGAAGATTCCGGGGTAGAATAGGTCTTCAGCAACCCATGCTTGCCGTAAAGGGCGACTATGCTTGTCGTAAAAGGCGACTAACGGGATCGGGTGGTCAGTCTCGCTGATTTGGTTGATACATGTCATCGTTCCCAATTGCGTGGATCGATGCTCATGATACCAATCACTGGATTGTCTGGTCCAGGCTCGATTATTTACAGACCGCCGTCATATAGCTGGAATATTGCTGAGTGCGGCGTTAAACAACAAACCAACCAACCAACCAACATGTCACTGATTCAAAACTTGCAGGCGTGGTGGGGTAGCCTGGTTCGATCGTCACATCGAAGGCCCGGGTTCGATTCCTCACATGGGTACAATGTGTGAAGCCCATTTTGTGTGTCCACTGTCATGATATTCCTGGAATGTTGCTAAAAGCGGCGTAACACCACACTCATTCAGAACTTGCGAGTATAATAAGTACTGCTTCATAGTCATATGAGATTAAACCGGCGATTGGTTCAAACATTCTGACGTGTAATTCTATACAGACGTCAGTATAGGTTCACAGAAGGTTCGATACGTCCCTTACCTGCGTCAGAACCCGGGTTCGAGTGTCAATTTCGTCCCGGTTATGACCGTGGGTTTGTCAGCACCTCATCGGTGCTCGTTAGTTCTGTCTTAAGTGAAAACCTCTGCGAAATGAGGATTTGTTTTTTTTTTCACATGTGTTATCACCGCGTGACGTCATCCCTGTCATGAATACAACATTCAATGATGACCTACATTGCTGATTTTCTAGGCTACAAAATCGATTTCCATTTCATTTTATTATATCAAATGTTTATATCTTTGATGTTAATAATCTTTGATCCGCATGATTAAATTTATTTGTATTTTCTAATTTAAAAAAAAATAAATGCATCTTTATTTTACAGTAAGGATTTACCACAATTCTCTTTTTTCAGAGGAGGGGATAGAGAGCAAACTTCAACTCAGAGAGGTGTACGGAGCTTCATTAAAGAGTACCGGTGCGGTATTCAGGCTCATTAACTGAATGTTGCAAGACTCATACGTTAAAGAGAGCATCAATTACTGCATGCTTTGGACTCCAAGTCTGCCGTGAACTAGGATCCGCTTTAATAGGTGACAATTGTAAAGCATCTGTCATCGGGCATGGATGTCAAATTGGGTGAGGGGGGTGGGGAGGGACTGAGGATTAATCCTAGGGGGAGGGCCACCCCGCTCCACTGAGTCACGACCCCTAGGGCTACAAGCCTTGCCCCTGTTTTTCATCACTTGAGAGCTCTTGCATAGGAATATTCACACTTCAATTAAATATCTTCATGATCGGCCAATTAGCTCGCCAGACGCCAGGCCCGGTTTCGATACAAGGTGTGTCCAGTCCGCTACGAAATTGATCTTGAGTGGACAGTTTGAGAGTAATTTCCACCTAAGTCGACCAGATTACTGAAAATGAGATTTAGGCAAAGGCTTTGGATCAAGTCAGAGGAAAAGCCTTCCTGCCTGACTGTCGGTATTCCCTCGTAATTAGTAGTAATTAGGAAAGTAGCAGCGGTTTGCACGTGAGTCATCCAATAGGGCAGGAAACAAAGGGACCCATAATGCACCAGCCCGTGGGGTCGGGCGGATAGGAAAGCCAGACTTTGGGGGTAATCTTAATAATAAGGTTAGTGCACGCGGCCCGGTGTGGTTTAGAACTCAGACAAAAATGCGCAATCGGTTGAAATTAGCCTTCAGTGGAATCCATCTGCCATTCCTCTAGGCAGTGGGGGAATGGTAGGGAGGCAGTAATCGCAATCCTGCCCCCACCGAACACACGCTCCTTCACACACTTTCAGACAGGCTTCACTTCACATTGGAAAGGTTTGATAACACAGCATAAATTAACTGTGATTTCAACTATCTTTTTGTGTTATCTTTATTATATATATATAAAAAAAAATGTTTTATGATAGTACTACACTTGTCTGTCATACAGACCCTGGTTAATATATCCAATACAGCCCATGCAAGTCTTTAATGTTTGGCAAGTCTAGATTACTGCTGAACCCGAAATTGAAGAGAGTCTCTATGTTCGATTTTATTATATTTTTTATTAAGATAATTTAACAACTGTTTTTTGTGTGTGTAAAACAGAGACTAGATATTAGTCTAGTACTGTACATTCTGATGTAAAATGTTGGGCAAAAGAAAGAATACACTGGAAAATTAGATTTGACCAAAAACTTACAAACTTAATCAAAACGTTATTAGGCTGAAAACAGTCACCGAAAAACTGCAAACTCTAGGTTAAAAACACACCTATGATACCCGTATCAATTACATCACCATCGAACAACTATTTCTTGTTTGTTTCATTTTAGCAATCATCAAACATGGGGACATACTTCTGATTTGCATTATTCACTGAACCCAGAATATAAAAGAATTGTATTCAAGAATGGAGATAGTTCCATGGATGTACACTTCTTTATGACAATGATGATATTTCATGTATCATTACAGCATTGGAACAACTAATGCATTCTACACCGCTGTATCCATGGATACCAAAGACATTTAAATAGTGTACTTGTTGTTACCCTGCCTGGTGCTTGGCATTCAGTGGATAAAACAAGGACTGGTCGGTTCGGAGTTGGACTGCGGCGTGGTATCTCAATGGGCTAGCACCATATAACAATCACACGTCCTTATAGTTTGGACTAACATCTACATGTGGTCTCTGAAATGAACATATCTTACAGAAAAAAAACAGTTGTTAAATTATCTTAATAAAAATATAATAAAAGGAGCCCAGAGACACTCTTCATTTTCTAACATTGCAGTAATCTAGAGTTGCCCATTAATATAGACTCGTATGGGATTTATTGAATATATTTGTTTCAGGGTCTGCATAACAGACTGTACACACGCACGCACGCACGCACGCACGCACACACACACACACACGTGCGTCGCTATAGAATTGCAATCATCTTGAACGCGACGTTAAACCTCAAACAAAGTAGTTAATGTCAGCGATCTACATCAAATTGGGTTTCTTCTTTATCACTGACCGTCGTGATGGGGCTGAAGTACCGTTAGAGTTGAAATCACTCACGTTATTTTTGAACGCTTGCAGTGTATCAGTAAACACCTTCTCTCACATATACCCGTGTCCTGTGCGTTGATGGGAAGTAAATGTCAGCAATATCCCACCTATAGTATGGCGGTATATAATGAAGCCCCGGCCAGATAAACAAGTGGTTAATAGTATATCAACGTTTCACGACATCGGAGAAACACGAACACATTTAAAACCTTCAGATTCTCATCGTATTCGGTTCTTCCGACAAACATGTTTTGTTTTGTTTTGTTTAACGTCGCACTCAGCAATATTTCAGCTATATGACGGCGGTCTGTAAGTAATCGAGCCTGGACCTGACAATCCAGAGATTGACATCATGAGCATCGATCTACGCAATTGGGATACGATGACTTGCATCAATCAAGTCGGCGAGCCTGACAACCCGTTCCCGTTAGTCGCTTCTTTCGACAAGCATAGTCGCCTTTTACGGCAAGCATGGGTTGCTGGAGACCTATTCTACCCCGGATCTTCACGGGTCATGATCAGTGGCTGCACCGCCATCGGGGAACGATGTCACACTATCAGCCGTGACACACAATTAAAACCACCAGATTCTCACCGGTTTCGGTTCTTCCGACAAAAACGTGTTGGGGACTGATTCTGTCCTGTATCACCAAGGGGGGCAACATGGCTTTGCATTTTACCTCGACTTGAACAAAGCACTTCCCGACGAAATACGTAATTATAATATTTTAATTTACTTTGCAATGTGGAATTAAAGAAATTCGCATTTCCCCCGGTAGACTAACATTTAGTCTCTGAAATCTTATATTACACAATATCCTTCTTGACTCTTAAAATAAAAAAAAATTACCTATGCTGATTTGAGCTGGCTAGACTTGCTTTTGTATGCATTTCTAGATTATTATTTTTTCATAAAATAAATATATTCCACGGTCATGGTGCAGGACTATTCCCCCGGTTGCTTTCAGTTTTATTCTCACAGTGTGTATACATGTATCTTCTTGAAAAAGTTTAATTGAAAAAAGTTTAATCAATTTTGTTTTTGTTCGTAAGGTTCAAATTGTTCTAAGAGTACTGATGTATTTTCCATTCAGAATTTAACTAATGCAAAACCCTCACGCGGTAGAACCTAGAGCACTGCGAAAATTACATTTATCAGAATGTAACGCTAGACTGCGAACAGGACAGGTTCTAATTAGGATAGAGCATCAACATTTCTACTCCGACAAACCAGGAAATGTACATCATTATTGTAGATCTAATTTCATTAAGAATCAAATAATACTGAGTGCACTCGTTCATCAAAAGTTCTGTATTTATCAATATAATCGGGCTTCGGCTAATTAACGAGGACTATCCGAACAACTATAATCTCGTTAATCACTCGGGGACAAAACCCGTCTTCCCCAAACCTATTTCTGGCAATGCAATGCATTACATTGGCTTAGACACATTCAATGTTGTTTTCACCACTAATACTGACGCACTAATACATGATCCTGTCGAGTGTTGATTTTATCTGTTTAGGTTGATTTTATAAAGCCTTTTTCATTATCACCTAGCCTATCTAACTGTCGGGCTAAAACGCCACCTAATTAATCCAAAGGGATTCCAACATTGATCGCAACGTTGGACATCTTTATCTTGAAATCATACATTGTCAGTAGCCTCGTCTTGATGAAGACGGATGGGGCTTGTGACAATGTCCGGCATTAGTCTCAAAAGGGGGATAACTCTTCCCCCAAATCAAAGGTCAAGACCAGTATTACTGAAACTTCGATGCAGCAACTTTTAGATCTTGATAATGAATTACAAGTTGCCAAAACGAGTGATTTTCGGGCTTAATTCGCGCTAGTCTTTCCTCCAAGGGATCACTCAGGGTCAAAGATGAACGATCGCCATCTTGGATTCCATCGACACGGTCCTCAGCAGCTAATGATCTTGCCGAGATCACATGGCAAGCGGCACACGATGCAAAATAAAGCATGTGCTCATCTATCAGATCCAACATCCATGTAATTTTACGCTATTTATTCAAGATGGATTGTCTTTTGGATAATTCCTCTGGGCGAGGTAAAGGTTGGGTAAATTACATTACCTTCTCATGCAAGTCAGTGTTTTTTTATTCAAATAAAAAATTACAATCTCCGCGGACATTCACGCAAAGGAACGCATGATAAGGGGGAGTTTTCCATTGCAGAAACTAATTCTTCTGCGTTTCTTTGAAGTATGATCAGACTCCTCCATTCCGTCAGAACCACAGCATTGTTGAAGACCATGAGTCCTCCCTGTGTGTTTTGCACCCGCGTTATTATGCATCTCATTGTGCGCAAACAGATGGGACGGCGATTAACACATTTAGACAGGACAAAGAGATGCAACTGTCTCCAAATTCAATCACTGTCCCGAAACTAGCGCCTTTTATAATGAGCTGTTTTACATTATCAATATTTCAAATTTACATTGTTTAATAAAGTGATACCGCATTCCACATTATTTAATTTAGATTAAAAATCAAGATTGCTTTGGGTTAAAAAAAGGTACAACTGTCACAAGCTTCGTGCGTGGTTTAGTTGACACATGCTTTCAGATATTCTCGTTTCCGTTTAAAGCGATTATTTTAACATTAATAAAAATCAATATTTTTATAATGACATCTTCAAGGAAATAGCATCAAAGACCTTTTTTAACATATTTTCCCATCACCTAACAAAAGTCAAATCAAGTATTTATACAATAGTTATACGCCTACATCTATACGTAAGTATAATCCGTTTTTGTTAAGATTTTCTGAAATGAATGTCACCGAGATTTTTTTCCTTTTTCTGGTGTAATTACGTGTCGATCTCAACGCCCCACAACTTAATTGTTTCAGTGACCAAGAGCATTCAAACAACTTTATCTGCAAGTCCCACCAAAATGATCTCGAACGATATTTTAACACTAGCATTAATCTCCTGGGGAGACTTATCCGGACCAATATCAGCTATATATCAAAATGGTAAACGGATTTGTCAGGCCCAGGTGGTGACGAAGCCATTTTGACTGTGATCACGTGATCAGATTATCGCTATCCGGGCCAGTGCACGTGCACAGTAACCATAGACACGGAAAGCGATAAAACGTGGGACATTGTCACAAAAGCAGTGATCGACAACTAAATTGATTTACGAGCTTTTTCGTGTGTTGAGCACGTTATGCACGTGTAAATGACAAACGTTTAATGAAGTAACGAGGGGTGGTATAAAGCGGAATAGAACTAAATATCAATCAACGTCTCTAGTACTTTAGGTTAACAAGATGTTTATGACGAATTGGCGCAACATCAAATAGAAAAGTGCGACCGGATTGTTTGCCATATCATTTACGGGACGATATTATTTAAATTATTTCCTTTCATGCATATTAATTTGCATATCTGCAATCAGCCAGGAAGTGAATGACAGTCTAGTAATTAATGTCAATTGTTTTACATTGACCAGTTTTGACCCCTTGACTCCTAATTTCAACGAACGAGTATTTTTTTTAAGAACTGAGATTGGACCACGAGAATTGTCTCGTGTCGAGACAGACCACCCCATAGACACGTTTATTGTCGATTTTATATAATTATAAAACCGTACAAAAACAAAACAAAAATCAAATTCGTTAATTGAATTTAAATATCAGAATGAAAACACGTGTATATGTTATTGTTTTTCATATTCATCAAAATTTTAGTTACTTTTGAGAAACGTTAAAATACCTTTTAATGTCTTTGAAACGAACCGAGTCAGCTGTCGTTTTCAAATTTAAGACTCTCAAATCTCGTTAAACTCATTCACCTAACACGCTCGCGTGACCCTAAATGATTCCTTTGTCTTTTTGCTTCATTACGAGGCCAATTTCCCAGACTAGAATTGCAATACCGAAATCAAATCGGTCTGAATCAAACCAATTACATGTTTAACTGTTACCATAGAGATGCGGTATTGCGCGTTACGCCACAGTGACAGAAAGGTAATACAACCGCCGTCCTGGTTGTACCCTGCAGAAAATGAAAACCAATTTCTCTCAGATAAGATGACTTAATGGTCGTTTAGCCATTGACCTCCACATTGACTAGAAGTCATATAACGCTCATCAAAAGAGATCTCTGGCTCCAGGAAGACCAGTACATACATCTATTTTCTACTTACATGTTGGGTCGAACTATGCATTTGAGAGATTTGGGTGTAAGAGCGATAACGTCACAATCAACTGATCAGAATTGCCTGTCTTATAACGGGAACGGTTTAATTGATTTTCGCCCAGTCTAGTTTCCCTCGTCTTTGGTTCAGTATCAGCACTGAGGTTCTATTTAACCACATATATTGGAAGAGAATCATCACTTTGTAACTTTATTAATTTGATGACACATCCTAGATAGGTTGTCGGTAGTATTGTGTGAGTGAGTCGATTTGTCACTTTTAGAAATGTTTCAAATAACTGCGGGATACCGTAAATTGACTTTGTCAGCATCAGAAACTAGATCGATATCTGTAGACCAATGTGGGCAAGGAGTCCAATAGTTGAAGTGCCTTGATAGTTGAAAGGTTTTCTTTAAGACATTATAAGGTCAAATGGCCACGAGGGGTTAGTTTCCACTAATGTCTCTGTCTGTCTTTGGGTGTTCGACTCTCAGATTCAGCGCTGATCATCTTTCTCTTATCAGCATCACACCGGAGTTTCACAATGGTAACCATCTAAGACCTGCATCACTTCGAGCTTTCCTCAAGCTAATACGCAGTGATATAACTGAAATACTTCGCCGTCAAACCTAACTCACTCAACCACTCACTCACTTGTCAAGGGACCCGTGAGGTTCGGGGTAGAATAGGTCTTCAGCAACCCATGCTTGAGTTAAAAGGCGACTATGCTTGTCGTAAGAGGCGACTAACGGGATGGGGTGGTCAGACTCGCTGATTTGGTTGATGCATGTCATCGTATCCCAACTGCATGGATCGATGCTCATGATGTCAATCACTGGACTATCTGGTCCAGACTCGATTATATACAGACCACCGTCATATAGCTGTAATATTGTTGAATGCGGCGTTAAACAACTTACAAACAAACAAACACTTGTCAAGGGGGCGGTGGGTAGCCTAGTGGTTGAAACGTTCCCTCGTCACGCCGAAGACGATTCCCCACATAGGTACAATGTGTGAAGCCCATATCTGGTGTCCCCCGCCGTGATATTGCTGGTTTATTGCTAAAAGTGGCGTAAAACCAAACTCACTCGTTAAAGGTCTAATCTGGTTGTCTCAAAACGTTTTGAAAAACGTGTTTCTTTGGTTTGTACCGAACATTGCTAAGTAACGATAATGATGTTAGTCTACGCCATGTAACCAACAGAAGTCACTAGATATAGTCAGCTACGGCGGAAAATCCTTAATACAGGTGATTTGGGAAAATCTTCCAACGTGCTTGACGAGAACATCACACGGCACATGCCTCATGTGAACAGAGAAAAACAGTGATGGCGACAGGGACTGGGAAGGCGAGGTCAGTTAAGAAGGCGATATGCTTCGATCATCGAGTCAATGGGGACTGAATTAAATCTCTTATAAATGTGGCTACCCAATTGAGAGTTCACTCGGTAATATTTTGAATGCCTGAAAAATATGTCAACAAAATTCATTACAGGCCTAGGGAGTATTCAATTTAAATTGAAGTCATGATTAATGCACAAGTCATGTGTTCTGATTCACCAGATGTGAAACTGAACAGAAACTGATATTTTATAATTTATTTATTATTAATTAAAGACATTGTTCTATATTGGCATTTGCATTAAATTGTGCCATTTGAAATCAATATTGATCGACGTGTTCTGCAATATTTCTTCAGAGATTTCGCTTTTCTGAAGTTGTAAAGAACATTATTGTTAGGAAGCGGATATTGTAAATCCATATACTTTCCCCACCCCTTTGATTCATATACTATCAATAATTGCCTTGTAACAGCAAACACGACAACTCTATCGCGACGCCCCGTACCGTACCGAAGTGATGTTATATCGCTAAGGAATAGGAAAATGGTTTCCTCAGCCGCGGGGCCATTCACAAGTGATGCATGAAGAAAATCACATTGATATACACCACGCTCATTTTATTATGATTAGGAGATAATACAATTGTAAATAAGAGTTAAGTCGATGTTGTTTTATGGTGTGTTACGGGTTAAATCCGACAAATGGGTCTAACAAAAGAGTGAGTAGGCGATAATGTCTCAGACGTTTACCGTTTTTTTGTGTGAATGATGCTACATTTCAAGGATCACAATCCGGGCGGAATTTGAACGAACCCAAGGCTATCGGATCAAAACAATATATTGCTCCTAGTGGAGAAAAGATTCAGCTGGTGAAACAGTTTTAACTGATAATGTAAACATACACTTAAACTAACAAACACCTTATTAATATATAATCATAGATTTGTAGAGACATTCGCACGTAACCTGACCAAACTATGAAAACATGTATAAGAAAAGTAATTTAAAAATAATTATCCTGTTAACAGTAGCAATAAAGACTTTATGCGTAGTTGTAATTATTAATTAGTTTTTCTCTTATTCATAACCCCGTGATTAGAAAGTGGCGAGTGAGTGAGTGAGTTGGGTTTAACGCCGATTTTAACAGTATAACAGTTATATCACGGCGTGTCAGCTTAATGTGGGAGGAAAGCCCGAAGTGATGTAGGTCTCAGACGTTTACCACTTCGGTGAAACCCACGAGCACGGGTATGGTGCTGACAAACCTAGAAACATAATCGGGGCGAACCGGGATTCAATCATAGGTTTCTGTCGTGAGAGGCGACCAAATGGATCGGGTAGTCAGGCTCAGTGACTTGGTTGATGGTTCGTCACCGTACCCTCATGGCGTGGATCGTTATTCACAATATCAAAATAACTGGATTGTCTGGTCCAGATTCCATTATTTACAGACAGCCGTCACATGGCTGGAATATTGCTGAGTGCGGCTTTAAACTACAAACAAACAAACACATTTAACGTGTATTTGAAATATTCTTGTTTACCCATTTTCACATTTCTCACCTACCCTTTAGAGTAAAACACCTACATACTTGTATATCGGATACCGTTGAACTAATCAGAAATATGTTGTACCACGTGCACGTTAATTGCACCAGCGACTCTATCTCAACGGACAACCAAATTGGATATAAATCTAAAAATATCCTCATATATGCGTCTCTGCAAAGCTAATAAGAGACAACCAATGGCGTTTTGAGTTTAAAACGCAACAAAATAGAAATTAATGCCTGATTGCCGTCTGAGTTGATAGTGCCTCCCTCGTTATGCGGGTTTAGGGCCGTGTTTGTGGTAAGTGTGGCTATGCAGTGACGTCACAGAGGCTATATGAATCGGTCCCTGACGTTAATCACTCTCTCCGTTCGGAGTATACATCCAACAGGCTCGTGGGACATTGTACTCGCGCTGGTGTGAAGCATGTGGGCTTACTCCCCTAATACACTCGTAAAAACAGCAGTCTGTAAATATATTTGACATACATTTTCCTTTCCTATGTAACAGAAATGAGCCAGGTTCATTTTATCAACGTCTCTTGAAAATCAAATCCTTTGTTACTCGGAATGCTTGAGTAGTTGGTTGGTTGGTTGTTTTGTTGTTTAACGACGCACTCACCAATATTCCAGCTATATGATGGCGGTCGGTAATTAATATAGTCTGGACCAGACAATCCAGTGATTAATATCATGAGCATCGATCCACGCAATTGGGATCGATGACATGCATCGACCAAGTCAGCGAGCCTGACCACCCGATCCCGTTAGTCGCCTCGTACAAGCATGGTCACCTTTTACGGCAAGCATGGGTTGCTGAAGACCTATTCTACCCCGGGTCTTCACGGGTCCGATGCTTGAGTACAATTCCACAGGAACAACTTCCTTAATTGGTACAATCTAAACCTTTCTATAAGTAATAAAACAGATGAAAACATCTGAAAACATTTCGGTACTCATACTAACATCTTTATCAACTTTATGGACTGTGAAATCTTTTATTACTTAATTCCAAATACTCAATGCTTTTCTCAATGCTTTTATAAATGCATTTGGAATACAACTAGCTAATCTCGCCTATTTTTATAATCCAGATTGGTTTTGTTTCTATTTTATGCAGCCTTTCCAGTCATGGTGTAGAACTGTTGTTTTCTCAACGAAACGTTGCATTCTAAGAATGAACAAGATGCTAAATCCATGAAGACAATCCAAGGTACACTTATACTTCTAAATGCTACTTGAAGATATTGAAATGTAGCTGACGTGTTTTTGATAGATAAATATACTACTATAAAGCTACTAAAACATCGGACCACCGATTCTTTTATATAACTATTTGTTAATGTGTCATGTCATGGTTTCACCCGATTCTTTAAGCTGTCATGTCATGACAGATTAATCATAGTAATATGTAAGGATCGGATAGTCCTTGACTACTTTTGATGGGTATATAAGTCTATTGATAGCCGAGGTATTTACAGCGGTATCTTACCACTCAAGTCCATCATACGTTTCGTGTCGGCAGCGTTAAGAATTACCCCCACCCTTCGAATGCAAAGGGAACGAGTCCAGTGTGGGCTTAATATGAACAAATTATCAAGAGATAGTTCCCCAAGACTAATGACAGTTTCAGCTGAAAGCAAACAAAGGATTTTTTAAAAGGTTTGTTGAAGAAGCAATGCTAATTGCCTTTCAGTCCATACAATGCCAATAGTCTTTATGTGGAATGTTTCTGACAACGTATTTGACATGTTTCTGTTGTCATTTTAAAAGGACACTATTTTAGAATAACACAACATATTTCCTCCGGCCAGTGTTTCAATCATAAATTGGGTTTGATTCATATGCCCTTTGTGACTTAAGCCAGCGCGGATTGTCGTGCCTTGAGGACAGCGTCTTGGTCACTAAGGAGATTAATGTCACACCGACTGGACGTGCACGATTTCGCACGGCCTTAGACAACACAATTGACCATGCGAACCCTAAACACCAGTTCCAGATCACAGAGGGAGAAATTAATGGAAATACGCCCGTCTCACCCGCTGCTGAGTCATTAGCCTGTGAAATAATGAACTCATTTCAAACTGTATTGCATTAATTCGAAGCATGGGCCGCATATCTCTATTGTTTTTGCGGGGGTATTTTCGTTGTCACGGACTTTGACAGATGTCTAGTGCTGAGGCAGAGGTGGCTGTCACGTGGGAGGGTGATACTGCACGTGCAGTGGGAGGTCACATGACACTGTTCAAATCTCGCGGTGGATAGAATGTGTCACGTTCCGAAAACCACACCAAACGTCGACTTCAAGCTGTTATGGTCAACCGTATCATGCCCGGCCAAACTACAACATTCCTTCTTCCGCCATCTTGCAATACCAATGTGTGTTTGCGCAGTGTCATGGTCCGCGCGTGCCGCACGAGCGCCACGGGAACCTATTCCACATGCGCGTGCCGACAGTGGGATCCGGTTTGGCGCCAATTCTTTGTTTATTTACATCTCGCCAGGACCGAGGCGGATCACGAGATCTTAAACGTGATGGGCGAGGAGCGCAGATAAAATCACAATTTATATTTTAAATAGAATAAACCCACTAGCAATGCATGGGCTGATTGTAAACATGTCAATGTCGATCTCCGCCACAGGAATGATTTCATCTGTGGGATCTCTCCATAAGCCTGACGAGATGTTCGTATCCACGGCCATCTTGAGACCCGTGTGGAGGGCATTGTAATCTCCGATGCTAAGTTCCGTCTCCGAACATTTACAATAAGCGTCGATATCAACGTAAACATACAGCAGTAAAAGTGCCATCTTGTCGGTTGTTTGTGCCTGAATCGGCATGCTGGTAGCATGGAGTGATAGCAGATTCCAGCTTGAGATTCCCCAGATATTGGAATCCAAACGTTCCCCAGTATATTTATCCTGTTTTACATATAAAATGCATATTAAATTTTAATGATGTTAATGTACTTAAATATGTGTACCAATGAAAGATTTGATTCACAAACTCGCTGAATTATCAAACAAAATAAATTTTATTGCAGAAAATCTTTTCTTTCACCTCTACTGCATAACGAAGATCTTGTCAAAGTAGACACAATTTATGGATAACAATTACTTTTATGCTGTATTAACGACGTTTCGGTATTGATCCTTGTACCGTTATACAGCAAGGCTTGCAAGGTACGTGTGTCCTGGTTGACAGCCGCATACCATTCAAGAGAATGAACACTCACATCACAGATTGAAAAATTGAAAAACAATACTAGTCACGATCGCGAGTAAAGAGAGGTAAGCGTGACTGGCTGAAAAATAAATAGATCACAAACCATTTAAGTGACGTTCAAAGTCATCTAAGATAATTTGCACGTGTGTGACGAGTGGCAAGGCATTTACAGCAGGTCACCTTAACCTGGTGACGTCAACAATGAAATCTGTCATGGTAAATCTGATTGACATGTATAGATGCGGTTGTGTAGGATTCCCGCACAATGAGAAAGTAAATATTATTGGTAGCAGTCAGCCACACTCCTGTTGTATCACTGCGGCCTGTAGACAGTCGCATTTGGCGAGAGGTAGTCTGTCTCCCAGACCCAAGAGTAAGTGAGTGCGTTGGGTTTAACGCCGCTTTTAACAGTATTCCAGTTATATCACGACATGTCAGCTTAATGTGGGAGGAAAGCCCGAAGTGATGCAGGTCTCAGACGTTTACCACTTCGGTGAAACCGACGAGCACGGGTATGGTGCTGACAAACCTAGAAACATAATCGGGGCGAACCGGGATTCGAACCCACAATCATAGGTTTCTGGCGTGCCCAAGGGACGCAACTCTTTCCTGAGGGCATCTGGACTACACTTAGATGTTTTGTTTGTTTGTTTAACGCCGCACTCCGCAATATTCCAGCTATATGATCGCGGTCTGTAAATAATCGACTCTGGACCAGACAATCCAGTGACTGACATCATAAGCATCGATACGATTGGGATATGATGACCCGCATCAACCAAATCAGCGAGCCTGACCACCCGATCCCGACAGTCGCCTCTTACGACAGACACAGTCGCCATGTACGGCAAGCATGGGTTGCTGAAGACCTATTCTACCCCGAATCTTCACGGGTCGGACCACACTCAGAATTCTCCTTACATCGTTATGATCTGTGGACTGGCCATGTGCCATCACTGAGCACCAGATTATTTTCCAAACTGTCCTAAATGCCAGACAGCACTATTCTCTGTCGTGGTTTCACCGTGCTGCCTGGTACCGACTCGATCATCTGCTAGACGCTGTTATATTGCCGTGTCAGTTACAGATCACCCACACTGGCGAAACTGTCGAAGATAACTCATACTGTAACAGACTGTACCAGAACTCAGCCCTGCCAGACTGACCAAGGTCACATTTACTGCCTGAGTGTGATAGAACACCCAAACTGCCTGATTGTGACAGAACGCCCAGAGACCTTCAGAGAGTACATGTTTTTTCAAAGATGCTTTCCCCCACCCATGTATCCAACATTCACAAGCTGCTTTGCCCTGACGCACACCGAACTCCACCGTCCCGATTCCATCCTATCCCACCCCATCCTTCTCATTCCTATACTACCCCATCCAACATCACCCTATCCCACCCCTCTTCATCTCATCCTGACCGCCTCCGTGGTCTTGTGGTAGAGCGTCCGCCCGGAGAGCGGAAGGTCCAGGGTTCGATCCCGGGCCGCGTCATACAAAAAGACGTTAAAAGATTGTACTTGTTGTTACCCTGTCTGGCGCTCGGCATTAAGGGGCTAAAACAAGGACTGGTCGGCTCGGAGTCAGTATACTGTGTCTGAGTGGGGTATTCATGTTAAACTGCGGCATGGTATCTCAGTGACCTAGCACTATAAATCGGCATCAGTCCGGACTAGTACAAGCAACCACACACACACATACACGTGCATGCACGTCGCTATATAAGTGCAATAATCTTGGACGCGACGTTAAACCCAATTTCACCTCACCTCACCTCATCTCATCCTGGGGCAGTGGGGTAACTTGGTGGTTAAAGCGTTCGCTCGTCACGTCGAAAACGCGGATTGGATTCCCCACATGTCCGGTGTCCCCCGCCGTGAAATTGCTGGAATATTGCTAAATGCGGCGTAAAACCATACTCAGTCACTATCTCATCCCACCCACCCTACCCCATCCGTACTGGCCCCAGACAGAAATCAATATTGTTGCTATAAAGAGGTCATTAGAAAGGGCGGCAGTTGGCATCTGGTATCAAAGGCCACACTAAATCGTGCCAGTAATTAATGTCCAAAAAAAGAAATACATCTTTCTCTCTGCGAGTGGAAACACATTCATTAGCTTTACTGATAATGAAATAATGAAATCTGTGGGTAATGAGTCCGGCTCGACTGCGCGCGCCCGTCTGCACGTGCAGAGGGTACGACTACCGACACATTTAGCAAGCTTCTCTGAACGTTGAATTGGCCAATCAGGGGGCATCAAATTCTGTTTTGCCGCAGGGGGTCTCCAGGGACAGAATGGCGGAATTTGATACGTAACAAGGTCGTTTCGACTTCGCGGTAGTCGAAGAAGTATATGTAGTCTTTTTTGTCTGATTGGGGACATTGACAAACATATGGACCTGTTTTTTATAGAGGTCTTTGTCCGATGAACCCAGATGGCGGGGGTGTCTACTCGGGGGTACGGAATAACGCGATCAGGCCCGTGCTGTGACCCTTGGGATGGGTGTCTCGTCATGAATGGGGTCGGGTTGGCGGTGGGGTGTGACAGTTTGAATGAGGTGGAGTAGTTCAGGGAGTCGGGCGGTGAAAATTAGGATCTTTGGGGATAGTGGGTGACGGTGCTATTGTGACAATCAGTTTGGTGTTGTTCAGGCTGACGTGGGCATGACGGGGTGGGGTGCACGACAACGACGGTGATGTTTTGACAATCACAGCTCTGGCCCTTGGGATGGCGGTTCTCGTGGTCGGGGTGACGCTAGGGAGTGAAAGTTAGGGTGAGGTTGCGTTTTCAAACAGATATCGGGGTGGGGTGGGTGGGTGGGTGGGGGGGGGGGGGGGGGTAGTTGGGTTGGGACGACTGTTTTGACAGTCACGGAGATGGGGTGGTGCAGATTGATAAGGGGGTGGGGGGGGGGGGGGGGGGGGGGGGGTTGGTGGACGTGCCGGACGGAATGGGGCAATGCCATTTGTGTGACCATGGACGCCACCTGCGGGGGTGGGGGAAACAACAGGGATAAGATTATGCTTATCAGCAAACTGTATCCTGATGTATTTTGTCAACTATACAACTATTATATGTCGCTACTATACAACAAGACCCGTGAAGATCCGGGGTAGAATAGGTCTTCAGCAACCCATGCTTGTCGTAAAAGGCAACAATGATTGTCGTAAAAGGCGACTAACGGAATCGGGTGGTCAGGCTCGCTGACTTGGTTGATGCATGTCAACGTATCCCAATTGCGTGGATTTATGCTCATGATGTCAATTGTCTGGTCCAGACTCGATTATTTACAGACCGCGGTCATATAGCTGGACTTTTGCTGAGTGCGGCGTTAAACAACAAACAAACACACTATACAACAAAGTAATATAAAGGCTTAACGTTACAACGACATGACCTGTGACGTCATCAACAATAGAAAGCAGGTATACGAGACTAGTACATGAGTTTGGAACTACTGTCTCAGGAAGTCAATCCATTGGCAGATAAGCACAACCGTCAGACCTACAGCCTGAAAACACCGTCGGGAGCCGGTTAAACTGGGCGTGCCGTAGGCTTTTATAGACCAGACCTTGTCTCCCACTTCACATCAATGGAATCAGATCTGGGTCAGGTTCACACGATATTGAATCTATGTCACGTTTGGCCTGAAGGATTTGAATCAAGGTCATGTCCACATGGTCAGAGATTACGTTAATGATCACGGGTTATGAGGTGAGGTGAAATGGGGTTTAACGTCGCGTCCAAGATTATTGCACTTATATAGCGACGTGCATGTACGTGTGTGTGTTTGTGTGGCTGCTTGTACTAGTCCGGACTGATGCCGATGTATAGTGCTAGCCCACTGAGATACCACGCCGCAGTTTAACATGAATACCCCACTCAGACACAGTATACTGACTCCGAGCCGACCAGTCCTTGTTTTAGCCCCTTAATGCCGAGCGCCAGACAGGGTAACAACAAGTACCATCTTTGAACGTCTTTTGGTATGACGCGGTCGGGGATCGAACCCTGGACCTTCCGCTCTCCGGGCGGACGCTCTACCACTAGACCACGGAGGCGGTCTATCACGGGTTATGGTGTAGGTTAACGCATTTTATAATAGGGACCTAACAGTGGGAAAACATTGGCTATGTTTAATGACTCGAAATTGTGGATTTGAAATTGTGTGATAAGTATCTCATAAGTAGTAGGCTTTGAGTGAGTGAGTGAGTTGGGTTTAAAGCCACTTTTAACAGTATGCCAGTTATATCGCAGCGTGTCAGCTTAATGTGGGAGGAAAGCCCGAAGTGATGCAGGTCTCAGACGTTTACCACGAGCACGGATATGGTGCTGACACCTAGAAACCTAGAGCATAATCGGGGCGAACCGGGCACAAAATGGCGCAACTCTGCACAGCGAATCGCGGCGCCTTAGACGACTGGGCCACCCGTGCCCCGTTGGGTTTGAAACTCTGAGAGTTTGGATGAATGATAATTGAAAGTAGGAAATGTTTTGCTGCTTCCGATCGGGGCGATCTTTGGCGAGTTAACGGTACACTGAGGTCATGTTTTTGACGTCTGAAATATGTATCTGAATGAATTTGGACTTTAACGCCGCTTTAACCACCATTATTCGTCACATAGAAGACGCAGATTGTCCATGTGTCATACATTCGAAATCAACGAAGAATGGTACTAACGGATCAATGGTCATAATCAGTCTATCCAAGCATATCCTTGCACTGCCACTTCGTAGCAACCAAATATATGAAGTATCAGGAAGGTTAATGTTAACCGTCGCGTCCAGGACATCAGGAGAGTTGAACAATTACGTCTGGGGAATCAGGAGATGTTAACTGCCACGTCTAAGGAATCAGGAGGTGTTAACAGTCACATCTAATTACGGAATCAGGATATGTTAACTGCCACGTCTAAGGAATCAGGAGGTGTTAACAGTCACATCTAATTAAGTAATCAGGATATGTTAACTATCACGTCCACGGAATCAGGAGATGTTAACTGTCACGTCCACGGAATCAGGAGATGTTAACTGCCACGTCTAAGGAATCAGGAGGTGTTAACAGTCACATCTGATTAAGGAATCAGGATATGTTAACAGTCGCATCTAATTAAGGAATCAGGAGATGTTAACAGTCACGTCCACGGAATCAGGAGATGTTAACAGTCACGTCCACGGAATTAGGAGATGTTAACTGCCACGTCTAAGGAATCAGGAGGTGTTAGCAGTCACATCTAATTAAGGAATCAGGAGATGTTAATTATCACGTCCACGGAATCAGAAGATGTTAACCGCCACGTCTAAGGAATCAGGAGGTGTTAAAAATCCCCACTGGGGAATCAGAAGAGATGTTGATCATTACGTCCAAGGAATCAGGAGAGTTGAACAATTACGTCCAAGGAATCAGGAGACGTTAACTGTCAAGTTTAGAGGAATCAGGAGAGGTTGTTAACCGTCACGTCAAGGGAACCAGGAGATGTTAACCATCACCACTAGGGAATCAAGAGGTGTTAACGGTGACGTCTAGAGAAACAGGGGATGTTAACAGTGACGCCTTGAGAAGCAGGGGGTGTTAACAGTCACATCTAGGGAACCAGGAGATGTTAACAGTCGCGTCTAAGGAACCAGGAGGTTTTAACAATGACGTATAGGAAACCAGGAAATGTTAACAGTGACGTATAGGGAACCAGGGGATGTTAACAGTGACGTATGGGGAACAAGGGGATGTTAACAGTGACGTATAGGGAACCAGGGGTGTTAACAGTGACGTATAGGGAACCAGGGATGTTAACAGTCACGTATAGGGAACCAGGGATGTTAACAGTGACGTATAGGGAACCAGGGATTTTAACAGTCACATACAGGGAACCAGGGATGTTAACAGTCACGTATAGGGAACCAGGGATGTTAGCAGTCACGTATAGGGAACCAGGGATGTTAACAGTCACGTATAGGGAACCAGGGATGTTAACAGTCACGTATAGGGAACCAGGGATGTTAACAGTCACGTATAGGGAACCAGGGATGTTAACAGTCACGTATAGGGAACCAGGGATGTTAACAGTCACGTATAGGGAACCAGGGATGTTAACAGTCACGTATAGGGAACCAGGGAATGTTGACTGTCACGTATAGGGAACCAGGGATGTTAACAGTCACGTATAGGGAACCAGGGATGTCAACAGTCACGTATAGGGAACCAGGGATGTTAACAGTGACGTATAGGGAACCAGGGATGTTAACAGTGACGTATAGGGAACCAGGGATGTCAACAGTCACGTATAGGGAACCAGGGATGTTAACAGTGACGTATAGGGAACCAGGGATGTTAACAGTGACGTATAGGGAACCAGGGGATGTTGACTGTCACGTACAGGGAACCAGGAGATGTTAACTATTAGTCCAGGATCCATGGTGCCGGTAACATTCATGGTAACAGTCACGTCTAGGCGGTCAAGAGACGTTAATGCTATTTACCATGGAGTCTCGTGTTAACGGTAGCTTCGAGGCTGTCATCTAGAGAATGTTTATGTTGTTTTAAATACCTAATATCTGTATATGCATATTGTCCATGGCCTTGTCATCTGTTCATTAGCAAGTTGGTGGAGTGTGCACATAGGGTTCTACATTTTCAATGCTAATTACTTGCGGCCTTTGTAGATGCAAATAGCATAGGAGTTTTGAAATGGTCCCAGCATGCACTGCTCCGGTCCCACAGTGAGACAACCACGTATCTGAGCCAGACCCTCGCCCCCATCTGTCTCGCCACATTCTGGGATAATTCATGTGTTAATTGAACGGAAATTTCTGGCAAACTTTTGCGTTTGTCGAATTTTTGTCTCATCAGTCACAATCATGTACGTCAAGTTCTCGTAATTATATAAGTATGAATCTTCTGGCGTTTGATAAAAAACATCCACAGTTGGAGAAACATTTCAAGTACCTTCTGATCGTATGCCTGTCTACCGTAACGATCTTGTACGCTGCTCATCGCGATAGGCAACCAACTACCGACGGGCGCCCTACCGCAGCACACACTTGTCCTTGTTTAGCGTGCATTGCTTGAAGACAAAGCACCGTAATGACGGAATTATCTCCCTTTGACTGCCAGTGCAGAGAGACACTCTCGCGCATTGTCTAATAGCGTAATAGACTCTGAGATGGCCTGGAGATTTCCTCATAGAATTGATCGTGCCAATCTCGCGAGCGATATTCAGGTAATCATTGGGTTGCGTACATAGCCTAATTGCATTTGGGACGACCATGAAACATTATTAACTTTATATGATCACGAAATCCCTATACTCTTACTGTCGTCTTTTATTGTTGTCATGGCAACTTAATATTTCCAGGTTTTACCGGCACTTGGGTACTAAACCTAGGAAATGAGTTTTCTGTTTGTAAATGTCATCGGTAATCTTAAATTGTGTGCTTAAATGGAAACACTGTAGACCCTTTAAAACATTTAAATTAAACGTCTGACAATCGATACAATCTCAGTTTGAAGAATTTATATAGGATAAATGATAGTCAAAACATTCAACTTATAAATTACTTGTTTTTAATCAAACGAAAATGTATAGATTGTCAATGGCACGTTTATACAGAAAATTCAGCTCGATTAGTGTAAAATTTGTTCAAACACCCACACTTAGACTCTCACCGAACGTACACACGCTCAGTGATGTTTTATAACATAAAGCACTAACTGGCGTTCTCTGGTGTCACGCTTTTTCCGAATCTCCGGGCGTTTTCCTTGTTCGTTGTAAGACATCATTTAGCGAGGGCCTCATTTAAAGAAAGTTTGTAGCTTCAGGATAGGTGGTAGTCGAAGCATATCGTTCAAATCACTGAGGTTCTCATGCAGTGTGGCTCAACGGCTCCCATTCACATCTCCGCTCGGGACTGCCTCCGGAGAATTTCGACCAATCAATACGCAGCGCCAAGTCACATGACTTCAGCTTACTCGCGCGACGATAACATTTGACAGTATAGGGAACGGACTGGCCTTGCGAGAGGTGGGGAGTTTGTAGTTATGTTAAAATGTGAGATTACGGACTACAAGTGTTCAAACAGTGACAAGCCACCGTGATACAACTTGTAGACACCCTGAGTGCCCACTTGTAATGAGATATGGAATGACAGCAACGCAAGACACAGGCGGGACGGGATCATGGGTTATGTTCAGCCCTACGACAGTCGCCTATTCACTTGGTGCCTTTGGATATGCTAAAATATTGTCTCCGATGTAAGCCTCGAGTGATTTTGGCAGGCATAATGCTGTGTGTTTTATTGATGTTAAGTGCGTACAATCTGGCAGTGATAGGAGCCGTGCCTGTAAGCGGCAATGATTACGTCATAGCGGTCAGGAATACGCTGCCCAATGTCCAAGCACCAGAAAAAGTCATTCGTCATAATAGAATGCTTCAAGATGCAAATTATAAAGATTTTAGTGTGTCGCCAGACTCAGGACATTTTGGCGGGGGTCCACTGGATAATACCAATCACCCCCCGGGCGAATTAAGTGACAGCAACATTTACGTGGATGATGATGGTGACGGGACGGTTGGGGGTGTTGTCCCCCCCGGAGTTAACCCCCTGAGTTCTGGCTTCAAGGAGGGCTACAGGACTAACCCCTCCCTGGTATCAAACGCTACAAAGAAACTCCCTGATGCGATTATTATTGGAGTAAAGAAAGGCGGTACAAGGGCGTTGTTGGAGTTCCTCAGGATTCACCCCCGAATTCGGGCAACTGGGCCCGAACCCCACTTCTTTGACAGGAACTACCATGAGGGCTTGTCATGGTACAGGTGAGTCGAACAGATCCGCCCACAGGGGGACATCGCCATCTCCGGGGCAGGGATGGGGTAGGGTTCTGTGTTACGTCCATGTATTTATGTCTTCAGGCCAAGTTGGCTGGGGTTGTGCATGTTTAAAAACGCTAGATATAGAACCTTAGGGAAGACATATCTGATATACATACATATACTTTGACATATTCAACACAGGCAGTTCATTTATACAGACATTGGCACGGGAACAAACACAAACATATATTTAGACACAACCTACATGGCTACAGATACATTTGCACCTGGTGTCTTTTCCACGTGTACTCGGCTATATCTTTTTATATTAAAATTATACTTCATCGAGATAATGATTCTTTGAAAGTAGGAATGTGCCCGTGTCGTATCTTCATGATTGCATGTTGCTGATAACTCAGGTGGGTGGGTGTGACAGATGGTTATGACAGGTACGTCGAGTCAAGTACACGTTGGATAAAGTTTGAAGTTTAATCTTCACCAAATAACTTCCGTGACTAACACGATAGCTAACAACAGGATAGTCATGACAGGCCGCAGATAGTTGCATACCTTGCGAGAATAGTTTAGAATGAGAGCTCGGGGAGTCTTCGATGACATCATGTTTATTCTGCATCTTCTCAAAGTTGTTGCTGGTTTATCTCGTGACTATACCCTACAAGTTGGACTTTATAATTTCCCGCAATGTGTACGACGTCACATGTTTCTCATCACTTATATTACATATTTGTAAGAACAAAAATATTTGCAATCATTTTTTAAACCTTCGTGTCCAGTCTCTTATCGTCGATTTTGATCATGTTTGGTTTGATTTGGTTTGGTTTGTTGTTTTACGCCGCACTCAGCAATATTCCAGCTATATGACGGCGGTCTGTAAATAATCGAGTCTGGACCAGACAATTGATCATGTATTTATTCTGGTAAATACATACAATGTTATATCATTGTCTATAAAATGAACTATAAAATATTATCAAATGTCAAACGAGTTTAAATACTGAAACTAGCAAAGCCATTTTGATAGCGACTAAAACATTCGTGTGTTCGAACGTCTTCTGGCTTGCTCCTTCGAAATATCTATTCACACCTTCGTTCAACGTACATGCAGATCCCTTGTGTCCTCGTTGATATTTGCCTCTGGGAACTGGAAAAGGCAATTTGAACGGCTGATTGTCATGTACAGGTGTATGTGATACCCAGAGGCCCAACACCACAGCACACACCAGTAGCACGAGCTTTGAATATAATATCATATTGGATCTGTCTTTCTTGACGTAGCAACGACCGTGTCGTTTTCATGACAATTTGGACCATTGCAAAACGATCTCAAGTACGTTCAATCGTTTATCAGCTAATGGTCCTCGGAGCATTTTAATTTTATCTCTAACTCAATTGAAGCCGATAATAGCAATTGAATAGTCTTCCCCAAGACGATAGAAGCTATATGCCACTTGTCATAGAAACAACACGTTGGTCTTTTGAGAGATGTTACCATAGGTTATGTAAATTATTTATCCATGGAATAACGCACTAATTGTAAGTAGGTATTATATTACTTTAGTTTGTGTATCTTTGGAACATAGATTTTTTTAGATCAACATTTTTCAGAAATTTGAAAAGGCCTGTTGATGAAATCGTTCGCGTGTATTATACATTGCAGTGAGCGTTAGAGGACGGTAACGGATTACAATAGGAACTATGAGATAAGGGACGACCTGGTTGAAGAGACTGCATGTTACCTGTGTTCATTTATTCCTTTTAGAGAACAGGTGTGAATTTGCACTGCGTTGAGTTGCTTTAAACTTGGATAATGTTACACCCGAAGTGACACTAGTGTTACACGCGAGACGACACTCGCGCGCATCTTCTTTAAACGTAATTTGGGATAGATGAGGTTAAGAAACCTTCTTTTGTAATTGAGTTAACAATAGGCGTCTGTTGAAATTGTTAGGAAATAGATGTGGGTTGTGCGATGGTGTTGACACGCACAAATTACAGGTAAGATAATAGCCGGGAACACCTGCGACACGAGACACAGAAGAGACTAATGTCTTTAATGGGCGAGAAAAAGGAAAAAAATGTCGAAAGAGCAATGTGACTGAAGTTTGAGTGATGTGTCATGTCTGTGTATGAGCCGAATGGACGGTTGAGTCAGTATTGACTGGTTGCCTGTCTAGTGTAACCTGGCTTGATTAATATGGTCTACTAACGACACCATTAACTACACAACATGCTTTCATCAGCTGCACAGTTTTAACGCGTTTCCCAGGTAAACCAGTCATTGAGCGTAACAGGCACTGTGATTGCGCCCGACGATGAAACATCACAGCGTTTATGAAAACTCCAATACGATCGTGTACCCTAAGGCTTCAACGCTTTCATGTCCTGGAAAAGTTCAGATATCAATAAAAAAAATGATTGGATGATACGATAATTAAGGAATTTATATTTTGATAAACATACATAGATGGAAATATGACGTCCATGCTGTTGAAGTGATGTACTACACGACTCTTGTAACGTTAAGGGAGTTTTTGTTTGATTTTAAGGTCCTTGATCGATCCAAATCCAGAAGTAATACCGTATTTTCTGTTTCCATGTTAATGTCATTGTCGACGTATTCATTGAAATAGCAACGTAGCTACCAGAAATTCTAAATACAATGAGTGTGTTCGTGGCTGAAAATGGGGGCCGTCATTGGAAGTGATACCGCCATTAGCGGTCACTTAGTTGATCAAGCTGATAACTTCAACCATCACTGGACGAGTGGACAGCGGTCATTTAGAGGTAAATTAAATACGGTCCTTTGACAATAGTTATATTGGATACAGGATAATAGTATGATTTGACCAGCACATATGCTACGGTTGTCCGACCAGCACGCCTTGTCTAATGGCCATATCAGAGTAGCATGGCTATATCTCGTCAACCACGGCCCATAACTCTCCAGATAAAATTGTTAAATAAGTTGAGATTGATCGACCTATGTTTTGTTCTTTTCTTATCGAATAGAATTAAGCATATTTACAAATTACCTCGCCGCATCAGTTCGATGGCATTAAGTGCGTTGATGCATTTGAAAAAAAATGAATGTCGCGTGTATTGTATTGGACAAGACGGGTAATAATACAGTTTATCCATACATGTAACGTTTCAGGATGCAGAATTGCTCATGTGAGGGAGAGTATATGCTATGAAGACACACACCCTCTTTATATTGTGATCAGCTATCCATAGGCTGTAATTGCACCGTCTATGCTCTGATTATGTCTACGCTTACAAAATATTCCTTGTTAGGCGGCCTGTATCCACGGGCTTAACAAGAACGATCATATCAGTGTGTTTATGACGCCATAACCCTTCTTTTCTTGTCTCTTTATAACGCAGTTTTAGGCCACGCGGTACAATCTAATTCCGGCGAGAACTCCGAGAAAAATGAAATTTAATCATAACCAACATTGGCGCCCAAGCATGACTAAACAGCGAGTGCCGACCCAAGGAAACCATGTATTAATACCCTGCACAAGAACCTATCAAACATATACAATATACATGTTTCTATTGAATATGTTTACACTGAGGCCAGGCAACGTGGATTGTACTATCACCTGGCTTTGTATGGCGAAGGAATTCTGAATTATTCAGCTGTTCATCACCAGTGATTTAATTCCGGTCACTGCACATATATAGACGTGTATGGTTGTTGATTCAGAGGGGGTGGTAGGTAGGGGGGGGGGGGGGGGGGGGGGGGGGGGGGGGGCGCAGTAGATGAGGGAGGAGGTTTAGGGAGGGAACTGCAGCGTTCCTGCGCAGTAACAAGATACACGTGATGGGGGTGAAAAAGGTTAAAGCTCGTTAACTGATATTCAGAGATAGGTACAAAACACTAGCGAAACCCGTTGTGTTAAAAACAGTTTCAGAGAAACAAATTGATGTAGTCGACAGTGGCAAGAACGATGATGCGGCATTCCTAGATAGAACTGTGTTTGTATTCCTGCTAAATTAAGATCTGAATCTTTGTTGAATCATACAGATTCTTATAACTGTACATAGCGGTTAAGCAGGTGTAATCACCATATACTGAAAATACTTTGATTTTCAGGTATCCATTCATATAATTGTAACCACTAGTTTTCCTTTAAAGCCCAATGCAATCTGTTTCAGTGGATAATCTTAAGCAGTTATTCTCTGGCGTTGACGTTTTTTTATCCATGTGACGTATTCATGGCTATGGTGTATATGTGTAGAAGCAAGCAATCGTGACGAAATGTGGTTAACACGTTTTCACTTTCTAAAGGCAGTTTGTGGAAAAGTTAGAGGATGTGTCTACAAGGATCACGAGACAAATATCAACCGAATTCGGTAATGAAATCAGTCACTTGATTATATAAATATATTATAGTTAGAAAATAAGATAAACAAACACTAATTTCTTTTAGATCTTTTGTAATCGGCATTGCGTTTTCATAGTATATTCGGATATACGATAATCATATTACATATATCATGGATATACATGGCAAGGATGTGATTAAGTCAATGAGATATATTACGCTTATTACAAACGATTTGGATCATCAATGTTTTTAAAAAAATTACATGCATTACGAATACGACTACCCTAAACTAAATATGAGGTTATCGTCTATTGTCTATCAAGGATCGTTGTTTTATAGAAGGGGCGGTGGGGTAGCCTAGTGATTAAAGCGTTCGCTCGTCACGCAGAAGGCCCGGGTTCGATTCCCAGCATGGGTACAATGTGCTAAGCCAATTTCTGGTGTCCCCCGCCGAGATATTACTGGAACATTGCTTAAAGCGGCGTAAAACCATACTCAATCAATCAGTTTTTTTAAGAAATTATGTTTGTCAAAGTCCAATACCACTATCTGTACAGGGAATGCGCATGCATAACGTTCATACTGCAGTGTATGTGGTTGCGTGAAGATACAGTCAATGATAAATGCATGGTCACGTGTACAATCCTCGTTTCGAGGACTGAAGTCTGCATGAGCACAGTGTAAACACCCTCAAAGAGAAACAGACAAAAATAACCCGCTGGGCAAAAACAAAAAGTATATACACTTGAAAATTGGAATTAACCAAACATTACAAACGTTACCAAAACGTTATTACTCTTAAGGTCCAAAACACAACTATGATACCCGTATCAAAAACATCATCACCGAATAACCATTTCATTTTAGCCACCATCAAACATTGGTGTATATTTCTTTTGCTCGGGGTTGTAAATTTCGAAGTTCCAAGAACACAAATAGCTCGGCCACATTGGACACGTTACAGATACGTCAATGGAATGTTTTTATTTGCCTCTATGAATCAATTGCTAATCTTTTAGCCAGGAATTTGAGAGTCTAAGCTAGGAGATGGCGATGAATAGATCAGCATCTGCTACAGGTCGTTCTGACCGGGGCAAGTTAGGGTCAAGTTGCAGTTTGACTTGAACCGAATTTCTTAAATCACAAAATGAATGATTTTGTTTGTTGTTTAACGCCGCACTCAGCAATATTCCAGCTATATGACCGCGGTCTGTAAATAATCGAGTCTGGACCAGACAATCCTGTGATTGACATCATGAGCATCGATCCACGCAATTGGGATACGATGACATGCATCAGCCAAGTCAGCGAGCCTGACCACCCGATCCCGTTAGTCGCCTCTTCCTACAAGCATAGTCGCCTTTTAAGGCAAGCATGAGTTGCTGAAGAACTATTCTACCCCAGATCTCCACGGGTCTCACAAAATGAATGATCCTTGTAAAGGTCTCAGGGAAGGATTACTTGATGACACGACACTATGCTCGGCGTGATATCACGCAACATACCTCATTCTTGGACCATATTCGTGAATAATCCAGTTTCAATGTTCAAATTACTTTTTGTCAACGGTAACAAATGTCAGGAAGTTGAACGGATTTGAGAGGAAACGGTTAGTAATAAATTTTAAATTAAAATCGCCATTCCCGATATTTATGTGTCATTTGTTGACGTGTAAAGCTTAAATGAAGGCAAGACTTGAAGTATCGTGTAAGAGTTAACTATCGGTTGTCAGGAGCAATGTCTCCGGATATGAAGCCATCTTGTCACAGTGTACCAGCATCCAGATATCTGTAATATGAAGACTGTGCTAAGATTAGTCATTATCCCAGCGATGCCTATTAAGTCTTGTCTACAATTTCCCAGCACAGTGGCTCTATTGTCGAGTAATGGCAAACGTCAACGCACCTCGAGAGTCTCATCAATGACCCCGCAGCGGACCTGGGAGGGGTAGGCGCGCGGAGATGAAATACACGTGTTCCCGGGTTGTTTTTGATGACCGGTGGACATTTGATTGACAGAAGGACATGATAATGACAAGTGGACAGCATCTCGACTCTAAGGTTACTAGGTAATCAGGAATCTGTTCAGCGTGATACTGGGCCAAGCTCCTTACATCGACCTTGTATATGACGTGATGATTGTGAGGTGGCAAGCTTGCGGCAGTTTAGTTCCAAGCAATTTGACCCACCGTGAACATCACGATGACATGTAGATTACAGACCCAGGACTATTAGCTTCTGTGGGTCGCTATTGTTGACTGAGTTGTGGCGCTGTTGATCTCGATTTGCGGAATAAATGTTTCGGTTAACAAACTAATTTGAGCACCTGGGATCAGAGGTATCAAATCCCACTGCAAAAAAAGGATGTATTCATTTTGAACCCGACCGCGTAGTTTTCTCAATTCGGTAACCTCTTTTCATAACAAACAGAAGGCTAATACCCTCTCTTGGCCCGACCCCACGTTCGATGTAGCATTCCGCGCCCCACCCCCACCCATCGCCACAGCAAGATAAATACAACTCAACACACGTGGGTCATGAACGGGGTTATCTCCCCCTCATCTCGGGCAGTGTCGGGGTAACGCCACCACCGTGGCGGGAGATGCCTCCGTCAAGTATTAGATGGATAAGTTTTCCAGGGAAAACATTTTTTTATCGCGGACAGGTGTGTTGAAGGCTATTTTCTAGCGAGAGGTATTGTTTGCGCGCGTGTAGAGAAACTCACGTTTATTTTGAAACACTGCTCTGTGTGCCCATAGTGCTATCAAACGAAAATCTCTTCATGCACGTGTTATTTTGTTGAAATGTTTAATTCTACATTACACTCGGTTATTGACATAGGTATCTGATCGGCGACGGTATCGCACGCTTCGGGCGCCGAATGAGGAATTCGCGCCTGTCCACACATAGCAGCTCCGCACTCGACTCCATTTGACGTGAGTCAGGTGGTGTGAGGAGCTTGAGCGACAACTGCAACTGGCTGAAATTGTCTCTCGGCGGCTTCAACACACAACGGCGTCTCTCAGCGACTGCAGCACACTACACTATCTCTCCGACTGGCGTTTATCTGATATGTTAAAGGTTACTGAGCCTACTGTTGTATATGTTTCGCATCAACGTTGTTTAGGGTTTCCGAGTTTGTTATATTATCATAATCAATATAATCACTTGGCTTATGAAAATCATTGTCAATCTCCATTAATTCCTTTTGCAGTAAACCTCGTTAGACTGACAAACAATGGTATATTTATTGCCAATTCCAGGAACTGAACGCATCTTCTGATCCTTTCTCGATTATTAGCGTTTTCTTGATTTTTATCACGTTTGATAACATGGCCGTTTGTCCTTGGGTTGAAAGGGTACCAACGCCATGTCGCGGGATTGCAAAGAGCAAATGTCATACAAAAATGAGATTGACATTAAACCTTGTGACCCTGGAGCGTATTACGTCAGGACTAGTGAATATTAGGATCAGATTTTCTAACGATGTTGTCACAACGATTTGCGTATCCTTGAGGTATTTGAGAGATTCTCAACTATGGATGTTACATGACTACGGAGATCGTCAAGAGTCGTGTTTGCGTCGGCTCCTCGTGGCCTGTCATCGAGTGCGTGTGTCAATAACCAACATAATTTACTGGTCATTGATAAAGCTCCTTGAGATCCAGGCTAGACTTCATCCAGTCTCCATACAGCCGTGGCTCAGAAGAGGGCAGCATAGGCTCACCGCGACATCAGGCGTCATCGCTATACGATGTGTCAAAGTCTCCATAACGTCGTCGCTGCCATTTTCTGGACTGTTTATCTTCTTGTGAACGGTGTAAGAATGCGAAAATTTCATAAAAGGGGACGTAACACAGCCTCATTAATGGCGGTAGGGTAGCTTAGTGTTAAAGCGTTTGCTTGTCGCGCGAAGTCCCGGGTTCGATTCCCCACATGGGTACAATATGTGAAGCCCATTTCTGGTGTCCCCTGCCGTGACATTCCTGGAATTTTTCTAAAAATCGCGTAAAACTAACTCACTCACTCTCTCTTAATTCAACACGGCAGCCAGTGATATGCTTTATTATTTTGAGTATGGTACGAGTATTATGAGTATAATATGCTAACCCATACGGCGTCGTCATATCACAACAAACCCGTGTCAGCAGCTTCCCACTGGCGCTGAAGAGCCGCTGAGCAAGTCTACTAGCATGGGTTGGGGTTATCTCTCGCGTTGAGAGTGGTGTCGAGAGCTTTGCAACTTTGACGACATCAAAGTGATGACGGCAACGCTGTAACGAATGTCAAAGCCAGCGGGATACTAGAAGATAGACTTGGAGGGGATAACTGAAAGGAATGGGAGATAACTCGAGTGTTCCGTGAGAAGGAACTTGATAATCAAACGCAATGCAATCAAGAAGGATTACGTAGCGCGCGTCACCAGCTTACGTGAAAGTGGTGCACGGAGAACCGGGGGCTTGTGTGCGGATTGAGCTCATCTTGGTCACCTGGGAAGTTTATCTTTGGCATACTCAGCACTGACGACAGATGCTGATGTATTGATAGTGCTGATGGCATGTCGGGGTAGCTTCTTGAACTGATAAAGCTCAGAGGTCATCCAGTAGGAAATTGCTTTTTACCTTATTTTTGATGCAGTAAAAACTGGATTTGTTTGTGCAGCAAGCTGTAGGAATTGTTTTGAAATACAAGTAGTATACGATTCCCCGATTTTTTCCCTAGCGATACCAAAACAGATTATTTTGGTTAGAACGGCTTGAATAATTAAATATTACATTTGAGTAGTGCGGCGAGCTATCTTCGACTAGTCTATTGATCATTTCAAATCAGTGAATTGTGTGACTAGATTTATATTCCTTTCAAAACTTGTTATGGTTGACATGTAGAGGACATTTCCAAATTTAACGCATCAGTGACCAAAACGATGCTCGATGCAGTTCCCTTTTTTGCCATGTACCATATGTTGTTTTCAGGTGAACAATTGACTTGCCTTTGCATGTGTTTGTGACGGGCGCCACGGTGGAGCAGAATACCCCTACCGATACCGCGATCACCTGGTATCATCACTATTTGATGGTGGTTCATACACGCATGCTCATGATACAGTCACAATCGTACAATCGCTTTAAAGCAGAGGTTTCTTGTGGCTTTGGAAAGGTCTTGTCGCTTTTATTTCATATTTTCACTAGTCCCGGGACTAGCGCTCTAGTTGCCGTGTCCAGTCCTGTAGAAATGAGTAAGTTATGGTTTCAATGCATGTCGGCTGTGTGTGTGTGTGCGTGTGTGCGTGTGTGTGTATGCGCGTGCGCGTGTGTGTGTGCGTGCGTGCGTGCGTGTGTGTGCGTGTGCGTGCGTGTGTGTGTGTGCCTACGTGCGTGCGTGTGCAGATTCTGTTCCATGGAAAAGGAACCGGCTCCCAGACTCTTTAGACACATCTGTGTAATCAGTGCCCGTCCCCTCGGCTGCTGCAACACGCTGTCACCCTCTCGACACTGTTGCTATAGTCGTTGAAAGGCTTCTCTATCGATAGCCAATACGGCGTTACATGTTGCAAAACACAGTCTAGCATTCCATTTAGGTTGAGATTTAAATCTCAGCCGACTATGTTACGTGTCCTCTCGGTTACACGGAATGTGGTAATTGATAAAACATATTCTGGTCGGAACAATATGGATGTGTCGACACCAGACGAGCGCAGACGACGCACAGCAGACAACCAACGGTGCTCGTTCAGAAAATTGGCACACTGATTTGAGTCAGGGCTATTAAATGGATGAATTGTCAAGGTAATTTACGGATAAATCAGTTAACTGGATTGATTTTTCCTGTTTGTTATTTCCCTGAATAAGAAGTTCCATTTATCGGATGTATAAACGTTCCATTGATTCCCTGCCGTAACTTGTGTTGGTCGAGGCCTTTTGAGAACCTGATCAAGTTAATGACTTGCATCCAATCCTTTAGAGCAAGCTTGTTGGAGTTGTTCTCTTCCATAGTGCCGATAATTTGATCATTTATCGAATCTGTTTGTGGACGGAGATTGGGCTTTGTTATAAAGTGATTACCTGTCCACTATGATTACATGATTTCTGAGCAAAGCATTGACGCTTGGCTGTGTATGTATTTTCTCTCGTCATTGCGAGCGGAATTTTCTCCCGTAAAATAATCACTCCCTATTGAAACAGGGCATAGAATTTTCATGCAAAATAAACACTGTTTCTATAGCTTGCTGTCAATACAACCATTCCCTTCCTAGGGGACCTATTAGCTTTTACAGGATTCACGTTAGCATGTAATTCTTGGGAGTGTTATGTCATTAAGGCTTTTCGCACTAGGAAATTACATTATTCGAAGGAAAAAGGTTAATAGCATGAAGTTGTTTTTTCAATGCTATAATTGCAATGTACATGTCAGCAGTTTTATTTTGGTCCTTAATTTGATTTGCGTAGTAAAACAGGCAGGTTAATCGTTTCATTATCGACGTTATGTTGGTGACATAGAGAGTTCTGCTATTCACCTCGCGTCATTACAAAGACAGTGGATATAAGCCTTTGTTCATTAATATATTTTTGTAATAGCATAAATATGTACCTGTTGCCCTGGCGTTTACATGGTATAAGGGATCAAGTTCGTTTGTAATCTGTATCTCGATATCCTGCTTCGAGAACATGGTCGTGTTTTCGCATGAACGAATTCCGAACACCGTGCTAATAGGTGCTGTACAAGATTCAACCAAGCCAATGCCATTCGTCACAACTCGCCCCTTTCCGTACCGTGTAAGAAACTACTTCCGGAATGATACGAGTAGTCAAGAAACTGAACTGGTTCTCAACTGTCTTCCAAAGTAACCAGCTTAATACAATGCGGGGGAAAAGAAAGTATACATTAAGTTTGATGGTGGCTAAAAATGGAACAAACAAGAAATGTTTTTTTGATGTATTTGTTACGGGTATGAAAGTTGTGTTTTGGACCTAAAGTGTGCAGTGTTTCGGCGTCTATGTGCATCGTAGGAAATTGTATGATTTGTGGGTCAATTTTATTTTTATTTCCAATTGTATACTTTTTTTTGCCCTGCAGTTTGTTATCTGTGGGGTAGTTTGATGGGAAGTGAGGTGTTTTTAGTGAGGGCGTGATACGGCGACACATGAGTAGTTACCACTTTGAGCAAATAGGTTTGTGTTTGTTTAACACCAGTACAGAAATATTCCAGCTATGTGACGGGAGTCTGTAAATATTCGCGTCTGAACCAGACAATCCAGTGTTTGACGTGCCATGTATCAACAAGGGCAGATCCAGTATTTTTAAAAGGGAGGGAGGGGTCCAAAATATCAAAATTTTCTCTCAGATAATATTGCTGCCTACAACATACTACATATGGTTTTCAAAAAGGGGTGGGGAGTCCGGACCCCTGGCCCCCACCCCTCTGGATCCGCCTATGATGAACCAAGTCAGCGAATCTGACCACCCGTTACCGTTAGTCATTAGGTTCTGGGGATCGATTCTACCCGGAGTCCAAGCTGGGGTAATAAGCAATGAATCCAACTTGTCATGTCCTGCGCCATTATAACCTCTTGTAGAATTAACTAAAAACAAATACAGTAAACTACGGTTATAACGAACTCAAAGGGACTACTAATTTTAGTTCGTTATAACCGTAGTTCGTTATAAGCATATATTCAGCATAACTACAGCAAATAGTCGGGACCAAAAAGTAAGTTCGTTATATCCGTCAGTTCGTGCGTGTTCGTTTTAACCGTATTTACTGTATGACAAATCGGCGTGCAGCAGAGTGTCCAGCGTCACATGGTGTGGGTATATTTGGCTAGGTATTCCACTGTTGACTCAGTCACATATGCTGGGGACGTTTTACATGTCATAAATGTCAAAATTAAGTGACACTTCTTATCTCCCATGTCCATTCGGGGTGCGCGCATTCATAAGTCCATCTCGCTTACAATAGCTACACACACATCCTTTCTCACATTAAGCAATACCAACAGAGTGAAGCACAAACCTCATTATGATTGCATTTGTGCCAACCAAATAATAGCATGTTTAACACACGGGCTATATTTACTCTCTCAGTATACCAAACATTGACGATTTGCCAGTTGTGGCTAGCTGAAAAAACCTTGTGATGGAGGAATGTTTTCCCTCCTTGTCCGCATTGAGAACTGACAAACATGGGGTAATAATCGCTTAGCGTCGCTGCACTGTGTTTTCTGGTCCCTTCCCCCGTCTTACAAATTGAAGTGTTTGCAGTGTGGCTGTTGTGGGTAGGGAGCAAACACTCGGCACGAGTCGTAAGGAGCTGTATGGAACACATGCGGGCTACTGGCTTTACACACAGGCCAGTCTTGCAGATGCTCATTTGTGAATCGCTTGCTCCATTAAATATGTGGAATTTGGGAGTAATTGGGATCATCTCTTTGGCGTGAGATGTCGCATGTCTTGGGAGGGGGGGGGGGGGGTGATTGTTAGGGGGAAAGGCCCGAGCACACATCTGGCGGCGTCTTCCCATTTGGGCACGAGGGCGACAATATGGCGGACCTTTGGAGAAGACTCGCTCCACAAACCTGTTGTCAGTAATTCTGTTAATTTCTTTTTCAGTCTTGTGATGATATTAATAATTTGCAACCCACTTTTTTTAATAATGAGAATCAGTTGACATAAATATTGGTCATACATTGTGCTATGTGATGATCAAGGACTGCTCGCCAAATCTTAGACTAATGCTTAGTCTCAGAAAATATGTCATTTTGAAAGAAAAAAAATAATCCATTTATATTGAAAAGGAGCCTCAGTGAGATGGAAACCTGAACCGGTGGAAAATCTAGACTTGCTTCAACGGTTATAGCATTACAGTCAGGGCAAGGCCGTAGTTAACTTTTTTGACAGGGGGAGGGGCAAATATTTGTACAAGTATCACTTGTCCCCAACTTGATTCAAATAAAACTGTTTTCTATAAAAATAACCCCCCCCCCACCCCCACCCCCCACCCCCCACCCCCCACCCCACCCGCTGGCTACGGGACTGAAGGGGAAATAATTTGGTTCATGGAATGTTAAAAGACCAAATTGTTACCAAACGGGTTACGCAGATGCTACACTGGTCAATATTTCATGGTTTTAAATTTAATTTGTTAAACACAAGATGGTACACATACTCTCTCACCCATTCTCTACTCTCCAACCCTCGTACCATTTTCTATATCCCCTACCCTCTCTCGAGATCATATTCCGCCTGACACCATAACGTCTTTTACCTTCTTGAATAACACCAGACAACTTGCTGGAAACACATTTTGATATTCTACAATGGTTTGTGCGCGATGACATCAAACATTTTGGAATCCCCATAATTTGATATTTATTGTCAATATCTCTGAAATCCGAACATTTGAAATAAATGGAAATCACTTGTCATTCAATACCTCAGTGATAGTAACGGTTTTATGGCCAGTGTTCTGAGTTCAGTAAATCAGAAATATTCTAAATCTGGAACTGACCTCGTAATCCAAGATATCACACGTCTCATATTTCAGTGTAACATACAACGTGCACAGCTATTGATTTCGACATCAGTCCATTAACGGTTATACTTGAATCACGCAGGGATTTTTTCAATCCGGTCATTCAGCCAGAATACACTGGTCTCCGTATTATTATTCTTATGCATTTTTTTCACAGATATATTTGTGAACGATGGACTCGCCATATTATCTTCATTACAGATTTTAATGATGAAAAAGGTTGAGAGACGAGACCATTTCTTTCCGTGTGCAGTATATTCTTTAAAACATATTTACAAGGATTTCAAATATTGATTATTTTGTTTTTACTGTGAAAAAGCATGTTTGTGTAAATATTCGTTTTGAGATAAATTTGTGTTTGAATCAAAATGGTATAAAAATAATCTTTGTCGATTTTCCCTGGCCATGGCCATGGCCAATACATTCAGCTACGATTTTGTATAGTGATGTGATGTAATCACGATATCGTACAGTATTTGTTCCCTTTGATATGACACATTTATGACACTGAAGTCGACTCGGGCGCCATCTGAGTGCGAAGTCTACGGGTTCTATTACGTTAAAGTCCAATGAATAGCGAAACAAAGGGAACAAATGATCAGCTTGGTTTGAACTCAAAACATTTTTTGTCTTAGAGACGAGAAAGTCAGTCCAAGGGGAGATAATAAAACTTTCCCTGAAGGAATGTTAAAGTTAATTTCTATCTTCGGGGCGTATGATTGAGAGAAATTGCCAAAAAGATTTTATCAGGAAATAACTGGATTATTTTCAAAACGCCCGGAGTAAAAGGCTTTTCTTTGCAGCGGAAGTGGTATGTCCAGGGGTGAAAGCAATACACGATCCATCATCGGTCAACGCTGGCCTTGACGTAGACCTTATGAGGAGGGGAACAGGTTCAGGTCTCTGCGCGTTCCGTCAGTCAATAGCAAGTCGCTGGTGTGATCTATCATCGCTGTCAAGCGTCCGACCGGACATAACACTGATGAGGATCAGGGCCATCATCACCTTGCTTGTCTCGCTGCTGTCAATACCCTTGTCCTTTTGTTGTCTTGGACAGTGTTAATTTCTAGCAGTGTAGATTATCTGTAGGAGCCGCCATTACCGACCTTCACCTTAACATGCCCTATAAGGATATGATATTTCTATAGTTCATTTTTTTATCCACAAACTTAAGCAAAATAACGTTGGAAGTTTTGTAACGTTGCGCTAACAATATTCCAGTTATACGACGTCGGCTTTAAATTATCGAGTCTGAACTAGACAATCCGGTGATTGAAATTGTAAGCAACGATCCATGCCGTCAGGGTACGGTGACAGCTTTGAACCAAGTCACTGAGCCTGACCACCTGATTCATTGGATTGCCCCTAGACTAACATTAGTCTCTGAAATCTTATATTACACAATATCCTTCTTGACTCTAAAGTAATAAAAAAACTCCCTATGCTGATTTCAGAATGTGGAATAGAGCTAGCTTGAGCTGGCTAGACTTGCTTTTGTATGCATTTCTAGATTTTTTTTATTCTCATAAAATAGATATATTCCACGGTCATGGTGCAGAACTAGATCGCCCCTTAGCATAGGTTGCTGGAGGCCACGTCTAACCAGGAATCCGCAGTGTTGGAACTGCGTTGAACGTGAATTCACTATTTAAAGGGAGAGCTTTGTACGGTATATTTCTAGGAAGCTGTTAACAATTTTTCTTTCTTGTCTTTATCATCTTACTTACAATGTGATAAAAACTATCAAGTTTTTAACTATGAAACTAGGCAATGTAAATCTGTGTGTCTGTTTCTGTGCACCCAACGACTCATCTTCATTAATGGCCGACCTCTTCTTTGTGAAGATTCTCTATGGATAACAATGCCTCAGTGGCAGATTTTTTTCTATCGGAAAATGTGTTTATCTAAATATGGCGTGGTAAGATTTGACAGACAAGATCATGTAGACATTTAAATATTGAGTCGTAGCTACGAAACCCCCCCATCCAACAACCGAGTCCTTTAGTGCGTCATGTACCTGTCCCGCTCCTCCCTACCCACACATAGTTTGAACGCTGTCACCCCTCCCCCACCCAACACCACCAGCATCTCCCCATTTGCAAGTTGTCATCTCCCCACCCTATCTCTTTTGAACACAGTCGTCGCACTACCCTGGGGCGAAATGTGTTAACTCCGGTCTGGTGTCGGGTTATCTTTTCCGGATGGGCGCTTCAGAATTTCTGAATTCTGAAATGACAGGCTTTTAGTGTCAGGATTGGTTGAAAAGCCGTAATGAAGCATGAAAACAAGAGTAGATTGTTTGCTTCGTCGGCTAGACAGAAAGCACTGTAGTTGGGCCAAAGACTGACAAAAACTTTCAAAGAAAGTGCAAAGACCGCCATTTGTCAACCTATTTCTCTCCTACCTGCATCGACCTGATCTCCTAACACAACACCTCGGGCGTCTCCGGATCATTTCGTAATTAATAGTCCCCTCAAGTAAAATGACAAAGAACGCCAAATTAGTGTTACAAGGGACCCAAGGAGGCTCTTGACACCATGATAGCCCCTTAGCCTCCCCAAAACAGCCTCTCCAGCACGAACACTGTATGTATAGTGGTTCTTGTGCTGGCGGAGTGGCCAGGTACACACATATAGGACCCGCAATGACACACTGTTACGAGCTTGAAGTGGGGCGCTGCATTGAGCTCGTGTCGTCTGTATGCTTGGTTAGGCTTCAAGTACCGTTTGATCTTTGGGGTAGTAATTGATCTCTTGATGAGAGTAATGAAATAGAATGTTGACATGCAGTAATGCAGGGGTCTGGTTCATGTTTAAATGCTTCTATCTTTGTCTCCTTATTTGTCTGTCTGTCTTTGTCTATCTGTCTCACTTCCTTTCTCTTTCTCAATGTGTCTGTCTCTCCGTTTGGCTTGCACAAGTCTCTAAGGCAATGATTATTAGTTTAAATCACAATTCCTGGATGATATAAAATAAAAAGAACAAGTTGTCCCCGTAAAAGATTGGTCTCTTTAGAGGACTATATTCTTATCTAGACTTGCCTATTATACGGGTGGAATTACTATACAGTAAACTACGGTTATAACGAACTCAAAGGGACCGCTAATTTAAGTTCGTAATGACCATAGTTCGTTAAAAGCATATTTGCAGTATATATGCAACAAATGGCCGGAACTAAAAATTAAGTTCGTAATATCGGTCAGTTCGTTATAATCGTGTTCGTTATAAACGTAGTTTACTGTATACACTATACATCCATGGACTGACCATTCGGTACAGACTTGGAGCAAGGCTATCTCCCGCGTATATCGTTATTTCTCTCACTATCTTTGTCTCTTACGATTTCACAAATTTAATATTAACAGAGAACTCAGATTATGCATAACCTCATGAAACCTACAAAATGAGAGTCCATGTCTTCAACGTTAAAACTTTCTTTAAATAACAAGCACAATAATTATACTTATTCCTAGACTTGTAATTAGTACGTGGCTACACCACATCGCCCCGGGTGTAAGTATTTCTGACTGGCCTAACGTTACACGCATCGTGAGCTCGTGATACCAGAGTGGCTGTCCCACGTTCATTACCACCGCGGTGCCAGCCAATAAGTCCAGAGTTGTTCTTAGACCTTTGATGCCAAAGTCAACACCCCCCACCTTGTTATGAACCTCTTTGTAGGAGTCTCTATGGAACCTTGCGGTCTTCAACCAATTCTTCTGGCTGTGTTCAGGAACGGAGTGGCCATGTTTACTTCCAGGGCGTTGGTTTAATGTTACGAGAAACATTACCAGCTGAATGATTCAATAATGGTGTGAGCTGCTACCCAGGGCGACTCTGTCAAACTCTATGAAAGCCTCTTGATGTGGTTGCTTGACTTCGGGGAACACTCTGTGAAGAAGGTCATTAAGAGAAGAAAAGTATACAATTCTTTGAAACTCGACTGGTTGTTTTCCCGTTAAGCTATAAGAAGGTGCAGGGAGATGTTGTGTAGATGGAGTTGTTTTTGTGTCCAAACAACCGCTTTGTTGTTGCTGTTTTGTAAACAACAGCTGCTGGTTAGGTTGGTGTGGTTGCAGAGGCTCGGATACCAACATAACGTTAAGAGCTACTCGAGTGTTGTTTCCTGTTGTGTGCGAGGAACAGAAAGGCAACACGTTAACACTCGTGCTTCTGGCGCGCATCTGTAACCTCGTCTCATACTCCTGCGTATAAGTCTACACGGATATCCAATTTCATATATTACAACTTTTGAAAACGTAAATAATTATGAAATCAAGCCCCATAAAGTGGAATCTCTCTCTCTCTCTCTCTCTCTCTCTCTCTCTCTCTCTCTCTCTCTCTCTCTCTCTCTCTCTCTCCCTCTCTCATATGTACCACTCAAAATGTTTTGTTTGTTGTTTAACGCTGTACTCAGCAATATTCCAGCTATATGACGGCGGTCTGTATATATTCGAGTCTGGACCAGACATTCCAGTGATTGACACCATAAGCATCGATCCACGCAACCGCTCAAAATGCGTTGACAGATTAACCTTAGTAATATCAAAGAGTTGGGTGTTTCTGAGAAGTATATGTCGTTTACGACGATGTGACATGATTTTGACCTTATCCTGGTCCATCTGCACAAAATGATCTTAACTCTAAGACTACTGCTACACTTTAACAGTAACTGAAAAGCACTAATATGGCTTTGTGCAAGTAGGCCCTGATCCCCGTTCCTTAAAACTACATCAGCGCTTAGACGATCGTTTCTCCCATACTTTAACATAGACGGAGGACAGCCTTTCGCTAAGATCCCTTTGTTGAACGGACCCTGGTCTTGTTTCGACACACTTCTCGACATACATTGCTATTGCTTTATCATCAGTCGAGGAAGAGTGGCGTGAAATACATTAACTAGCTACATAAGAACACATATTATATCGTCTCAACATAATAGTTGTCACTATATGGCTTTATATCGACACCACGCTTAGCTCGACAAGCAGATAACTCGACGTATTTTTGAAGATCCCAAGGCCGTTGAATTAATGAGTTTTTACTGTAATAGCAGCGTTTATGACGGTCCATAATTGGAAGAGTTTAGGTGCAATCTGACACTTTGTCAGTAAACCGAGTCGATGGAATCATGCTAGATTTACCAAACTGCGATTATCCCCCGACACTATATCTGCATTACATATTTATCAGCACTGCATGCAGTCTACACGGTGATGGTCGAGACATTATATAGGTGCATTATCGGAGTACGATTTAGGTAATTAACTTTTATGAAGCCAGACTGGCGTGTTGGAAAGAAAAGCATCCTTTCACCACATATCCGTCATCGACCGACACCTATCTGAGACAGCGTTATACAATTACAGTGTCAAAACCTACACATGTTCCTCCTTGTTAATTATATCTGTTTCGGGAGCAATCAGGGATCACCCACAACCTATTACAGAGAGGGTAATTTATATGATCACAAGATGACGTGAATGAAATGGATGGTTTCACAGCCTGTATTGATTGGCAGCTAAAACAACGAACTGTCTTCACATTCCCACAGCACCCTGGCATTATTCGGGGCAATATTTCACGTTCGGGACAGTAACGTTCTAAGGGGGTAATGAAACCCAAGCTAAACCATATTGTCCCTTGCGCTGAAGCAAGCCTTAATGAGATTCTGATGTTCGCGGTGACTTATAACAATCGTATGTAACAATATTGATGACTTTCACAGAAACCAGGGTTGGTTTTGTCAAAGTTGATGGATGTTGGTCTTCAGTTTTACCAAGCCATCGCATTCAGGAACAGTCGGGCGACCTCGGGATTTCCCGTGAAAGTTCGTATGCATGAGAGTGATGAACAGGGCACCTGTCGTTGAATTCGGACGTCGCTCACGATATCGGCTTGGGCGTAGGATGGTTGGTATTAAGGGTACTGGTTAGAGCATCCGTTCGCTACTCGGAAGACACGGGTTTAATTTCTTACATGTATGCATTTCTATTTCTGAAGCCCATTCTTTGTATCCCATAAGGTAGTATGGATCCGACTGAAATCCTACTCTTGGCTTTCTAAAACTAAGCCTTTTCTTGATCTGAGACATGTCCCTCTATCAACAAGCTGCTACTTAATCGAAAAGTAAATTATACGACAGAGCAGGATATCAGACAATGAGTTACAGCATCATTAAGTCCCACAGTGTTCCGGCAATGCGTCTGGTTTTATCCGAGGCGTACTTCCACACTGTGCTCTCCGAAGAGTTTCGATAGAGACACGATGATGCGGAAGCATCTGGAATCGCTTCGTAAAGGCAATATGTACTGTTCCTACATCTGTGTACTGATTAGTGGATGTGTTTTGTATAAACCCGAGATGCTTCCTGCCGACAGGAGTGCGTTCCGAATGGGAGGGAATATAAACCTACGATTCTGCGGTTATTATGAGAAAAAGGCCGCGATTTAGCTGGAGCTCTTCATGAAATCTATTGAGCTCATTGTTGCTCTCAGGTTTCCCGTGAAGGCAGGGTAAAACACCTTCAAAGACTTGAAGCCCTAGCAATGAGAGAAACACGCTACTTTGGAACAAAACGTAATGAAAAAATCACAATGTCGGCTCCAGCTGTCTTTGAAGAAGCGTCGTGCAAGCCTTGTAACACCATCGAGAACTTCCGCAATTCAGAAGTTGAAGTGAACTAGAAAACACGCAGTTGAAGAGCCCTTTGCCTCACTGTGTCTTTGAATTGTTTAGGTAAAACATATTGGTTGTTCTTTACATTCGGGGTTCTGAAACAGCGCCAGTTTGAAGTAGGAAGAGGTTTCGTTCTGAAAAATGTGATCGCCGGAATCTACAAGAAATACACAACATTCTTTATCTGTTTTGACATCAGCGTGTAACCTCGGAAAGTTTCCTTCAACTTGTTACGCACATTTGATTTGTCGAATATCAAATTTTCACATCTGTCAAAATTTACATAACTTAGTTTTTTTTCTTGACTGTTATGTCTTCTCGTCGGTTTTTTGTCTCAAAATACACTTCGAGTAACATTGCCGGAGATCGTTACGTTATTGAATTTCAAGTCTGTTTCTGTATTCCCAGTTTTCCAACGTGCACGCTACGCATCGCGTGTATTACGTAACGAAATGATCCTAAACCAACATCATTACGTCTATTACGCGTAACGTATGTTTAAGAACGGCAGTTGTAACCTGCTAATGTCCCGGCGTGGTAGAACGGGGCAGTACTGGAGGTATTGATTGAAGCGTTGTCCTGACTGTGAGCCGAGAGACCAGTTTAATACTCTCTCATCAAATATGTATGTCTAAACTCATGAAGAATTTAGCCCCGTGTCTCCCGTGTGACTTGAACTGGGGATGGGATAACGAAAGAGGGTTGGCTCTCGAGCGACACCGACAACATCTTCGTGGACGCTCAGAAGCTTCACAGCACAAAGCAACACTCAATCTCTCTGGACCAGTCACGGATGAAATTGAAAACTTGAAAACGTTAAGCATTGAAAGTATGCACAAAGAGATTGATAAAGGGGAATGTTTTATAGTCTTCCCTTAAAGAATAGAAGCAATTAGAACTCTATTTAGTTTGGATTAAAAATAATAGTCATTACAGATACCGCGTTGCTCTTGAACTTGACATCATTGTAACAAAGACAATAGAGTGTTTGAACCAGAGTTGTGCAATTATTTGTATTGGATTGTTCTGACGGGTTGGAGTTCTGTAAAAGCTTCATTCCAACAATTTGTCGATGCATTTCAATCTCATTATTTTCATTTCCACTTCATATTTTGTCAAATACAATGTGTACATGGACGTGGAAATGATACAATACAATATGACACGCGTTTCATCTGGATCAACGTGATGGCTTTGTATTGTATTGGGGAGCCAGTAGTGTCAAAATTATCAAGTTCCCAAGCAACTCTTCCACGTATAACCGACGTCAAGATGTCTGGAAATTGACTTCAACCGCCCGGTTTTACCAGCGTAAGTGGGGGGCGGGATATATTTGTGTTGGAGATCAAGGCTTCCATTGTTTTGATCGATTCTGATCTTTTCTACTTCAGTGTTCGTATGTCACTTGTCGAGTTGGCATGTGTTTCGAGGATCAGTCATTGCACTTGAGGGAGGGGGTTTCTGGTTCAGGCGACAAAGTGATCGTAAATTGATTTGATGTATATCCATACCCCGCGCTATCAGTCAAACAGAACTAATATGACGGTCAGTGGTAGATACTGATAAAAGGTGCTGTTTACTCGATGTTTACTAGTCTGGTGTCCGACTGCGAGCTGTTTTTCTGCCGTCCTCATTACCGACAATATATTTGTCTAAATTGCTCTCTTCACTGGACCATTTCATTCATTTTGCTAAATGACCACTGTGCGAGTTCCAAATATCAATCGTGGTTATGAATATTATAACAATTATCAGAATTATTATGGGTACATTAATATGCGGTTGCTCATCGGGAGAAGAGTATATTGTAAATCTGAATATTAATCTAAACAGTGTCTATAATAAACGGATATTAATGTCTACAGTAGAATGGAGTAAATGACATGTCCGGCCGTTTAATGGGGCTGTGGATACCAGATGGACAAATCACTGATCCGTTAAGTAATTGAGCTAATATCAACCCCGGGCCGGGCCAGCCTGTCACAACACGTTCATTCTCGGCGTTGTAACCAGCTTTGTTTGTGTTCAGATACAGGTCATTTCGATCAATAATATTTATATTGCAAGGACCATTTTACACCAACAACACCAACAACATGTACCACAAGAACATGTAAAATATTCACGGACACAATATAACCGACATGCATGACATATTTGTATTTGCATACCTTCAACGCTAGGTAAGAGCGTTGTGCCATTGAATTAACATTTGAATTACCATATGTTACCAATGGCAGTACGAAGGTTAACTAAATTTCGGGATGTACAATATATTAATTCAATTTGTATGAATACACAAAACCGGCACAGGAACAAACCTACGAATCTACATATCAGGGAAGTCAATTGTAAATATCGTATCGGATTATTCAATCAAAAGATTAATTGCTTCATTCAATGATAGCTATTGTGATGTGAATTCTGTAATTAAGATCGTAACAACACAGCTGACGTATGTTATTCGTTTTTGTAGAGAGCAGATGCCGTTGACGACACCGGGCCAGCTCACCGTCGAGAAGACCCCAAGCTACTTCGTCACTCGCGATGTCCCAAAGAAGGTCTTCAACATGTCCAGGAACGTGAAGCTGATCGTTGTGGTCAGGGACCCTGTGGTCAGAGCCATCTCGGACTACACCCAGGCAGCCAGTAAAAGACCAGGAATGAAACCCTTTGAACAAATGGCCCTTCTGGACAACAGAACCGGCCTTGTGAACTCGTCTTGGGGTGCAGTGAGAATTGGAGTATACCCCAAACACCTTGACCGGTGGCTCAAACATTTCCCACTCCGCCAGTTCCACTTTGTGAGCGGGGAGAGACTTATAGTGGACCCGGCGGGCGAAATGGCCAAAGTTCAGGATTTTCTTGGTCTAGAACGGGTTATAACGGACAAACACTTTTACCTGAATCAGACTCGTGGATTTCCATGTCTGAAGAAACCAGGTGGGAGTGGCAAGCCTCATTGCTTGGGGAAAACGAAAGGTCGCCAGCACCCTTCTGTTGACCCCCACGTGTTACAAAGACTACGGGACTTCTATAAACCTTTCAACTTGAAGTTTTACCAAATGGTTGGTCAGAACTTTAGGTGGCCTACATGATATCGGTGCTCAAAGTCACGTTTTGATAAAAATGAGATTGAAATAATTTATTATATGTGTGTTACAAGATTCTTGCCTTTCTTCTTGGTCCCACTGTACTACCTCATGGCGCTGATTGACCGCTGACCCGACCCTGGGATGGAAGAAGAACCAACACCGGCGATGGTATGTCATCGTTGCACAGAAACAGACGTTCAAGAAGCAGATGCCTTTTGACCAGATCTCTTTAAGAACAAGTATAGTGTCGATGGTATTCCTAACCATGTAAGCATGGCTCAAGGAGGTTCCGGAAGGGCCGGCCTTCGGGCTGGACATCCGGGCATCTGGGCATCTGGACCTTAACATTAATTTCGTTGGTAAAGTTTATTTCAACCCTTAGTATTGTCACAAATGGTCACTGGTGTCCGTCAAATTAAGACCTCGTTAGTCCGGAAAACTTGTTACTCCGGACAATTCCTGGCAATTACTGTTGGTACGTTTACATAGCTACAAAGGAACATTACACTATTCAAATGATTCAATTATCCGGACATTTGTTAATCTGGACGATTGTATGGGGAACGGTTCTGGCTTGATTAACGTGGCTTCATAGCACGTGGTAATTTCAAGCGCTGTTATAAACCTACTTAAGGCAATTTTGGAAACTAAGGAAACTATGTTTTGCAAGTTCAGCAAAACTGTAAAAGACAGAGATATTGCAGTATGTTGTATATGTTCTCTGTGTAGAGTTTCGTATATTCATTGTGATGTCCTCTTGCTGTCGTTGGTCACACAATGTCTGCAAGCACATTTCTGCCATGTTTTTCTTGCCAGATATCAGACGAGAAGTCTTATTTTTATAAACCTCGTCATGTATTATTTTCAAGCCTAAAAGATTTTTCAATTGCCAGTAACAGAAAGTACTTATTTTTGTACACGAGTCTGTACGCCCATGCTGCAGCTCTACCCACCTTCCAAGATTGTGTATTTGTTTGTGGGGACACGTTCATGTGATAGGATTTGAATGAGTTGCACACAAACCCTCCTTGTCATGCTTCCTCCAGAACGGAATGGGATGATGTCACCAGCTGCCATTGCGCAGGCGTTAATGTTACTATCAGCCTGTTGCATGTCCCGGATGGAGTTAAGTTTAACCTTTACTTGGGCAATAGCCATGTGGGTATAGGATCCATACGCTGGGATGAAAGGACTCTCAGGATGTGGAACGCTTAGCCATCGGACTAAGAACTCAGATCTGAGGTGTGAATGCGGTTGGGGACAGACATGAGACTACCCCCATCCTCCCTGGTCTTAGTTACGTGGGTAGTAAGGCGTCGTTTCTCTGACCTCGTCTTTTTATTGTTAAATACGGGCCTAATCAAAATTTCAACCTTATTCAGGGCGTGGGCAACTGCAATAAATGTGAACGGCTGCCACCAGTCCGGACATATGTAAAGGCAAGATGATATTGACAACTGCACATAGATATATACACTGACACGCGTGTGATATTGCCTTGTATGAATGAGAGTGTGTGTAGATATCGACATTGTATTCTATATATTGACATTACTATGTAATGTTACATAACTATTATCATAAGAAATCAGTATACACGTTTATACATTGGGCATTTCCTTTTTCTTTCCAAAATATGAAATGAATCCATATTTGAATTGCTTTAAATCTCAATGATATTAAAACAAAGTATTATTGAAAATCAAAATATTGTTCAATGAAAGTACCGTTTAAAATATTGCTGTTTGTCGTTGCGAAACAATAATGGATTTTAGTCGTGAGATTGTTCGGAGCTATTGTTATGTTCAATGCAACGAGGATTGTTGTTGGTTATGTGAACGCTTTGAGCAATTCGCATATTTGTTGTATATTTCTTACAATGCATTAAGTGCTACTGTGTCTTCAGACACTGTATATCCTAAATTATTCCTGTTTAAAACAGTATCGGGGTCAGTTTCAGGTATGTGTATATTCTTGACTACTCCGAACTCAATTCCACAATGCATCTGGAAGAAATTTGCGTTTGTAATGTGATACGTTATAAGAATTCTGTTATTATATTTTGTAATTACGTCGATTTCATTTCTACTTTTATGTTGGCTACAACGACTGATTACCTTCTGATATATAGCATAATACCACTAATTATCAATTATACTATCTTGAGACTGCTTCGACAGCATATATCAATCTGTCCCCAGGTATTCTATGGGCACTGATTGTCAACCAGATCATCATCGGTTGCACAAATATGCCCCGTGTTCCTAATTATGTTCAAGTACTTATGGCATCCATTTCCTCGTATGTCCATTAAAACAGGGTCAATATTCTATTCATGCGCTATTCACGTCTATTCACATCAGTAACTAATGCGATTCATTATCTCCAGGCATTGTTGTCAGTGAGGTTACGTTGTTTTGCCAAATATGAATTCACCGATCTGATACGCATGTAGCATATGAAATCCATGTAAAATTGTGAATATTAGATTTTTTAACCGCAGGAAAGTCCACTTATAGTACTGTTATCATCCTGTACATATCACAATCTCTCGCGAGATCACTGTAGAACCGGAAGTCGATGGCAGATTCGCTTGGAGAAGGGGCAAGAAGTTTGATGAGATTAGTGTGTGATAATAATTCAAACTGTTGTCTAAAATAATTTATAATTTTAGAACCAGGATGACAAAAGTTTTATTGAAACAGTCAACTCCGGCTATTACGAAATCGGGTATATCGAACATCGGTTATAGCGAACCTTACTAACCTTTGAGCTGAGCTGGGTTAACTGACCTTAATGGTCAAGTTAATTTCGAATATATGAAGTAACGAACCATTGTTAAAGATCCGGTTGTGGTTATCCCGAAGTTCGATATACCCGGAGTTGCCAGTGCCCCGATCCGAGTGACGTCTCACCTCGACTTCTGTATGTATGAATGATGTATGATCCTTTATGGATCCTTGGACCATTTGCATGGAGATGTTGTTGTTGAAACAGTGCAAATAAACATATTTTAAGATAAACGTTGTCTGTGTATTTTCCACATTCTATCAGTCTGCCCATGGAAAACCCTCAGCGGGAAGTCCTCTTGGTTAATTGCTTAAATTACCTGAAACATTTACTTGACATTCAAATTGGTGTTTTCCAACAGAGTAGGGTGTAGAGCAACAAAACGTATGACGTAGTAGGAAGATAGTGTATGACAGTTGACATTCAGATACCTCTGATTAGAGTCATATGATATATTGAGCTTGATACATGGTACGTCTCGATTACAACAAATCCAAATTAGTATTATCAGAAATGCAGAGTTCATGTTCACCGCTGGTATAATTTACGTCACTTATTCCACAAGACAATATGAGAGGCAGGAAATACCAATGCACATTAGATACTGACTCACAGAGGGACTCTGGGTGATTAGGTTTCTGGTTATACACCGACATATGCATTTTAAGTGGCACATTTAAAAAGTGACGGTGTCCATTTCCAACACGGCCCTAGTCATTCTGACGTGAGAAGGCTTGTGCAATGATTATATATAGACGGAGCCTCGTGGCGTGTAGACGTGGTTACCTTGGTTTCCTCGAAACAGCCAATCAGAACAACACCTGGACTCCTTCGAATAGCTTTTGTGACGTCATGTAATTGTTGACAAGCGGAACGGAGCTTCAGCGGCTGTGCACGAACGATGACGTGAACGGCAGCCTTCCACTACCTGCAGGCGACGCAAGGACCCAACTGGATATCGATCACTTTAAAGGTTAAAAATCAAAATGATAAATGAGGATTATTGAACAACAGACTGTAACCAACAGCAACGTGTCTCACGTGATCCCTCTTTGCACCCCGACCCCTAAAAGAAAGGTCCAATATGATTTGTAAATTGAAAGTTTCAGAATTATTATACTTCCACAACGTTATTTGCCATGACGTATAACCCGCCTAGCAGATAAAACGTGTTACGATGTTTCATGCCGATTTAAAAACACCATCGCAAATGGAACGCGTCAAAATGTCCAGCGGTATGGGCATAGGCGGAAAGAAACAGAGAAATATATACATCCTTCCATCTATTAGCTGATTGGCATCATTACGGAGAGTGTCTGTACGTCGTTCCCACTGACAGGACTCCTAAGTCGGGACCCTTGAAAACATCAACAAAATACGGTAATACTTTCACGACATGTTAGAAATTGCCTGGCTATCACCCCAGACGGTTTACGGCAGTTGACCTTTTAGCATTCATTGTACTCCGCAAAATAATTTCTGTGCAAATACCACTGGAATCAACTAAATTGCTTCTAGGGTTATTTTGTTCTATATAAGCCATCTCTGCTGACATGCATGTAGATTATAGCTAGGCTCTGTTTGTCCAGGTGATGACGCTGTCACTATAGCTGATCAGTGTTAGGCTCCTGGAACCAGCTCTGACATCGAGGGTCATCGAAATCTCATTAATAACGACGCCGACGATGACACGAGTGTACCAACTCTCTTCACTGTGAGGCTCTCTGTCGATATCTCCCCACTTGCAAATTGTGGATTATTGCGCAATGGAAATACAAGGAGCTGGAGTGTTTTGCTTGGCGTCCCCTCACAAAAGTCTTCATATGATACAATTCTCTTAATGACGGCGTCGGGTTTGAACCACGGGAGTATTTCCTCTTCTGATCCAAACAAACCTTTCCAAGTGCAGGGAATGGTGCTTGGCGGCGGGAGTCGGTCTAATTGGGGGAAAACAGGGACTTCTGTAATCCCCAAAACAGAAAACCCCGACGAGACGGCAACGAGGTGTTTTGGGACGTGATCGCTGGAAAAGTCAAGTCTGATTTAAGTGGAAACTGTCTACATCATTACGAGAGTACACATATAGAGCGTCTCGTGACCCTTCAGGTGCTTACTAGGGCGTAGGGTACTGTAGTGGTTAAAATGTTGGCGCTTCGTGTTCAAGACTGGGTTTTATTCCCCTGATGGCTTTAAAGTTTAAATTCTGTTCCTCGTGTCCCCCGCCAACATGGCTCTTCTGTTGTTTGTTGTCAACAACATCCCAGCAACATCACGGCTTGCTGTGACTACACACCAACCAGTGGTTGACAACACGAGTACTGATCCATGTCGAGGGGGTGGTGATACAGTCATCCAGGACACCGTACTAACCACCCGGGATTCTAGTCGGCTCTTTCGACAAGCAAGGGCAACCGGGAAGGTATTCTGTCCCGGATTCCACACGAAGATGACATGGTTGCAAAATTGCTGAAAGCGGCGTAAAACAGAACCAACTCACTCATTTCGGGTTCTGGAAATATTGCTAAACTAACGGGCAAAAGAAAGTATACGCCCTTGCTAAGATGAAACAAACAAGAAATAATTATTCAACGGTGATGTATTTGATACGGGTGTCATAGTTGTGTTTGGGACCTTAGGCTTGCTGTTTGTTTCGGTGACATTTTTCACTCAAGTAACATTTTGATAACGTTCGTAACATTTTGGTCAAATCCAATTTTTTAATTGTTTACCTATCTTGCATACCTTCTTTTGCCACGCAGTTGAGATGTGTTGGTAGATTAATTACACCGTGGAGATCGTGGGTTAGATTTGGTCACTTACAACCAATGCTTGTCGTACGGGTCATGGCTTAGAATTGGTCATTGGCAACCAATGCTTATCGAACGGGTCATGGCTTAGAATTGGTCCCCAGCAACTTATACTTGTCGCACGGGTCATGAGTTAGAATTGGCCACTTGCAACCAATGCTTATCGTACGGGTCACGGCTTAGAATTGGTCACTAGCAACTTATGCTTGTCGTACGGGTCATGGGTTAGAATTTGGTCACTGGCAACCAATGCTTATCGTAGGAGTCATGGCTTAGAATGGTCACTAGCATCCTATGCTTGTTGTACAGGTCATGGCCTAGAATGGTCACTAGATCCTATGCTTGTCGTACAGGTCATGGCTTAGAATGGTCACTAGATCCTATGCTTGTCGCACAGGTCATGGCTTAGAATGGTCACTAGATCCTATGCTTGTCGTACAGGTCATGGCTTAGAATGGTCACTAGATCCTATGCTTGTCGTACAGGTCATGGCTTAGAATGGTCACAAGCATCCTATGTTTGTCGTACAGGTCATGGGTTAGAACTGGAAACAAGCAACCACAATAATGCTTGTCGTACGATGCGACTTCCCGATGTATCGGTGGTAAGGTCCAGTGACATTGGTGATTGCATGTTATTGTACCCTGGCGGTTTATGACCATCATATCAATCAATATTGCTGAGTGTGGTGTTAAACAACAACCATTAATTACACAGGTGGGCGTTAACGAACCAATTTACCAACCTATAAAACCCCCACAAAGAAACGAAATCAAGGTAGATAACATGTATGTAAAGGGGAATTTCCCCACGTGCATACAAACATGTGCTAATTACGACCGTCAATCAGGCTACATCTTAATTAGATAATGGTAAAACCAGGAAGCTGGTCTAGCTTGCAGGTACGGCGATGACGTTTGAAGTGCGATACGTCTGTGTATGGAGCTCTAAACTTAATCCAAGGATCAAACGCTTAGATGCAGTGTTCCACATTTTCAGCAATCGTATTACAGCACCCGCGGTAGACGAGCGATACTACATCTAAAGTATGCACATCTGCTGCATCGCATCTACAGTTACAGCAGCCTGATTAACGCTAATACCTCGATGCTCGTAACAAAGTCCACACCGGACCTTCGGGCCCCGAGAACTGACCAAAATAGCTCTATCAGTTACATATTACATCACTCAAGGCGAGAGCGCCTGCAGCGAGGAAGCGTTACACGCACTGCAACCGAGCTTCAAAGAACCGCGCGGTCAAGAGTCTTGTGCTCGGAGGATCTCAAAATAAACTCGTCAATGATGAAGATAACAAGTAACATCCGCCTCAGGTAGAGTTTGTCTCACGTAAACGTAACTAATATACCTTTACACCTAGTTATGACACCTCATCTTTGACCTTGGGTCACGGTTGTTCCAAAGTGTCGACATATGGCTTCAGGAAATGTTGCCCAATCAGATGCAATCAAGAACCTACTACCCTTGATTAAATAACGACCAGATGGAGATTGTTATGATAAGCTGTGAAGCTGTTGTTTAGTAAGTCCCTATCTATGTTCAACGATATTGAATTAAGAGTTGTTACGACATAATTCAATGTAACTATTTAGACGCTGGCGCTCGCTCCCCGGCCAGGTGGTTCCCGTGCAAGCGTTATACTCCCGCTGTTAGTTTACATTGCTAATATTTACTCAAGACAATTACAGCGATTACCTTTTTCTAAACGACTTGATCGTGTGTAACATGGAGATGTCGCTTTGTACTGTCAAATTGTATTTGTTTTCAATTGCGTGTATCAAAACGAAAACCTAACTTAATAGTCTTGAGGGAATTGAGCATAAAACCCATCCTGGTTTCAATAACAATGTAACTTGCCTGTCAGTTACATTGCTTTGGAGCATTCTTCAACCATACCATCGTGTTTTTTCATAACGTTTTTTTGTGTAAGACATTTCGCTGTTACACAGTTTGTCTGTCATACAAACCCTATAACAAAACAACCCATGCAAGTCTATAATATAATATAGTTGGTAAGTCTAGATTACTGCAGTTTCAGGCTGAAAATGAAGAGATTCTCTGGGCTCCTTTTTATTATTTTTTATTAAGATAATTTAACGAAGAGAATTTATGGATTTCAACTTTTGTATTATGAGGAACACCCCAAAAAGTTTCTGAGTGTTGTGTTGTGTTGTGTTGTGTGGTGTTCCTCATAATAAAGAAGTTGACATACATAATCACTTCTCAATGCCTTTCTAAGACTTAAGATAATTTAACAACTGTTTTTTTTCTATCAAATAGTTTTATTTCAGAGATGTACGTTTATCACACAGCTATCGCTGAGATTAAATTTTCATTTTTACCACATATTAGTTACATTTGTTTAAGACGTTGATAGTTCGGGGGCGTATGTGAGACATATTTCGCAGCCTAACAGGAGCCAACTCAATTTCTAAACGAAATTCTGAAATTCTGATTCATTTATGCAGGTAGGACAAGCAAGGTTCAATTGAGATCACGGTTATTTATACAGGTAGAAGAAGCTAGGTTCAATTGGAGATCACGGCTATTAACCAACTCATCAACTGGCAAGCAATCAAAGTCGTATTATATTGCAGAATTGAAGCAATTGAAATTCCACTTATTTTAAAATTGGATTGAAATTTAATTTACAGTTTTCATTGAATTCAGCCTGCCGACGGAGGAAAGAAGGCGGCCAGTTAACTGGTGGAATAGCGTCCCTGCGGATCCGCTACGTTGTACGTATCCCTGATGAACCAAGCACTTGCTGTGTAAGTTTTCACTCTGGACATTTGATAGATGGGGATAAAGGGGTAAACCTAATGTTGGAGCGATCTTATTTACGTCAGCCTGCTCCTTCGCGTACAGCTGACACGCGTACCACTTGTTGACACGTGTTTGTGGGTCGAGACAATTAACATCCTTTCCCTCTGTTCCTGTATATCCGTTGAATTCGTTATTAACTGAAGCAGAATTAACTGGCTTTAAATATAGTTCATTCGACTTAATCAAATAACAGTTGCACTGTGGTGTTGAAAAAAACTTTCCGAAGACCCTGCGTTGTGTTTCCGTGTATCGCTGCTCGGAGTTCTGATGACCAATGCCGTGTGTCGATCAGCTTCATCTTTATCCGTGACCAACTCGTGTTATTCCGGGACTAGCCGAAGGCCGACCAGCGCCCCTCTCGTAGCCATGTTTGCGACTGGGTTCCGTCTAAGCGCAAACGGGCATGGCTTAAATAGTTGTCAACTCGTTGCGTAATGATTCACGTATATTCCTTGATATATCATACATATTCCAGATGATATTGAAACCACATCGAAACTTACAGCATTATACAGTATGATTGAACACATTTAACTGCATCATGGGTATATTTTGAAATGCACGTCATCTGTAAAATCAAAACTTATTATTTGACCGAGGTACTTGAAGTCATACGCGCATTCTGATTGCTTTGTCGTATTTTCGCACATAACATTCATCGATGGGGGACGAGTCTTCTTGCAGGTTACGGAAAGGGGCGAGTGGTGACGAATGCATCAGCTTTGCACAACGCCAAGTCGCCAAGTCGGGAAATATCCTAAACCAGATCTTTTGCATGTTGCATCCCTCCCACCTTCTGTCAGAGATTAGCACCAGAACCCTGACTTTGACACATGTCTAAGCGTAAAACCCGTCATTCCGTATATGTGAGGATGAATATTGTATGATGGGAGGACTAACATCATTGTGTATATGGGACTTGCCTGTCACAGGGAGATCGATAATGAGATAAGTAGACAGGCTGATGTACACACGGACTTTGTCAATGAGGGAGACAGGTGCGTGTACAATATAGCCGGGGTGTTGCAGGTGGCGCCACGGTGATAATACAGCTGGCCTTGCGAATCTACTGAGATGAAGTCTCCGAGAGTGTTAATTAGCTGCCGTGATCCAGGGCTGTATATTTCCCCTGGGATTACGGGGAAATAGTGCCCTTATACTTGCTTGCTTTCTGTTTAAAGCTATAGTCGACAAAATTCCAGATATATGACGATCGTCTTTGAATTATCGAGTCTCAACGAAACAAGCAAGTGATTGATATTATGAACAACGGTCCATGTTGTCGGGGTACGATGACATGCAACAAACCAAGTCACCTCGCCTTGAACCACCCGTCCTTGTACCACCTGTCCTTGTACCACCCGATCCTTGTACCACCCGTCCTTGTACCACCCGTCCTTGTACCACAATAATCGGTTCACAGGGACCTCCACACATGACCCTTGAAGATCCGGGGTAGAATAGGTCTTCAGCAACCCAGGCTTGCCGTAAAAGATGACTATGCTTTTCGTAAGAGGCGACTAACGGGATCGGTTGGCCAGGCTCGCTGATTTGGTTGATGCATGTCATCGTATCCCAATTGCGTGGATCGATGTTCATGACGTCAATCACTGGATTGTCTGGTCCAGACTCGATTATTTACAGACCGCGGTCATATAACAACAAACGAACAATACGATTGAAAGTACTGAATAGTTTTGAGCAAAGTTTAACACGTATTAAAAGTAAAATTATGCATAACTTCAGATACTGGATTTAATTGTATTTTGAATTTTAAACTACGTAGCGATTTGATTTCGAAAAAAAATATTCCAACTGCCAGTTAAATTATATCATAATGATTTTAATACTTGAAAGGAATAACAGTCCTAACTAAAACTAGAATATTTTCTTCAATCGTTTTTGTTAGCACTGAGGCCGTCTGGGACGTTTATGTCAACGAGTACATCTTACTTATAATTATGTGACGCAACTCGTCGTTGAAGAAACCGTATTGAACACAAGTCAGTGTCAAATAAACACAAATCACAGTCAGTTCAACCGTTTAACCTCCCGAAGCAAAGCGCACTAAATATACTGTTACATATATAGGAATATATAAATATAAAAGAGGGACAGGCAAGTATTGACTGTTGTATTTACGTATTGACCATGCCCATACTACACTCGATGACCCCCGTGCATGTACAGACTTACTAATTACCGCCCATGTCAATACTAGACAGTCCTTGTTAATATACAAAATATGGAATATATCAATATACGTGCATAACCAAACTCCAGCGGAGGGATTCAGTTCAAATCGATCTCTGGGTTTGGGCCCTGGTGAGTTAGTATTAACACTCCCTGTTCCCACGCAAATGCAGCTGATCGCCGCCACAAATCTCCACATTTATATATCACCCTCACTGACTCACTAGGGTAAAACAAAGACGGTGCGTGTTGCTAACGAGGGTTGATTGCAAGATTAGAAGCGCGATGTATGTAACATCGCCCACATGTCGTTACACGCGAGTAGAATGGAAGGGTTCAGCTGAACGCGGAATATAAGTGTAACAGGTAACATTATGCTGGAGGTGTGTGCGTGTGTGTGTGTGTGTGTGTGTGCGTGTGTGTGTGTGTCTGTCAGTGTGTGTGAGAGTGGTGTGTGCGTGTCTGTCTGTGTTTGTGTGTGTGTGAGAGAGTGGTGTGTGCGTGTGTGTCTGTGTGTCTTTATGTCTGTGTGTGTGTCTGTCAGGGTGTGTGTGAGAGTGGTGTGTGCGTGTGTGTCTGTGTGTCTGTCTGTAAGGGTGTGTGTCTCCGTGTGTGTGTCTGTGTTTTGTTTGTTTGTTTGTTTAACGCCGCACTCAGCAATATTCCAGCTATATGACGGCGTCTGTAAATAATCTGGACCAGACAATCAAGTATGTGTCTGTGAGGGTGTGTGTATGTGTGTCTGTGTCTGTATGTCTGTGTGTGTATGTATGTGTCTGTCCGTGTCTGTGTGTGTCTGTATGCTTGTGTGTGGAGGATGCGAACTTCTGTTTTGCTTCCTTCTCCTCGCGTTGTATAATTCTGTGGAAACCGTTACTCTAAAACCAGGGAAGTGAATGCATGTTGTTTTACGGCCCAGTCAGCAATTTTCTATGTTTGTCACGTCAGCGTGTAAGTAGCCGAATCTGAACCATACAAACCCGTGGTTGAAAGCATGAGCACCGATTCACGACATCGGGACACGGCAATACACACCCAGCCAAGTCACTGAGAACTGACGTTGCTCATTAAATCAATCACTGGTTTGCCTTGCCCAGACTTTTATTGATTGAATATTGATGTGCAGCGTTAAATAACAAACCAACAATGAAAGTAGTGCATAACACCACGGAACCTTCGCTAAATGTCAAATTTTAAAATGTTTTTTTTTTATGACCGAATACATACATGTAGTCTATATACGTGAGCCCCCTGATTTGTCAAGGAAACAATGAAATGTTTTACAAGGAAACAATGCAAGTTTTACACGGAAACAAGGAAATGTTTTACAAGGAAACAAGGAAATGTTTTACAAGGAAACAATGAAATGTTTTACACGGAAACAATGAAATGTTTTACAAGGGGGGATAGGGTGGTGGGGGATGGTGGGATTCACACTGATGGAAACAGCGATGTGCGTTACAGCCTGTAATGTAATCAGGTCACGTGACATCTGTAGATGAACTCCCTTACCATTTGTTAGTTGTTAGCAAAAAAGACCAATTCGAATTAAATTCTTATATATATTTCATACTATGCTTTAATCTTTTAGAAACTTTATGTATTCAAGTGACATCATATAAAGACAGTTATCAGCAACGTTTGCTCTGTTTGGAGATTTGGTTCATTGCGTGGCGTGGTACCTCGACGACGCGGGTCAATGCTCATGATACTGATCACTGGATTGTCTGGTCCAGACTGTTGTTTACAGGCCGCCGTCGTATGGCAGGAGCCATTACGGCGTTACGCAACAAACATACAAACAAACAAACACTTTGAACACACAATGTCATTTAGAAAGTGGTCAAATGTAATAAATGTTATATTTTGGATACCACTTTCTTAGTAAAGTACAGATTCTTGTGAGGCACCTAATCGCAGCACACAAAGTCAGCGATCTAACACACTCAGCCATCGAGGCTTCCATAAAAATGAAAGTCCGACAACTGGTAGTCTAGATCACGTACTTTGTGATCCCCTCACGACAAACACGGTACGTGATCTAGACTACCAATTGTCTTCATAACTTTCGGCCATGGGTACCGTGCCAATTTACACTTGTCAGAAGGGTACACTTTCTATATTTTAGTTGTTATTTTTTCTATTCAGAATCCATATCAGTATATTGATTGATTATGAATTTCTGTATCTCCCAAGTAATCATTTTATCCAAGGGTGAAGAAACATTATTCAGTCTATCCAAGATAGAATTACTTATTTCGGAAAAGAAAATATGATGGCTGGACACCTATCTCTCAAACCCCCACCCCCGTGCCTGTTCTGTTGGGTGCCAGAGAATAACCATCCCCGGCATCCTCGCGTGTCCTTTCAGGTCTGCCGTGACTGATTGCGTGGTTTATGTGGTCCTGACCCGATTGCAAACAGACCATGTGACGTTCAACAACCTTCACAACTCGTGCACTATTACATCCAGTATGTGAATACTGTTATCTACTCCGACAGCGTGATGAAAGGAAACCTGTTGTGTTACAATGCATCTGCAGCCCCAGGCTCCACATCGCCTAATCCCCAGCAACTCCCGCCATGGATCGACATTAACATTTCTGTTGTTCAAGAACAAAGACGGGATTAAAACCTTCTGCTGTGATGCTTGCGAAATATGTCCTTTCTTCTTCAAGCGTCGCGCCCAATAGAGAGTGCGAGTAGATGTGACCCTGTGTACGGCGGAGAAAGATGGGATTAAACGATAGGTTAGTCTGCCATCCGTCAGGCATCCTTCATCCGTTGTCCGAGGGATGGGGGTAGGATCTAAGTACTTGTATGTATAATATGTGTTATGTATAATATGTATGCATTCGGTTGGAGCAATAGACCTGTAATGCTTCGTGAGAGAGTTGAAGCTTCTTGTCCATCACTTGATTGTCTGGTTTGTATAGGGACAAGGAGTACTTCTTTGCGACGCCAGGCAACAAACATTTACCTTTTTATGCGAATTGTGGAGAGGAGGGTGCTACTGGTAGCATGCTTACTCTTTTAGCGAACACCTGGTGTCATCACTGATCACAGTGGTCCTTAGATATACAATATTTTTCACCGTTATTTCCCCTTTTGCATTCAACAGAATCTGTTCCGGAGGGTAGACTAGTTGGCTATTCTCTAGAAGTGACGTTTTCAATTTTGCACTACATTCACCAATATATTCCAGTTATAACACATTGTCGTATAATGATCTGAACCAAACCAGTGATTGAAAGCATGAACAACGTTCAGGGTTCGATGACACCCAATGACACCCAATGAGCCAGGTCTCCGAGGATGACCTCCGCATCCTCTGTATTCGGCTCTAGCGACAGTCATGGGGTACTATGGGGACCTGACTCGTGAAGATCCGGCTAGAGAATTGGTCTTCAGCAACCTATGCTTGTCGTAAGAGGCCACTAACAGGATCGGGTGGTCAGGCTCGCCGACATGGTTGATGCATGTCATCGTACCCCAATTGCGTAGATCGATGCTCACAATTTCAATCATTTTATTGTCTGGTCCAGACTCGATTATTTACAGACCGCCGTCTGACAAACAAACAAACAAACTACAGGGATCTCCTGACCCAGATTCTCCTCGATCGGGACCTTTAACGCCGATGTTATAACAACAGCGATTTATGTGTCTATGAAATCGAACCTAGGACTTTCGTGTGACGGGTGATTGTTGCGTAGCCTAGTGGTTGAAGTGTTCGCTCAACGCGCACTGACCTAAGTTTGATTCCCAAACTGTGTCTTGTCCCCCGTTGTCATATTGCTTGAATCCTGCTACAACTGGCAGAAAACCCAACTCATACACTTTAACGAATGAACACACCAACAGGGGTCCTCCCCGCTCTGTGCAAAAGAAGAATATGAAATGAACAGGCGTGTGCACGTTACTGAAGCCATGCGGTGTGATCTGGGGCGGCATTGCTTCCAGTTCTTGTTGTATTCTGTACGCGAGATGCGAGTTGTGTTGTGGTGTTAAGACGATCGTCTCCAAGTCATCTACCAGCATGGGGCTAAGTAGAACATGCTAGGTTATTGATAAGAAATAAGCAAGGTTTTAGATGAGGTTGGAGTACGATGTCTTTGATTCTGATCTAATTAGTTCCGCAGCTGTGACTTAATGTATTCGAATGACACATTCCTCGTGCAGTCCTGGCGGGGTACCGAGCGAGGGGAGTCCCCATAATATGTAGGACCTGAAAAAAACTAAAAAGGCCTGTAAATAAAAGTTATTCATCAGCAGAAGCAATAGAACGAATTTAAATGGCATGTTTCACTGAGAGTTGACGCTGTGTAAGCCTAAATGGCGTAGAACACGTGAAAAAGTGCAATATTTCACTACCACATCCTGTTGGGGAGTGCACTGGCTGCACATGTGTGGGGGAGGGGCGGGAAGGGGTGGGGGAGGGGGTATGGGGAGAGGGAGGCTGCTGATTTCACGGTTCACGATATGCATGGCGTCGTATGATTGCTTTACCAGCGTGCAGTAGATGACTTGAAGGAGGGGCGGTTCCAGGGACGGAACAACATCTCAACACCGACCTACGACATCGGCGTGAGGAGGGGCCGTACACGTGCAGCTGTCGTGTACATATCCTGTACAGTCGTGAGCACCTAGACCTCAGCTGGGAACAGTTTATATATCGTTTACTCCTTTACCCCACTAGACTGGGGATAGTTTATATACCCTGTACTGTTGAGGTCAACCAGACTGGGGAGAGTTTATACATCCTTTCCTTTTGAGGTCCATCAGACTGGGGTAGTTTATACCTCCTTTACTGTTGAGGTCCATGAGACTGGGGGTAGTTTATACATCCTTTACTGTTGAGGTCCATCAGACTGGGGTAGTTTATACCTCCTTTACTGTTGAGGTCCATCAGACTGGGGTAGTTTATACACCCTTTACTGTTGAGGTCCATCAGACTGGGGATAGTTTATACATCCTTTACTGTTGAGGTCCATCAGACTGGGGTAGTTTATACCTCCTTTACTGTTGAGGTCCATCAGACTGGGGATAGTTTATACATCCTTTACTGTTGAGGTCCATCAGACTGGGGTAGTTTATACCTCCTTTACTGTTGAGGTCCATCAGACTGGGATAGTTTATACCTCCTTTACTGTTGAGGTCCATCAGACTGGGGTAGTTTATACACCCTTTACTGTTGAGGTCCATCAGACTGGGGATAGTTTATACATCCTTTACTGTTGAGGTCCATCAGACTGGGGATAGTTTATACACCCTGTACTGTTGAGGTCAACCAGACTGGGGAGAGTTTATACATCCTTTCCTTTTGAGGTCCATCAGACTGGGGATAGTTTATACCTCCTTTACGGTTGAGGTCCATCAGACTAGGGATAGTTTATACATCCTTTCCTTTTGAGGTCCATCAGACTGGGGATAGTTTATACCTCCTTTACGGTTGAGGTCCATCAGACTGGGGATAGTTTATACATCCTTTACGGTTGAGGTCCATCAGACTAGGGATAGTTTATACATCCTTTACTGTTGAGGTCCATCAGACTGGGGATAGTTTATACATCCTTTACTGTTCAGGTCCATCAGACTGGGGATAGTTTATACTTCCTTTACTGTTGAGGTCCATCAGACTGGGATAGTTTATACCTCCTTTACTGTTGAGGTCCATCAGAATGGGGATAGTTTATTCATCCTTTACTGTTGAGGTCTATCAAACTGGGATAGTTTGTACACCCTTTACTGTTGAGGTCCATCAGACTGGGGATAGTTTATACCTCCTTTACTGTTGAGGTCCATCAGACTAGGATAGTTTATACACCCCTTACTGTTGAGGTCCATCAGACTGGGGATAGTTTATACATCCTTTACTGTTGAGGTCCATCAGACTGGGGATAGTTTATACATCCTTTACTGTTGAGGTCCATCAGACTGGGGATAGTTTATACATCCTTTACTGTTGAGGTCCATGAGACTGGGGATAGTTTATACACCCCTTACTGTTGAGGTCCATCAGACTGGGGATAGTTTATACCTCCTTTACTGTTGAGGTTCATCAGACTGGGATAGTTTATACACCCTTTAAAGTTGAGGTCCACTAGACTAGGGATAATTTATATCTCCTTTACTGTTGAGGTCCATCGGACTAGGGATAATTTATACATCCTTTACTGTTGAGGTCCACTAGACAGGGGTAGTTTATACATCCTTTACTGTTGAGGTCCACAAGACTGGGGATAGTTTGTACATCCTTTACTGTTGAGGTCCATCAGACTGGGGATAGTTTATACACCCTTTACTGTTGAGGTCCATGAGACTGGGGATAGTTTATACACCCTTTACTGTTGAGGTCCATGAGACTGGGGATAGTTTATACCTCCTTTACTGTTGAGGTCTATCAGACTTGGGAGAGTTTATACATCCTTTACTGTTGAGGTCCATCAGACTGGGATAGTTTATACCTCCTTTACTGTTGAGGTCCATCAGACTGGGATAGTTTATACCTCCTTTACTGTTGAGGTCCATCAGACTGGGGATAGTTTATACCTCCTTTACTGTTGAGGTCCATCAGACTGGGGATAGTTTATACACCCTTTACTGTTGAGGTCCATCAGACTGGGGATAGTTTATACATCCTTTACTGTTGAGGTCCATCAGACTGGGATAGTTTATACATCCTTTACTGTTGAGGTCCATCAGACTGGGGATAGTTTATACATCCTTTACTGTTGAGGTCCATCAGACTGGGGATAGTTTATACATCCTTTACTGTTGAGGTCCATCAGACTGGGGATAGTTTATACATCCTTTACTGTTGAGGTCCATCAGACTAGGGATAGTTTATACATCCTTTACTGTTGAGGTCCATCAGACTTGGGAGAGTTTATACATCCTTTACTGTTGAGGTCCATCAGACTGGGATAGTTTATACCTCCTTTACTGTTGAGGTCCATCAGACTAGGGATAGTTTATACACCCTTTACTGTTGAGGTCCATGAGACTGGGGATAGTTTATACATCCTTTACTGTTGAGGTCCATAAGACTGGGGATAGTTTATACCTCCTTTACTGTTGAGGTCCATCAGACTGGGGATAGTTTATACATCCTTTACTGTTGAGGTTCATCAGACTGGGATAGTTTATACCTCCTTTACTGTTGAGGTCCATCAGACTGGGGATAGTTTATACATCCTTTACTGTTGAGGTCTATCAGACTGGGATAGTTTATACATCCTTTACTGTTGAGGTCCATCAGACTGGGATAGTTTATACATCCTTTACTGTTGAGGTCCATCAGACTGGGATAGTTTATACATCCTTTACTGTTGAGGTCCATCAGACTGGGATAGTTTGTACACCCTTTACTGTTGAGGTCTATCAGACTGGGATAGTTTATACATCCTTTACTGTTGAGGTTCATCAGACTGGGATAGTTTATACCTCCTTTACTGTTGAGGTCCATCAGACTGGGGATAGTTTATACATCCTTTACTGTTGAGGTTCATCAGACTGGGATAGTTTATACCTCCTTTACTGTTGAGGTCCATCAGACTGGGGATAGTTTATACATCCTTTACTGTTGAGGTCCATCAGACTGGGGGTAGTTTATACATCCTTTACTGTTGAGGTCCATCAGACTGGGGTAGTTTATACACCCTTTACTGTTGAGGTCTATCAGACTGGGATAGTTTATACCTCCTTTACTGTTGAGGTCCATCAGACTGGGGATAGTTTATACATCCTTTACTGTTGAGGTCCATCGGACTAGGGATAATTTATACCTCCTTTACTGTTGAGGTCCATCAGACTGGGGATAGTTTATACATCCTTTACTGTTGAGGTCCATCAGACTGGGGGTAGTTTATACATCCTTTACTGTTGAGGTCCATCAGACTGGGGATAGTTTATACCTCCTTTACTGTTGAGGTCCATCAGACTGGGATAGTTTATACCTCCTTTACTGTTGAGGTCCATCAGACTGGGGGTAGTTTATACATCCTTTACTGTTGAGGTCCATCAGACTGGGGGTAGTTTATACATCCTTTACTGTTGAGGTCCATCAGACTGGGATAGTTTATACATCCTTTACTGTTCAGGTCCATCAGACTGGGGATAGTTTATACCTCCTTTACTGTTGAGGTCCACAAGACTGGGGATAGTTTATAATCCTTTACGTTTCTGCCATTTATCGTACAGACGTTTGTCAACTCATATAAGCTTAAAAATACAAATGATCCAATTCAAAAGTTATGTTTGAAAAATTTAAAAATGTCAATTGCACACACAAACACAGACACACACACGGATATGTTAATACGTCCACATGGATGTTAGAATTTAATCGAGGACACCTGCAACGGCATGTTTTTATATCAAAAATAAAATTTCAAAGAGAAGACAGCACCACGTGTTACCGAACAAAATATATATGCATGTCCAATGCATTGTAAAGAACTGAACTCAGTATAGTTAGTAATTATAATTTTACATAGACATTTTATACCTACACGAGCGTCCCACGTGAACATATTTAGTCAATACACCGTTGTGTGAAGAGAATCGGAATTCTATACATCCCACAAGTGAATCTGACATCGTTAGCTCTAACTTACGAGGTAACATGTCCGTGCCATTACGTGACTCGAGTTTTTACAGCTTAAACGACTTTTGAAACTGAGTATCATAACGATACTATCATATTATATTACCGATATCCTCGGGATGATCTGGGTAATCTTAGAAATTATTGAAAAATGATGTAAATGTAGAATTTGATGATAGGATCTAGTATCCGTCTCTTTCAGAAATAAACACTGACATAAAGAAGGGAAGTATGACGAGGGGTGACAAATGTGTCTGTGTGAATGTCTGTCGTTCTCCTGGCGTCTCGCAGGACAATGGTAGTGACAGGATGACAGTGGACATCAAAACAGGAAGATAGATCTGCGTTGAGATGTATTACACTTCCAAGAGGTGGAAGAAGAAGAAGAAGAAGTTTATTCATGAATGAAGGCCACATGGCCCAGTGTTCATTTACATGGACTACTATATGCTATGCACATGCACATATTTTCTTACAACAAACGTTTATATTTTTTTTGCATTTCTATTAACATAGGTAAATGCCTTTTTAAATATTCCAAGAGGTATCATCTCTGATAAGCAATCTGCTGCTAAACCTACTTCCGATGGAATGACATTGACAATGCTACGGAGTGACATAAAATTTTCCGCTACGTGTTAAACAAAACTTCAAAACATACATTGTTCGTTATACGTAGTGTGACGTCATAATAGACGCGTACAGTTTAGAACAAACACTTACAAGGGCTTGTTAATTTTCTCTGGGGGTGGCAACTTCACATTGACAATTTTAATTCTTTTCATATACAAACGTTTACAATTTCGGGGAAGTATGGTGCAGACGGGACAATGATACGGAGGTCCAGAGGGGACATTATAGACACGTTTTCGCAATGTCAATGTGTTGTTCTATGTACTTATTTGTTTCTGTCGGAAATCTGCCCGTTTTTTGGTTTTAACAAATCATTAGGAATGCCCTCAATACAACCTGGCAAATTAACTGATGAGATTATATTCCCAGTCGCACTATTTGTAAAACAATTGGGGGCACGGGTGGCCGAGTCTTCTAAGGCGCTGCGATTCGATGTGCAGAGTTGCGTCCCTTTGGCACGCCAGAAACCTGTGATTGTGGCCTTGAATCCCGATTCGTCCCATTATGTTTTTAGCTTTGTCAGCACCATATCCGTGCTCGTGGGTTTCACCGAAGTGGTAAACGTCTGAGACCTGCATCACTTCGGGCTTTCCTCCTACATTAAGCTGACACGCCGTGATATAATTGGAATACTGTTAAAAGGAGCGTTAAACCAAATTCACCCACAATCATAGGTTTCTGGCGTGCCCAAGTGACGCCACTCTGCACAGCGAACTCGGCGCCATAGACGGCTGGGCCACCCGTGTCCCCGACTCCACTCTAGACGCAGCTCTGTTTTTGTAGTAGTAGTTTATTTCTGTCTCACGTGTTTCACATGGACATATACTACAGTGTATGCATACTCATTTTGTAACATATAGAACAACCAATCGATCAGCGATTTATGAGCGACATTAATTGTCAGAAATAAAAGTCAGCAAAGTTTAACAGTATAAAAGTGACTTTGGGTTCAGTTAAAATGTCATGGCAGGTTCTAGCAGTTTGAAAGACAAGATCAAGGCGGGCTAAAATACGGTTAAATGTTACTCTATTTGTTAAAATGTCAAAATTTGGCCACATTTCCCCGTGGCCTTGATGTCATCCCTGCGCTGATCTGTATAAAGGGGACACGTTAAGAGGGCTTGGTTCTCATCTTCAATGGTCTTCATACAGTTAAAACACAATCTATTCTCTATAGGACTGTTTGAGGGGCGCCACTCCACATCTGAACTTGTCCATAGCGCTTCTATGTGCTTTTGGTAGGGGGCAGCTGACATAAGTCTCTGTTGTGTAGCTTTACGTGAAAGACTTGTATGTCCGATGATTGCTTCTGCTTCACCCGCTCATTCCAGTTTCCGCCTGGGCGTTAGTTTCCCATATTGTTATATACTTATATTAAAAGCAGCCTTTTGTACAGTCTTAACCAAAAGTCGGTTTTTCCACAGGGAAAGCTGAACTTGTGATATCCGGGATAGTATTCTGTAGATAATCTCTGATTCTAAAGTTCCAGTTCTTTCTTGTCGATGTTTTCACCAACATTATTATTCGTTTGTTAATTCTCCTCTCAGAGGTGTTCTTCATTCTTGCCCATTGTCCAGCAACGCTTGACCACTGACGAACTACAGGTGGAATCCAACCCGATTCTCCATTCACCGCCAGATTAGGAATATACTTTCTTAGTCCATCATGAAAACGTATTGCTCTGTGGTTAACAACATTGACGGAAGAGCGCATTGCCGTTCCCCATATCGCTGAGCCATAGCTAATGACTGGCCAGACCATAGAGTCATAGAGTTTAGAGTATACATTAAAAGGCAGTCCACCAAATCCCTTACACTTAGCGATTAGCAATCCCAGACCTCTGCTCGCCGACTTTGTAGCTGATTTCGCCATCATGTTGTAGTTTAAGTGTTCTGTCCATAGCACTCCCAGATAATGGTAAGAATGGCGGCGTTAAACAACAAACAAACAAACCATTCAGATGGTTTTAAACGCCGCTTTGAACAGTGTTTCATCACGATTTCCCCGTACGTAATTATTTTAATAGTAATATATAACAATGTATATTTCATCCACTCTTATCTGCGTTTTTGTGTTTATTTCTTCAACAACTGTGCGGGTTTTAAATGAAGCTCATAACTTTGAAACGTCATCCCATATTAACCAATCAAGCCTTGGTATCAATTCAGTTTTGTTACAACGCCCGTCTGGAAATGGGCTTCACACATTGTACACATGTGGGGAATCAAACCCGGGCCTTCTGCGTGACGAGCGAACGCTTTAACCACTAGGCTACCCAACCGCCACCGGGCCGAAGGGAAAATGATATGTTTCAGGAACAGTGAGACAGAATGTGTGCTCTTTTCATAGCATGTTGTTTGTCAGTATTGTTTATTGTTTAACGCCGCACTCAACATTATTCCAGCTATGTGACATCGGTCTGTAAATCATCGCATGTGGACCAGACAACCCAGTGATTGACATCATGAACATCGATTTACGCAACTGACAAGCATCAACCAAGTAAGCGAGCCTGACCACCCGATCCCGTTAGTCGCCTCTTACAAGCATGGGTTGCTGAAGATAGACTGTAAGCGGTATGTGTGGTTATCGGGCAGGATACCTGTGAGGTCCGCTTTAGGCGTCTGAGTCAACTGTTAGTTGTTTTAGATAAGCAAATGAGGAACTTGTCCGATTTCAAGAACAGAATAGTATCACTACACAGATAATGCTTTCACAGAACATTTGTGTGACACTAAAGTATTAAACCAGGTGCAAATGATTCTCATCTTACCGCACAACACAACAGTGATGTGGTTCTCCAACACTTACGAGACTAATAATCCCAACATCAGTGTACCACACGGTAACGAAATGAAAACAGCGATATTTAGTCGTCTATTTTCACTCACAGTCTAGATACCAAGAGAGCGGTAATTAAGTCTATTTCATTACAGGGACGTATGTGTACAATCAGCTGGCACCAGCAACCACTCGTGTAATGGGGCGTTTCACTTCAAAGCTGAATTCGCTCGTCTTAGCTTTGCCGGTTGGCATCAATTTCATAGTTGATTGACAGAACGCATTTGAAATATACATGCCTGAGAACCTAGCCCTCCATAGCGTACAGTGGGAATCCATGATTTCCTGTGATGGCTAGAGTGAATGTCCAACCCTGTTCCGTTCGGGCAAAGAAAGCCGAAATTTCTACCGGATGTTTATCGCTTCATTTTCACGCGCAGCCAATATTTTTTGCTAATTAACATTTTTTATGTAATTAGCAGCACTTGACACGTCATAAATCATGTAAATGGTGAGTTTATTTCGTGCGTTATTTATCCGTAATTATCACGGAGTGAATAAAAAATATAGCGAGTGATGGAATTGGTTTTATTTTACAGTTATACCGGCAGTTTACACGTAATAATTCTCACCGAGTCGGAACATATCAAGGATGGTATTGCATTCATTATATTTCATATCCCTTAACGTGTTTGATGTTACGACATCGCTGAACTGCTAACAGTTTCGGTTTACGGTAGCAGCGCATATTTTCACGTCCGTTACATTGCCAGGAAGTACACACAGACAGCCGGATATACCGTGATCTGCCGACAAATCCGCTGTGCATTTCCCCGTGTAATTTAACACTCTCATAATTATGTAGACATCCAAAAAGTAAAACAAACTTTTCCAAATCAAAAGGAACGTGTGTTCTGTATTATTATATCGTCGTTAACACAGTAAATATAATACATGTGTCGTCACTGACGTTGACGTTAATACTTCTCAATCTGAAATGCAGAAATGGTAAACTACAGTGTTGTACGTGTAGTTTGTGAAAAAAACACCTTTAAATGTGCACTTAACGTTTTTTAGTTACATATGCAGACAGTAGGAAACGAAACGTCAATGCCAGAGAGTTTGCGAAAACAGATTCCATTTGGCTTAAAAGGCAAAGTGACATTGTATGAACGGATTGGTGCCGGGCCGATACGTAGACAAACCGATTTTAAGTTGCGCCGAACCGTAGACAACCACAAGAAACACATGGGGGACCGGAGTGTAGACGGATCAGAATCACCCATGCTTAACTGTGTTCATCACAGCTCTTCTCAGTGCACTACGGTAAGGCGGGCATCTCATCTGATGTTCCTAAGGCGTGTGTGTATTTTGAAGCTCATGATGTCTCTAATCCCTTCGTTGTGTCAGTTAACTAAACCATGTCAGTAGATAATCCTTAACCTTCCCTTACACTATACAGACTTCGTTTCTAAATTTTTGAATTCTGTTTTTTGAAGTCTTTTAATTTTACTTTACTACTTTACTACTTTACTTTAATTTTACTAGATAATCCTTAACCTTCCCTTACACTATACAGACATCGTTTCTAAATTTTTCAAATCTGTTTTTTGAAGTCTTTTAATTTTACTTTACTTCTTTACTTTAATTTTACTAGATAATCCTAAACTTTCCCTTACACTATACAGACATCGTTTCTAAATTTTTCAATTCTGTTTTTTTGAAGTCTTTTAATTTTACTTTACTACTTTACTTTAATTTTACTAGATAATCCTAAACTTTCCCTTACACTATACAGACATCGTTTCTAAATTTTTCAAATCTGTTTTTTGAAGTCTTTTAATTTTACTTCATAGCTTATACTAACTAAACTGAATTAATAGCCAGTAGTCAATTCTTAGCGTTTTGTTTCTCTAAATTATCTATTGTGCTGTTTTTGTTGTTGTAAATTTACGCAATCATGGCTCAGTGTATAAAACATTGCATCAGTTAACGCGTACGTTTACTGTTCATTAACCTCAGCTGCACAAATCCGAATTATTTTCAGAGAAGTACGTGGTGGTCATAACTGTCAGAACTGCTACACCTTTAAGATTTATCTGTACAATTTATTTATCTGCCTACATTGTGTATTACCGTCATATTAATATATCTTGTTAACAACTATCTATTCAACTATATTAACTAGTTCTAGGAATAAAGTAGACTAACGTCTAGTCTCTGAAATGAACATATCGTACAGAAAAAAACAGTTGTTCAGTTATCTTAATAAAAATATAAGGAGCCCAGTGACTCTCTTCATTTTCAGAATCTAGACTTGCCAAACATTATAGACTTGCATTGGCTGTATTTGATATATGTTTGTATCAGGGTCTGTAACACAGACTAGGAATAAAGTCGTGTCCACTTTAACATCTGGTTGTCTTTGTACCGCCATGGAGACAGGCTATACTCACTCAACCACAGTCAGTGCTGATGCATAGACAAACATGTCATCCCTTTTTGACCGCTTGTCTACACATCGCCCAAAACCAAAAGCTCACTGAGAATCAGTAATGGCATCAGGTGCGTCCGAAAAGAATAAGCACATCCTGCTCTAACGGTAGCACCCGCCACTCACACGATATGTATTGAGGTAGGTGGTTGTTCAAGGTGATTCCTTGCCCAGCACAGCAATACTCCTGCCATATGACAACGGTCTGCGGGGCGGTCGGGTAGCCTAGTGGTTAAAGCGTTCGCTCGTCACGCCGAAGACCCGGGTTCGATTCCCGACATGGGTACAATGTGTGAAGCCCATTTCTGGTGTCCCCCGCCGTGATTTTGCTGGAATATGGCTAAAAGCGGCGTAAAATCAAACTCACTCACTCACTCACAACGGACTGCAAAGATGGGAGTCTTGACCCGGCAATCGAGTGATAGAGAGTCTGGGCCAGACAATCCAGTGACACGGTAGCACGTTTACCAATTTGTTTAAAAAACTATAAGCGATATGTTAACTTTGAATTACTTATGCTACGTGCAAGTGTAAGGTTTGTGTGAAAAGTGGTAAAACAGTAATTGATCGCTTGGAGTAATTTCTCCATTAAAGCCGGGTCTTTAGTCATATTAAGTCCGATTTCAACATTAACCCATGACATTACTCCTGTCAGGACAATAACTGGAGTCCCCAGGGGGATTTAGGGATATACATAAGAGCAGAGGTTTATAGGGGTGACGTTTTTACCCTGAGTAGGCTTAATGGCTTACAATGTACTCACCCCCTCAGTTGAAACCCCGTGGGGATTGTCGGTCAAAATGGGTTCCAAACAATAATTACTGTAAGATGTGAATATAGTGAGAATCGGGTGGTTAAAATGTGTGAACTGGCTGAGCGTGTTTCTTCAGACCATTTGTAGATAATTATGCTTGTGTCCCGACAGGGTGGATGAGGGTGGACCAGGGTGGACCAGCTTGAATCAGAGTGGATACTTCACTTGCAATCACATGTTTATCTGATTCAGAATGTATTATTTATATTATATTACATGAGGTGAGGTGAAATTAGGTTTAATGTCGCGTCCAAGATCGTTGCACCTATATAGCGACGTGCATGCACGCGCGCGGGTGCGTGCGTGCGTGCGTGTGTGTGTGTGTGTGGCTGCTTGTACTAGTCCGGACTGATGCCGATTTATAGAGCGAGCCCACTGAGAAACCATGCCGCAGTTTAACATGAATACCCCACTCCGACACAACATACTGACTCCAAGCCGACCAGTCCTTGTTATAGCCCTTAATGGCGAGCGCCAGACAGGGTAACAACAAGTACCATCTTTTAACGTCTTTTGGTAGGCCGGGTATCTACCACTAGACCACGGAGGCGGTCTGATATTACATGAACAAATTCTGATTGTGTCATGAAACGACATTAATTCCAGTTCAGATGGGCACGTAGGTGTTAAACGTTTTCATAAGGTAAAATATTATATATTGTCAATGCAAGAAAACATCCAGTCTAGATTATCCACCTTAACAGATTCCATTTGGTGTAAAGAACAAAATAGCCATGAAAATTAGTCATGACTCCAGGTGTTGCGAAAAGGACAAACATGTTCTGCCATGTACATGAAGCACCGCCATTCACACGACACCTACACCTGTACACTCATATACATAACAATGCTGTTGATGACACGGGACTGACCTCCAATCGACCACTGCCTCCACTGTGACCTCTAGTCGATCAGGGATCGAACAGTCCATCATGTGTGTGTTATTGTGTTATTAATTATTCACTGGGATGGTGTCTCTAATGAGAGAATTTCCCGGCCGTGGATGGGCCCATGCGAATTAAGACCCCGGCAAGAACAATACACAATAATTAGCTTTTATTATTTATCTTTGTGGAGAACATCATGTCGTTACCTGACTTCCGGTTTGGCGGCCGGGCGCCATCTTGAGTAGGGTGAAATTGACATAAAACAAAGCTGCAATTATCTCCGCAGGTGACGAGGAGAGAGAGGAAGCGGTGTCAGTATTTGTAATTACTCCCCGGGCATCTGAACTGATATATATACGTTCTGCTATAATACGAATGCTAAAAGGGACAAGAAAGTATCTAACACGATGATATGTATATAAGCTATGGTATCATTAGAATCAGAAAAGAAATCATAAGAAATCTCTGCTATAGGCAGAGTTCATTATGCCATGGAACCTAAATTCTGAATATATCATACGCATGTGTTTGTGAAACACTATCAAGTTCTGATGCTACAAGGTGCTCGCGAAAAGGTAATTTTATACAAAAGAGTTCATCGGCGCAACGCACTAAGTCTGAACGAGTAGAATTACTTACGTGCAATAACAAGACTTGGATGTTATAGAAAGGTATTTGTTGTTTTAATATGAGTCAATATGTGATGACGTCTACACAAAATGGTTAAGGTTGATATTATCAATATGATTTCAGTTTTTTCCAAAATTAAGAAATGATAGAAATTTGTATTTGAATTCATAAACGTAAAAAACGAAATAGATGAATCAACTTGGAAAGGTCTTGAAAAAAACGGTAGACAAGCCCACATTTCCAGTCTTTGCCATTTCAACACTATTGCCATTGTTGCTTTGCACCTCATGACACAGGTAATGTACAGTTGTTCTCGGTGGTTCCACTACTATACAGTTGTTCTCGGTGGTTCCACTACTGTACAGTTGTTCTCGGTGGTTCCACTACTGTACAGTTGTTCTCGGTGGTTCCACTACTATACAGTTGTTCTCGGTGGTTCCACTACTGTACAGTTGTTCTCGGTGGTTCCACTACTGTACAGTTGTTCTCGGTGGTTCCACTACTATACAGTTGTTCTCGGTGGTTCCACTACTGTACAGTTGTTCTCGGTGGTTCCACTACTATACAGTTGTTCTCGGTGGTTCCACTAATGTACAGTTGTTCTCGGTGGTTCCACTACTATACAGTTGTTCTCGGTGGTTCCACTACTGTACAGTTGTTCTCGGTGGTCTCACTACTATACAGTTGTTCTCGGTGTCTCCACTACTATACAGTTGTTCTCGGTGGTTCCACTACTATACAGTTGTTCTCGGTGGTTCCACTACTATACAGTTGTTCTCGGTGGTTCCACTACTGTACAGTTGTTCTCGGTGGTTCCACTACTGTACAGTTGTTCTCGGTGGTTCCACTAATGTACAGTTGTTCTCGGTGGTTCCACTACTGTACAGTTGTTCTCGGTGGTTCCACTACTGTACAGTTGTTCTCGGTGGTTCCACTACTGTACAGTTGTTCTCGGTGGTTCCACTACTGTACAGTTGTTCTCGGTGTCTCCACTACTATACAGTTGTTCTCGGTGGTTCCACTACTGTACAGTTGTTCTCGGTGTCTCCACTACTATACAGTTGTTCTCGGTGGTTCCACTACTGTACAGTTGTTCTCGGTGGTTCCACTACTGTAAGTTGTTCTCGGTGTCTCCACTACTGTACAGTTGTTCTCGGTGTCTCCACTACTATACAGTTGTTCTCGGTGGTTCCCCTACTATACAGTTGTTCTCGGTGGTTCCACTACTATACAGTTGTTCTCGGTGGTTCCACTACTATACAGTTGTTCTCGGTGGTTCCACTACTGTACAGATGTTCTCGGTGGTTCCACTACTGTACAGTTGTTCTCGGTGTCTCCACTACTATACAGTTGTTCTCGGTGGTTCCACTACTACACAGTTGTTCTCGGTGGTTCCACTACTGTACAGTTGTTCTCGGTGTCTCCACTACTATACAGTTGTTCTCGGTGGTTCCACTACTGTACAGTTGTTCTCGGTGTCTCCACTACTATACAGTTGTTCTCGGTGGTTCCACTACTATACACTCAGTTGTTCTCGGTGGTTCCACTACTATACAGTTGTTCTCGGTGGTTCCACTACTGTACAGTTGTTATCGGTGGTTCCACTACTATACAGTTGTTCCGGTGGTTCCACTAATGTACAGTTGTTCTCGGTGGTTCAACTACTATACAGTTGTTCTCGGTGGTTCCACTAATGTACAGTTGTTCTCGGTGGTTCCACTACTATACAGTTGTTCTCGGTGGTTCCACTATTGTACAGTTGTTCTCGGTGGTTCAACTACTATACAGTTGTTCTCGGTGGTTCAACTAATGTACAGTTGTTCTTGGTGGTTCAACTACTATACAGTTGTTCTCGGTGGTTCCACTACTATACAGTTGTTCTCGGTGGTTACACTACTGTACAGTTGTTCTCGGTGGTTCCACTACTATACAGTTGTTATCGGTGGTTCCACTAATGTACAGTTGTTCTCGGTGGTTCAACTACTATACAGTTGTTCTCGGTGGTTCCACTAATGTACAGTTGTTCTCGGTGGTTCCACTACTACACAGTTGTTCTCGGTGGTTCAACTACTGTACAGTTGTTCTCGGTGTCTCCACTACTATACAGTTGTTCTCGCTGTCACCACTACTGTAAAGTTGTTTTCGGTGGTTCCACTACTATACAAATGTTTTCGTTTTCCGTGGTTCCACGACGGAATGCAGCTGCACATCTCCGCCGCGCCAGAGTCTTCGTCTAATATCCCAGACATTTATGTTTCATCTCAGGTGCCCTGTTCATAAATGCCACATGAATTAATGTTATTGTGAGTCTGTTTGCATTCGTTTGACTTAACAGAGAACTTCGAGTTATTTACGACTGACTGAATGGCAAAGGCTGCCTAATAAACTGAAGTTGAGTCTAGCAATGGCAAATTCGAATCACTATAAAAGAATAGCAGAAACGTTAACCCCATAACGTTGTAATGGCACCGCCCCCCCCCCCCCCCCCCCCCCCCAAACCCTTCAACCAACCACGCGTTTTAAAGGACCGACGTTATCTGGTCCAATTATTGTATGATCATGGTCATAATCACTATATTCAACAAATTTGTGATCACTTTTTATTTTAGGGTTATTTCATTTTTTTACTTATAATTATATATGATAATGTGTATATATTTCAGAAGTAACAGAACATGTATGTTCCCGCATGCAGTCATCAATTGTCTGTTCACAAATCTCTTTCTCGGGGTTTTCTGTGTAAATATCTAAGAATGCACCGAGCGTTCATGCAGTGATCCGTTGCGTGATTACTGGTTTGTTCGTCAATGATGATAGCCCGGGTCGGCCATCCTTAGACATAATTATACTATTATTTTTTAATGTATTCATTGTCCATTTACTGTACAAACCTAGATAAGCCATAAATAGTCAGTAAACTACGTGTGTTATACCATCAAATCATTAATCAGACAAACAGCCAAACATCCAAATTCAATGGAGTAAAATCTACAATGTATTTATCCGACACGGTTGGCAAACAAATAGTGTATTCTGACATTTATGATGATGGCGCTCAACCCATAATTGGCCTCAATGTCGGTTAACAGCTTTGATCGTCCGACTGGGAACAGAGAAACAACGTCGGCAGGGGGGAGTGAGGGTAGTCTGCTTGGGGTCAGTGGGAAACACAGAGGGGGAGCGTTCTGCCTCATTGCGAAACACAGCAGATGGGGTGTTTGGGGAACGAATCCCGCCATGGATGCTGGTCTGGTTGCCGTGCTGACCATTGTGCAGCGTTAGCGCTTCAAGGGGTAGTATTGTGTTGGGTTAAAGAATGAAATTCTTTCATATCCACGTTTACAAAACCGCATTTGAAGCGTTTTTATCAAAGTTGTTTTTGTTGGTTCTGAACATTATTTATCTGATGACTTGTAAAGGCGCAGGTTTCAAGCTTTCAAGAGGATGAAGAAATTCACGAAGCGGTTGTGCTCAGCAGCCGTTGAAGTAATTCAGAGGCCATAAATTTATAGTCTCTGGTTAAACGCAAAAACTGTGGTGAGTGAGTGAGTTGGGTTTAACGCCGCTTTTAACAGTATTCCAGTTATATCGCGGCGTGTCAGCTTAATGTGGGAGGAAAGCCCGAAGTGATGCAGGTCTCAGACGTTTACCACTTCGGTGAAACCCACGAGCACGGGTATGGTGCTGACAAACCTAGAAACATAATCGGGGCGAACAGGGATTCGAACCCACAATCATAGGTTTCTGGCGTGCCCAAGGGACGCAACTCTGCACAGCTAATCGCGGCGCCTTAGACAACGGGGCCACCCGTGCCCCCCAAGAACTGTGGGGCTGAATGATGAGTGATATATCCATTACGCCATTGAAATGCCTCTCTTGATTCTCAACCCTTTAGGTTTACTTCTTAAACTACACTGGACCAGGAAGAACATTTGCAAAGCATACAGAATGTTTAAAATATCGAAACAAATGTGGATCAGGGAATATATAAAAGCCACGTTTCTACCCTGCGTCTGTGAGTGTTAGCCAAATCATTATTCACTCGTATAACATGGCGCTGAACAGTAACGTTTCAAGTGCAAGAAAATAGGGTGATAGCATGCCCCTGTCAAAACAGTTCTCGAGATGTTTACTGACTCCGTGTCCCCGCACAGTCATTAAAACAATATGAAAATTGCATGCAATTAAGCTGTCGCTACAACGGCCCTTCACGTCATCTTTGTCGTAATCAGCGCCACCTATACGTCACGTTTGACGCTCGAGATGAACTTCACGCTGCCATGTGCAAATCAGCCGCAATCATTGGGTTCTGCGTCAATTATGTAACAAAGTATCATCACGTCTCGCTCCTGAATCTGGTATTGTTGTGCAACATGGGTCGCGATCTGGGATCCATTCAGGAAAGACCGACACCCCTGAGCGCTAACCTCATCTACACGTAGCGTTAATGAAGGTACTTAGCATGCACAAACAAACGATCGCGCTCACATGTGTCCAGCATTTGCGGACAATGACAATATATTAACACCATGAGATGTCTACACAATTGTACCACCCCGGGGCTGACCGTGGTCCAAGGCCACTGGACCATGCTCAAGCACCAGTTCCCGTTCTTAACAAAATATTTTCCTTTTCCTAGATTGTGATAAATGGATTCGACTGTTTTTCTTATAAAAGGGATGGTTGAAGAAGCCTCGTTCAGTCAAGTAGAATCAGCCGCGCTGAACTGGGATTTAGAGGGTCTGTGACTGAGTGTTGAACAACTGTGTGAAACTGCCTTGGAAAAGTTGAAGTAGTTGTATTCCTGGAATGTAAAGGGGGGGGGGTGTGTGTGTGTGCTGGGAGGGGTGTGCAGGCTGACGTATTCGGCTGTTGGTCTGCCCCGTATATACTGGTGCAAGACACTTTACCCCAAAAAACCTTTGAGGTACATATGGATGCATATTTGTATTCTGGTTCGTTAAAAACTCCAGTTTCCTTGCTTTTTTAGTTTCCGCTGCAACACATGAGCATTGTAAATATACTTACAACGACCGATCTATTGGCAGAGTAAGGGAACATTCGTTCTTTTAAAATAGGTATTAAAGTATGTGCTGATGGACTGCCTTCTTAACTGCCGATTAAAAGAAAGTATAAACCCATGCATGTTTGATGTTGGCTAATAATGAAACAAACATGAAATAGTTACTGGAAGGCTAATTACTTTATAGGGGTACCATTGTCGTGTTTTAATCTTAAGTTTGCAGTGTTTCGGCGACTGTTTCTGGCCAGTAACGTTTGTAATTATCTGGTCAAATCCCATTACAAGTGTAATACTTTTTTTTGACACCATTCGTGCACGATCTGTTAATTAAGGTTTCGAAACCAAGAGGCGGCGTTAAACCCAGCTCACTCACTTTATTAACGTAAATTTCCTTTTATTAATAGAAGTCGGATATGCCAACTTGACTAGCACTATAAGAAACAACATTACTTGTACAAAAAAACTAAATACCTTTATAATGCGCTGAGATAGACGCAAGCAGTACTGATACAGGATGATAATCAGACGAATCGAGGATTCGAACCAATGACAACCGATCCCGCAGCAGCTAAGGGGCGCAACTCCACACAGTTAATTTCGCGCGTTAAACCTCTGTGCCCCCTCCTCCCCGCAAGAATTTACGTTCAAGGGTTTTAGACTTGTCGAGATTAGCTTTCTTCTTTCCAAGTTGATGAGATTCCAACAAGATCTGTCTATACTGTAATTGCTATCATCACTGCGCTTATCATCTTCAAGATCTAGGTGATTGTTGGACAAGCGACACCATAGGTGCACATACACTGGTGGTACGTTTCGTGTAAGATATACCACATACCACCCGCGTCCGTCGCCATCATGATATATCCATCACGTGATATCTAACAAGACATAATCAAGAACTAAAAATCGTGGACGATACATCACCGGTATCCAAAATGGCGGCTGGTAGATTTGTCGGGCCCACCAGTGACGTAAAGACGAACTAAGCCTGCTATTTTCATCAATCTGAGCGGATCGCTGCTATTTCAGGGGCGGATAATTGAGAGAAAATGCGAGATAGATTAAGGTGAGACAAGATAAAGCCGAGAGTGATCCCCAGGTTTCACCTGAAAGTGATAAAAGGCAGCAATTACTACTGGTCTCGCTTTCAGGCTAAAGAAAGTCTTAGTCAGCCATTACTCCAAATATCTTTATCAAAACATGATACTTCTACTAATGTTTACTCTGGGACGTGTTAACAATAGGGTTTGAAGGTGGCATTAGCAATAGTGGTTATTTTCAGTTGTCAGTAATTTGATTTATATCTTCCAAAAGGTATGATGCGTTTGACGATCGCACTTCTATTTAGATCAATCATGTACAGCAGCTAGACTTGCCGGCGGACACGGTAACAAGATGGAGTTGACGCTCAATGCCATCGTGGATCCATCCAAGACAAATAGTGTAACACGAACAAACGGAATAAACCGTTTTATTTTTATAACGAAAAGCAACCCGCTCCATCACACACACACGTGCGCGCGCGAACACAACCGCCTTTACAAAATACATAACTGATCACACAGGTTCTGGTGCTATTGATTGTAGTGGAACAAGGTGTGAAACCGTAAACACCGCTTCGTTTTCCACCTGATAAATAAAACTTCTACACGGCGTTTCAGGATGAAATAGAGAAACCATGTTAAAATGTAAATGATTTATTTTTCATTCAAACGCAGGGTCCTTTGTACCGCTTCTTAACGTTGGCCACAGCGATATACGTGTCGGAATTCGGTGTAATAGGCTTATGTTCCATAAAGATGTTACAATAAGCTTTGATGTCCAGAAAAGCCAATTATACGTAAAGACAGCTTTTTCTTAACCAATCGAGAGGTGGCGATGTTGGTAAAACAGTTAAAACCTGTTACCTATATCGTGAGCTGGCTGGCCGTCGTTTATTAAAGAAACGCAATGCGTGCCTAATGGTCTTAGCTTCCACACCCAATCTCATCAAAGCATATTAACCTGAAAGTCAAAAGAGTAATTTTCTTAATTTGTCATTAGAAAAAGAACGTCTTCCTGATCAAAGTGACTTCATTTGGTCCAATCTGCTTATATTAGCGTGCACCGGGCTGCACCTTCTAAACCATCGCGTGACAGACGCATTGCAGTGGCCGCCACTTTCACCGGAAGTTCTGCAATCCGGGAGAGACTGATCCAGGAAGAGGCTAAAACGTTCCTTCCCAGGAGTCCATTGGTACCGGAAGTGAGAGCTGGTGGCCCTACACCTCTACATGGCTGTCTGACAGATCGCAATAGGGTGTCCAATTAGACGCGGCAGTATGCAGGATTTGTTAAGACTTGTTCCACAGGAATCTGGTTTCAGTGCGACATCAGGTGCAAGCTCCTAGAAATGAAAGACGGATTTGATTTTAGTCATCGTAATTAGCAGCCATTGTACACCCGAGACGCCAGTACGTCAGCAATAAAGATTACCATGGTGATGTGACATATATTGAATATCACCACATCAAATGTCATGCGTTGGAAGCATGACAATCTACCTGTTCATGACACTCAACGTTGCCTTATTAAACGGAAACACGATCTTTGAAATACCTACAGTGGTCTAAAGATGGTGTATGTTCTCAAGGTTAGCTTATGAAACCACATATCAATAACTGATTACACCAGCTCAAATTTCATCTATGCTGTATATAGTTCAATTAAGTTTGTCAAACATGTTTCCCCAACCTTTATTACCTGCCAGTGACCAGAGGACATTGGTGGAGAAATCTGACACAATGTTTCATGTGCCTGGCATTGGTGGATCTGGATCTGTTGGAGACACTATTGGGATTCCGTGTCAGAATAAAATGTTACCAGTACCGATGCTTGTCGTAAGAGGCGACTAAATGGTCAAGTGACGGGTGGTCAGACGGGAATTTGTTTGACTGCGCGTGACGGGTCGCATAGGACGTTGCTCGTAACATTAATCTCTGGTTTGTGTGTACTCTGTCTTCCAGTCCCTAGAGAATAAATTAAAAAGTGTTTGTTTGCTTTTTTGGTTGTTTAACGCCGCACTCAGCAATATTCCAGCTATATGACGGCGGTCTGTAAATAATCGAGTCTGGACCAGACAATCCAGTGATTGACATCATGAGCATCGATCAACGCAATTGGGATATATGGTTTGCATCAACCAAGTCAGCGACCCTGACCACCCGATCCCGCTAGTCGCCTTTTACGGCAAGCATGGGTTGCCAAAGACCTATTCAACCCCGGGTCTTCACGGATCAAGTTAAAAAATGAATCCATCTCAAGTCTAGGATGATTTGGCAATGATTTGGCCTCAGCGCAAGGAAGCATTGTTCTGGCTCCTATAAGAGTTATTTTAAAGTTTATAGATACATATTTTTTAATAACATAACTATATTTCTGGAACTAAATGTTAGGCTAGTTTGTCGATAGTTTTGTCTGGTCAGTGATAATGATTGTACGTTTACTATACACAAGTCGAAGAATAATATTTGATCTGAAGAAAATTCAACATCAAGTCAATAGTGAGTGAGTGAGTTTTGATTTTACGCCGCTTTTAACAATATTCCAGCAATATCACGGCAGGGGACACCAGAAATGAGCTTCACACATTGTATGTCGGGAATCGAACCCGGGTCTTCGGCGTGACGAGCGAACGCTTAAACCACCAGGCTACCCGACCGCCCCTCAAGTCAATAATAATAGAAGTCATGATCCATTGTTATATCCTTGACGACAATATATGTACATGAAATATTATTGTGTTACATTTTACAGTAATGTCATAGTTTCAAACTGAAAACTGCAAGTATTCTCAATATATTTGCTGAAGAAGATAATTTCTGGATATTGAGTTTCCCTCGGTTAAACTAATTATTACTAGTCCATTTTAATCTCATTTACCCTTGTCAGTTGTAGAATGAGACACCTAGGGTGTGCACGTGTATGTTGATTAAAGCTGCAAGATGAGACTGACCCCTAGCGGCCAGTGGTCCGTGTGAGTGACAGTCGTGGACATCACGCGGACATCTGGACACAAGATGCACGTGGTGGTTTCCGATGTCACGCGTGACACGTGACGGCTCTGATTGGCTGTCCACCTCCGGTCAAAATTAAGATTGGATGTCACGTCCAGTCTGGCCAAAAATATTAAAAATTAATTCAAATATGACATGCATTGTCCAAGTGAATATTTCCATATGGCTGTTCTAGTAATACCAGTTACAATTCACGTACCTGTGGTTGATATGATAAATATAAATACTGAAAATATGCACATAAAAAGGATTGATATGCTAGAATACTGAATCATATGTTAGAAGATTGAATTAAATGAGAAAATAATGAATATGTTGAAATATTTAAAAAAAATAAAATGTTAAAACGACATTTCTTAGAAATAAAATAAAATAAAATTTAAACATGTAATTATGTCGATGGCGGATTGCGTCAAACCGTCACGTATTAAATTTTAATGCTATACGTTGCAAATCGTCGATTGAATTTTATTTTTGATGACAAATGAATGTTTCAAGTTCTTAAACACGGAATGATTGTAAATTTAAACGTGAATGAGTAAAAACTATCCTCCTTTATGAAGGTGAACCAGATTGTGGAGACTGCGGGATTCCAGAGGGCGCATTAACGTCCACTCGCCATTGACACTGTCACACCTACCTGGTGCAAACAACAGGAAGATTATCGTAACACAGAGGGCAGGCAGATTGTATAACATTTACACAACTCTGCAAACTGCGGACATGCAACAGATGAATGGATTACACAAGTTATCTTGATATAGTGACAAATGTAATATGTCACGTCGGGGAAGGTCTTCTTTCGATGTTTCTGTGTTCTAGGCCAACAACGACAGGGGCCACGATCAGGGCCTCACCCCTAGAGAAGCAGAGCGCGTCGAGTAGAAATTGTGGGTTCAACATATGATTGGATCAGCGGATCATCTGGAATACTGAATACATTGATTAAGTTGAACAATGCTATCCACACTGGTGGAGGGGTGGGGTGGGTTGGGGAAGGGGGGAGCAGTCGATCAGGAGTAGGGGACGCTAAGATGAAGATGGTTGAGGATCGTTTGGAGATTTTGGGAGGGCAAGGAGGGGAGGGGAGCTAGAAGTAAGTATGGGGGATTTTGGGGCACTACTTGTAGGCGCGACCTTTCTTTACTCCGGGTGTGGATGAAAGCCTACTCGATGGCGGTGTATTAGTATATGTAATATGAGTGGTACACTTTTGATAAATGACTTTATGAAACTGGATTATGCTTTTGTTGTTGCCTGACGTTGTTAATGTGTTTCGTCAGAACGTGACGCATGGGGGGTCGTGTTTCAGCGTGTTTGGGGCTGTTGCAAGGCTCAGACGCACAGAACAAAGGAACAGAGATTTGCGTGAACATAATATGTGTTGCCTGGAACGCAGAAAATGTAGTTAACACAGGTCATGGACTTCTTCTGTCATCACCGCCAAGATGGAAATGTTATGTACTATATCACGATTAACGGACGTGAACTTGTCAGAAGGCATGGCAACACCACGACACGCGCATGTTACATTTAGAAGACCTCCCTCAACAACGTAAACAGGTTACACTTTGGAAAAAACACCACGACGATGTTACTTGGATAAAGCGGCAAAACCCATTCCATATCCAATAGAAATCTCTGCATAAAGCAGAGACGATTGAACGATTAGAAGAACCCCCATCACGTGTTACATTTGGAGAATCCTCATCACGACGTCAACGTGTAACGTGAACCCCCATCACGGCGTCAGCATGTTACATGAGCCCTCATCGCAACGTCAATATGTTCATGAACCCCCATCACGACGTCAATATGTTACATGAACCCCTATCACAACGTCAGTATGTTACATGAACCCCCATCACGACGTCAACATGATACATGAACCCCCATCACGACGACAGCATGTTACATGAACCCCCATCACGACGTCAATATGTTACATGAACCCCCATCACGGCGTCAGCATGTTACATGAACCCCCATTACGACGTCAGCATGTTACATGAACCCCCATCACGACGTCAATATGTTACATGAACCCCCATTACGACGTCAGCATGTTACATGAACCCCTATCACAACGTCAATATGTTACATGAACCCCCATCACGACGTCAGCATGTTACATGAACCCCCATCACGACGTCAGCATGTTACATGAACCCCAATCATGACGTCAATATGTTACATGAACCCCCATTACGACGTCAATATGTTACATGAAACCCCGTCACGACGTCAATATGTTACATGAGCCCCCATCACGACGTCAGCATGTTACATGAACCCCCATCATGACGTCAATATGTTACATGAACCCCCATTACGACGTCAATATGTTACATGAAACTCCGTCACGACGTCAATATGTTACATGAAACCCCGTCACGACGGCAACATGTTACATGAACCCCTATCACGACGTCAGCATGTTACATGAACCCCCATCACGACGTCAACATGTTACATGAACCCCCATCACGACGTCAGCATGTTACATGAACCCCCATCACAACGTCAATAATATGTTACATGAACCCCCATTACGACGTCAATATGTTACATGAAACCCCGTCACGACGTCAATATGTTACATGAACCCCCGTCACGACGTCAACACGTCAGGTATAGAGTCGTCAGCTGTCAACTATTCGGTGGAGAGTATCACCTGTCAATGTACTTCGACACAGAGAACCTTCCATCGTTGACTAATATATGATCATGTATCGTAGCTTCGTCTTCAGGTGGTGTGTATTCCGTCGCTCTCTGCTGCTTCAGCATTGAAATCATGGAATCCATTATCTGACGGTTGTAATAATTTCAAATTATATAAATGTTATAATTTTTAGATAATTCGTCTGTGAAACCTACTGCAATAGATACGAATTTCAGGAATAATTATAAAACGTCACCGCCAGAGAATAATTAGTGTCAATTATCTGCCGAAATTGTTGCCATTAGACATTGAAGGTAAACTAGAGGTAAACATTCTATGAATGGATCACTGAAAATCAGTAATGACACCAGGTGTTCTCGAATAAATACATAAAGCTGAAGCTAAAGTAGACACAATTTATGGATAGCAACTTCTTTATAACCCTTGTCAAGCAAGGCTGTCGATCCCTGCTCCAAAGCTGAAGCCCAAACACTTTCTTCGGATAGAAATCGTCAAATCTCGTATTCGAGGATACCTGAAAACATAAGATCGTGCATTATCAACCGCATTGAGAATCGATTACACTTAATTATAAGCACGTGCAGAAACGACGCCATCTTTAATCCCGACTATTCACGCAGCGACGACCATTCGGCCTTCACGATCTTACTTACGAGTGTTTGACATTTCGTAATTTCTGCTCGCTTGAATTAGCTGGTGTGACTGAGCTAGCAGACATGTAGGTGTCGATATCACACGGTGTATTGTGTTGTCTTTAACAGCTAAACACCTTCTAATCCCCCTCGTAAAGCTTGCCCGACTGCTGTCGTATGTTGTCTATTGCATGTAGATACCAGTCGGCCAATCGCATACCACTGACACACAGTGTCGCTATCGCACGGACTACGATGTACCTCCAACACGTGTAATGTATATGGCTTATCTTAATCACAGGTTATTTATTTCTTATTAAAACGGATAGAATTTATGGCTGTATGTGAATGTACAGGGACCAGAAGCTTCATATATAAGTGCTAAAATTGTAGGTATTTAGTGATTCCCGTTTTACGAATTAACGGTAAAATGTGACTATAGATAAATGCTTTGAAGTTTTCTGATTGTATTCTGACCCATGTGTCGACGTGTCTGTGTGATGTATAAATTGTCCATCTGTCTCTATACATGCACGTGTCTGTGTGACGTGCTGTAGGAAATGTGCGTGTTTCTACACATGCACGTGTCAGTGTGATGTATACATCGTCCTTCTGTCTCTATATATGCACGTGTCTGTGTGATGTATACATTGTTCATCTGTCTCTATAAATGCACGTGTCTGTGTGACGTGCTAAAGGAAATGTGCGTGTTTCTACACATGCACGTGTCTCTGTGATGTATACATTGTTCATCTGTCTCTAGATATGTACGTGTCTGTTTGACGTGCTGTAGGAAATGTGCGTGTTTCTACACATGCACGTGTCTCTGTGATGTATACATTGTCCATCTGTCTCTATATATGAACGTGTCTGTTTGACGTGCTGTAGGAAATGTGCGTGTTTCTACACATGCACGTGTCAGTGTGATGTATACATTGTCCATCTGTCTCTATATATGCACGTGACGTGCTGTAGGAAATGTGCGTGTTTCTACACATGCACGTGTCAATGTGATGTATACATTGTCCATCTGTCTCTATATATGCACGTGTCTGTTTGACGTGCTCTAGGAAATGTGCGTGTTTCTACACATGCACGTGTCAATGTGATGTATACATTGTCCATCTGTCCCTATATATGCACGTGTCTGCGTGACGTGCTGTAGGAAATGTGCGTGTTTCTACACATGCACGTGTCAATGTGATGTATACATTGTCCATCTGTCTCTATATATGCACGTGTCTGTGTGATGTATACATTGTCCATCTGTCTCTACATATGCACGTGTCAGTGTGATGTATACATTGTCCATCTGTCTCTATATATGCACGTGTCAATGTGATGTATACATTGTCCATCTGTCTCTATATATGCACGTGTCTGCGTGACGTGCTGTAGGAAATGTGCGTGTTTCTACACATGCACGTGTCAGTGTGATGTATACATTGTCCATCTGTCTCTATATATGCACGTGTCTGTGTGATGTATACATTGTCCATCTGTCTCTATATATGCACGTGTCAGTGTGATGCATACATTGTCCATCTGTCTCTACACATGCACGTATCAGTGTGATGTATACATTGTCCATCTGTCTCTATATATGCACGTGTCTGTGTGATGTATACATTGTCCATCTGTCTCTACACATGCACGTGTCAGTGTGATGTATACATTGTCCATCTGTCTCTACACATGCACGTGCCAGTGTGATGTATACATTGTCCATCTGTCTCTATATATGCACGTGTCAGTGTGATGTATACATTGTCCATCTGTCTCTATATATGCACGTGTCTGTGTGATGTATACATTGTCCATCTGTCTCTATAAATGCACGTGTCAGTGTGATGTATACATTGTCCATCTGTCTCTATATATGCACGTGTCTGTTTGACGTGCTGTAGAAAATGTGCGTGTTTCTACACATGCACGTGTCTGTGTGATGTATACATTGTCCATCTGTCTCTACTCATGCACGTGTCAGTGTGATGTATACATTGTCCATCTGTCTCTATATATGCACGTGTCAGTGTGATGTATTCATTGTCCATCTGTCTCTATATATGCACGTGTCTCTGTGATGTATACATTGTCCATCTGTCTCTACATATGCACGTGTCAATGTGATGTAAACATTGTCCATCTGTCTCTACATATGCACGTGTCTGTGTGACGTGCTGTAGGAAATGTGCGTGTTTCTACACATGCACGTGTCTGTGTGATGTATACATTGTCCATCTGTCTCTACACATGCACGTGTCAGTGTGACGTGATATATGAAACCTGTGCCTGTCTTAATACAAGAAATAGCCTTGCTCCAAGGCTGTACTGAAAGATAAGTCCATGGATGTGTGGTTATTCTATCCTCCTAATAGGCAAATCTAGATATGTTAACAGTAGTCTAAGGACTCCAATCTCGTATAGGGACAATCTGTTCTTATTATTTACGTAATTATTAGTTTAAATCATAATTTCTAGATTATGTACATAATAAGAACAAATTGTCCCTGTAGGAGACTGGTGTCCTAAGACTTGCACAAGTCTCTGAGGCAGTAATTGTTAGTTTAAATCATTATTTATAAATTATTGCCTCAGAGATTTGAGCAAGTCTAACACGACATCACGACTGTCACGACGTGGTGATATTGGAAGTGAAGGTTGCGGGATAACCGGACGAGGATGACACGTATCCATTACACATCGATTTTTTTTAAACCGATAAGAGAACTTTTATGTCCACCATCTTGTATTACAAATACAAAGGACAGATCAAAGTGATTTATTCGCTTGCATTAAACATGACTAGATGTGTATCTGTATCGGAGAGAAACGCTGTTTAACGTCAGGTTTAGTATCTGTCCTCATCCGATTCTCAGCTTCCAGAACCGAGCTGCAGCTGCACTGAATACGTCTTATAGCTGTCAGCTAAGAGGAAGTAGATTAGTTTATGAATATTGATATTCTCTATTATATAATATATCTATTAATTGTAAATATTGTATCCCTCATAAAATACATTATTATAAATATTTATAGAGAAAACAATCCCACAAGTCCCGCTTCTACGTAATTAGAACATTGTTGCATTGTACAGGGTTCATTTATTGGTTAGAACTAAATATTACGTAAGGAATCCTAATGCTAGAATAAATCAAAGCCATTGATAAACATTGGAGTATGGCAATGGTGATCTGAAGGCCCCCGATGGATTTAAAGAGCCTTATAAAATTACCGTAGTTTCAATTGGTTTACAAGAATTAATTATCAGAACTGGAAGAAGAAATGGTCGATATGAATCAAGTTGACGGATACATAAGTATGTGTAAGTTGTATACATGTTATAATTCTACATTCCTGAAATTTGGTCGTTATACCGGATGCGCTTTTGGCTGAAAAAACCACTTTATTTATTATAAAACTTCCGAGCAAAAGAAACTTTGAATATTTTTATCAAAACGTTAGGTGGCTTAACACAGTTGCTGAAACATAACATTATAAGGACAAAAACTATGACTAAAGGTTGGTTGGTTGGTTTGTTCTTTAACGCCGCACTCAGCAATATTTCAGCTATGTGATGGCGGTCTGTAAATAATCGAGTCTGATTGACATCCAGAGGATCGATCCGCGCAATTGGGATACGATGACATGCATCAACAAAGTCAGCAAGCCCGACCACCCGATCCCCGTTAGTCGCCTCTTACGACAAGCATAGTCGCCTTTTACGGCAAGCATGGGTTGCTGAAGACCTATTCTACCCCGGACCTTCACGGGTCCTATGACTAAAGGACCAATACTCGTATCAAATACATCACCATCGAATAACCACATCTTGTTTGTTCATTTCTAGCCGCCATCAAACATGGGTGTATACTTTCTTTTGCCCTGCAGTGTAGTGGAACTGTATTTATGTTTGCATTTCTCTTTACATTAGTGTACGTCCTCTTAAATGCACCATGAATCCAACAATCAAGAGTTTAATATTTAAAATAGTGTTTTAACCCCAAAACTAAAATCTGTGCTGGTTATTGTTTTAAAAGAATAATTGATTGTGCGGGTTGCATATATATTAATATGATATCAATTTTGCTCTAACTTTTGTACTAAATTTTTAAAAAAGTGGGATTCCAGGCAGGATTCTTGACAAGTAATAGTTATGAACACATTCCAGATTGGAATAACAAACTCGGTTCTACAAGACCTTCACATATCAGGAAGTTCTTCACCCAACAATAACTCTCACTTGTGGTGCCCTACGGGAATTTACCCAGAGTTACCGAACGTTTTCCCGATTTCGCCAAAGGGGGCGTGTCTCAAGGTCACAGTGTTGTTGAGGATAATCATTATCACTTGAACTACCTTCCCCATGTTTCTTCCCACCGGTCAGTTTGTTTACATTGTCCCCGCCCCCAGCTATGACCGGTGCTTAACATGTAATTACCATTTTCTGTTTTGTTGATTCTGAGCGAGCTTCAATGATCAGCCAAATTAACTCACAAATGCTGCCGCGCATCAGTAATGATTGATCAACGTTTCACAGTATACTTCAGCATGCGCATGACAGGATATGACGTAACTTGCTTAACGGACCTATGAACAATAAGGACTCGTTGACTGACACGTTGAGCTTTGTTGACTCGATGATCCGAAAATAGGATCGCTTACTCTCCCCAAGGGATCTCCTCTGTGTTATGTCATCGAAGTGTTTAGTTTTGACGGGGTGGGGGGTTGTCGGATGTGCCGGTGAGGTAAATCCCACCCCTCAACCCTTGTTGTTGCACAGGTCACACAAACACTGGTCAACAATGGCGTCGTTGTGATGCCCTTTGGACAATCTGATGGACGTGTTAATGATTTGGAAATTACATTTGAATGAAAAGCCCGACACTGTTGTAAAGACTAGCGGTCGATGGTTCTGGAAGCGCAATTAAGGTGATGCTGACATTTGAAAGGTATCTGTTGGTATCTGTATTGTAGACGATCGAGTTCTGTCATTACCTTTCAATGGAAAACAGGCAAACTGGTGTTTGATGGCATTACAATTTTGCTTGACACAGTTCACGTTTGTCTCTTTTTAGATGCATTATCTGTTTCATTGTGTATACATAAATTGACAACTGAGAGATCATGTTCGTTGATAAGAATTCAATTAAACTATCGGCTTCTTTTCACCACCAAAGAGACTATTATGTAAGACAAGGGCGGATCCAGCATTTAAAAAAAATCGGAGGTGTCCAATAACAAAGTCCTCTCTCAGTGGAGGGAGTGGTGGGTACAACATACTACATTTGATTTTCAAAAGGGGAGGCCCCGGACCCCCTGGACCTCCCTGGACCCCCTGGATTCCCTCTGGATCCGTCTATGTAAGATATGAATATGTTTAATATCCACACATTACCATTGATCAAACACATTTAATGATGAAAATGATGATTGCTTCATAACTATAGTTACACTTACAGAGACGTTATTAAGGTTATTTTAGGCACAAGAAACTGTTGTTTTGAAATGTTAACAGATGTCAGTTACCATGGCAAAATATCCACGAGAGCCCTGAAACCCACGCATGTCAATTAAGAATACAAATATCAATACATGTAAATCTACAGACAGGACCTCTATCTTAATAACGCCGAGATGTCTTGTCGTTGAGGACACATACTATATCTTTCGTTATGGTTTCACGCCTTTCTCAGCGGTATTCGACTGGACGACGTCCTGCAGTAGTCGTGGATCAGTGGTCGATATCATGAGCAAGGATCCACTCAGTCGGGGTACGATGACACGCAAATCAACCAGGTTACCACGCCTGATCACCCGATCCAGTGACCAACATCTAGCCTTTGAAAGAACATATTTTAAAGAAAAAAAAACAGTCCTTAAATTATAGTAAAAAATATAATGAAAAGGAGCCCATAGACTTTCTTCATTTTCAGATTTCCTGATACTACACTAATCTAGACTTGCCAAATATTATAGCCTTGAATGGGCTGTATTGGATATATTTGTTTCAGGGTCTGTGTGACAGACAACCCGATCCATTTCGTTGCGTGTTATGATCAGCTAGCATAGTTTGCAGGGGACCTATTCCAACCCAGTCCCCACGGAGATCGTTGCGTCTTATGATCAGCTAGCATAGTTTGCAGGGGACCTATTCCAACCCAGTCCCCACGGAGATCGTTGTGTCTTATGATCAGCTAGCATAGTTTGCAGGGGACCTATTCTAACCCAGTCCCCACGGAGAAACATATAGTTACGTACTGCTGTCAAGGCAAGAGCAGAGTAGTAGTAAGGTATCAATATAGATTGAGGTCACAATGAAGGCGTAATTGAGCGTAGCAGTGAAGTCGTAGCAGTGACGTACGTAGTAGAGACGTCGTAAGGTAGGGATGTAGTTTTATACGTTAACAGTGTAGCCGTAAAACTCTATAAAAGCTACAACCTTTAAAATGAACTTTATAGTTGTTTGTTTTAATTGTATTATTTGTATTAGTATTCGTATCATATGAAAAACTCGTTCAAAGACGTGTCTTCCGTTTTGGCAGGACATGCTTACCCATTTCGCGAACACCTGGTGTCATAACTGATTTTCAGTGACCCATTCATATATTTTTTACCTCTATTTTACCTTTTACGATGGAATCTGTTTCGGCTGATAATGGATCGACAGATCATCGAGACAAATTATTCTCTGGCGTTGACGTTTTATATTTACGCCGAATTGGTAACGTCTGAGACCTGCATCACTTCGGGCATAACTCACTCACTCACTCACTCACTCATCCGAATTATTGCAAGCTGACTAATGAAACCAGACTGACCTTGACACAACGTCAATGTGACGCTTACATCTCACGTCTGAACGCACGTCGGTTTGACGTGCAAATTCGCGGCATCTGAAATATCGGTTGTTTCTTGTGGTAGTCAATCAAATGTTTCAGTTCACGTTTCAAACATCTTTGTGCCCTAAAAAGCGTAGGGTTCCTTCAGCAGCCACACTCGACCTTGTTTTCCCGAACCATTCGATGCCCCCTGCAACCATTGACAAATGACGCTAATAGGTATGGTCTTGTTATTACTTGTCAAATTTCGTTACTTCAATTACGATACGGTCAAAGAAGCTTGCTGTTCAGTTGGTGTAATTGGCTGAACGTGGCTTCAGCCTACAACTCGCGTCCTGGTTTCTTCCAGCACTGACTCTCTCAATACAAGTAACTGGAGAACTGGGGACTTTCCCCGTTTACGCTGATGGGTAAATAGGGACAAGGGTTGTAGATAATGATAGAAAATAACAGAGAACAAGATCTCCCTTGATGAAAGCCCCTCGAAACCTCGCCATCCCCTCCTCTACAAATAAACATCTCATAATGACTCGACTAGTGAAGGCTTCCCAAGCGTCGTCGTTATTGAATTAAGTGTAATTTACGTGGGCTGTATTCATTGTAGTGTCCTTACGGTCGTGGTCGATGGAAGCGCAACAAGTCCCTTGGCTGGCCATTAGTTGATCATTACTGGTGTTTGTTCATTCACAATCAATTAACACTTCACGTACCGATAAAAAGTATATATGTTATGTTTTTCATGAAGGCATGTGGATGAATGGGAGTGAAAAGTAGCTGGCGTTGGTTTTGTCGTAAGGAGCTGCGTGAAAGACGAGCATGAATAGTGCTAATGTTTTCTGTGGTTGCGAAGCTCATGTTGAATGTCAAGCACGTGCCCGAAACATTCTTGAGATATTAACGAAATCAGACAAGTTGGCTATTCCTGACAATAACTTTCCATGGTCATGTAAACAATGAACAATTACCGATGTGTTCACACGTAAAAGGTCAACATTTGTCAATACATCTATAATTTCAGTCAGGAGACATATCAGGCATCAAAATTCGCAAAGTTATGAGTTGAATGAGTTTGACGATGCATTTTTATTGAAAATACAAACAATTATAAATTTTTAATTTTTTACGAATTTATTGGATTTCGTTTAATGAGTCATTAAGAAGGCTAAACCAGTACTGTTTTTGCCTTAACTGTATTCGTGATGGCTTATACAACATTTTTACCTCACAGCTGGTGGTCTTTTCGTGAGGGTGGTAATTGACCCATGACATTTTACCGAGAGTAACATTGTAAGAAAATAGTTTCAATATTGTCTGGGTGAGACTATGTAATATCAGACCAGGCAGACAGCGCTACGGTTAACAGCAGTGTGTTACAAAAAGCATTGCTGGAACGCAGCCATTGTAAACAAGACACTTATTCCCCACCCACAGCTGTCCAACAAGCGATGATTATTGGGTAGTTTGGGACAATATTTTCACAGCAACTGTTTTCGAAGCTTAACGTTTTTAACGATATGATATCCCGAACAATGCTGTTATACACTCGGGAGGGTTGCAATGTGTTACTTTTATTTAATAAAATGTCCAATGACGTCACGGTCACTTTTAACAGTGTGTTTTCTGGTGAAAAACGCGACGTTGGTTGTCAGTGGTATTACTGAATCATATAGAAAGTTGAGGATGAAGCGGACGTATTTACACCTATTTCACAAACTCTGTAAAACTTCAAAGATTTTTTTTCAAATAAAGACAGTTAAAGTAGAAAAACATGCACCTTTGAAAAATGAAAATACCCCGTGTGATGATCATTGTTCCAAAGACAAATACATAAACACGGTTACATTTCTATTCATTATTTATTAAATTATTAATTTTGTTTCCGACGACCGATCCCATAGTAGCAATGCACCTATTTCCTTGAGGGATTAAATACATACTATTACAGAATTCAACACTTGAGTTGAGGTTGGGTCACTTTTAGGTCATCTGTCTTGTCTGACAAGATCAAGTATTGACAAGGCCGGTTGTGACGTACTTGTGACGTACATGTGACGTCATTTTTATCCTGCTACGTCACGCGGGGTTTGGTGATACGCTACCACCCGAAGGAGGTAACTGGGAGTCTATTGTAGCTGTGAGATGGCTTGTTTCTCTAATCGCATTCGTGCCACTCAACTGCCTCCTAGGTTTGCCTCCTCCAGACAAGGAGTCGAACTGTTTCATGACCCTCACCCGAACAGCCAGCTGTGACTTGTTTTAAGATAGCAAGGACAAAGCACAATGGTACTCAATAAAAGATCCACATGTCATTCAAAAACTGTATCCTCTCCGTGGGAAGACTGGAGATCGGTTCCCAATGTATCATGCATTTCATAGTATCCGACTAGAGGTCAGGGTAGGCAGCTTGACGGATTGTGTGCCATCTTTCCCGATAACTTAAAATTACTTCAATACTGTTTGTCACTGGGTCCAGTCTCGACTATTTACAGGCCGCTGTTGTATATACTCAACGACAAAAGAAACGCGAATAGCATGCATTTTGTTTTGTTTGTCTGTTTGTTGTTTAACGCCGCATTCAGCAATATTCCAGCTATATGACGGCGGTCTGTAAATAATCGAGTCTGGACCAGACAATCCAGTGATTGACATCATGAGCATCGATCCACGCAATTGGGATCGATGACATGCATCAACAAAGTCAGCGAGCCTGACCACCTGTTCCCGTTAGTCGCCTCTTACGACAAGCACAGTCGCCTTTTACGGCAAGCATGGGTTGCTGAAGACCTGTTCTACCCTAGATCTTCACGGGTCACATACATGTTGGTTAATATATGAAGAATTACTAATATTCAAGAGATATTAGATTAGTTCGATGCACAAACGAACATATACTGGTATGTTGTGTGAGCTAACACCCACGAACGCATCACATATGACGTCATAGATCCATGACATGAGCTGCATCATGCGTCTCGTGCAGGATTTGTATGTAAAGTTTGGAAATCACGTCCAGCATAATGTGATAGGAATAATGACACTGTGGTGGCACTTGACCGGTTGTCATTTTTGTCATTAATTGGTACACATTGGAAACATCTCTTTAACGTAGATACTTCTCAATGTTTCGATGGTTCGCGTATCTTTTAGCGTTGAGTATAGCCTGAAATTTCAGACTGCAACTTTTAATAACATTCACTCACTCTTCACTTAAGAACGAGATCTTATGTATAAGTCATCATCACTCTTAGACTCTCATGGTTTTGTATTTGGATTCCGGTTGAGTTCGCAGCGTTTTGTTTTCGGGTGCTCTTTCAGTGTTCTATTATATTGTTTTGTTCTATGTGTCTCGGAGGGGCGGTCGGGTAGCCTAGTGGTTAAAGCGTTCGCTCGTCACGCCGAAGACCCGGGTTCGATTCCCGACATGGGTACAATGTTTGAAGCCCATTTCTGGTGTCCCCCGCCGTGATATTGCTGGAATATTGCTAAAAGCGGCGTAAAACCAAACTCACTCACTCACTCACTATGTGTCTCGGCTTTGTTCCCGTGTTAGTTTTGTTATCTTCCCGACTGGGGTCAGCATTCAAACGGTGAATATTCCCCCACACATAACGTTACCTAAATAAATGCACACACAGATTAATCTTACCCTTCTGACATTCAATCTGAAAGTGATTGCGGACCCGCAAAAACTGATCTCTTAAAGATTACAACGGAGTGCATTTACGTTAGAATCGGAGTTTCTACTTCATCACGGGCGTCGCCCGACCAACATCAAAGTTCCGACGTATTTGTCGATGACGTTCAGCCTGTCAAAGTTGTCTGTCCAATATATACACAATTGTAGGAACAAAATTATTTTAATCAATAAATCAGCATGTGTTCTTTGATCTCACTTAGCTATCTCCTCCGTACAACAGTCGGAACTCCGGGTTATGATATTGCAAGTAGTTGTCGGGATACCCTTTCTCGCTGGAGTAAAATTACCAGCCTGAAGCCCTGGCAGTGGTATTTATTAGTGATTTGATATTTTTGTTATCAAGAATACGTTTTAGCGAAATATGCCAAACAGCTGAGCTTTGATACTGTTATGTAATCCTAAATCGAACTTACCGCAAACACACGGTGTCATCCCTAAGTTTCAGTGATCCATTCATAATATTTTCACTGTTATTGAACCTTTTTCGCCGAATGGATAACCGAGGCTGGTTATTGTCTAGATTTGACATTTAAAATCATGTTGGAGTCCTGTTTAATCAGAAGTCCGGATAAGTGAATTTTTAACACTGGATACGTCTCTTTGTATAGTAAACAATGAATATCGAAGACGATATTAATTTAAGAGCAACGCCTGATTTATGTTTACTTCGGTCCGTTGACATTATATACGATGTTAACAAACATATCGGAAGAGTCACCAATACTGACATTTAGTATGTATGATATAATATTGTTAAGGTTCACCTGGTCTCTCTCAGCACATTGCAAATAGTCGTAAGGAAAACAGTTTTCTATCAAGGCGTGATACATACGATCAGTCAGCGACCTTTCAGATGACCTTATTCGTTGGTCATCATCATTCCATTTAGATCGCCCCGGGTCAACATTAATGTGGCAGTTAATATGATCGTACACTGCCTGTACACTCTCGGGGCCGCCATGACCCCTTTATCACAATTATATCGATCCCAGAGATAATCTAGGGGAAATAATTGGGTTAATGTTGAATAAACATGCTATATGCACATTATGGAATGAAGAAGTCCTGTAGCTCCGGAGCAGGAACAAATATTGGAAAACAAATTTCTCATATTGACGATAATATACTTCAATATCTGAAGAATGAATGTAATATTAGGTTTATAGGGATTATACCGTGTTCAGATCTTCGAAGCCATTCAGACAAAAAAGTTAATGTAATTGTTTAATTTCAGCCTGTACAGTACTCATCACATCTTCGTGGAAGTATATGGTAAAGCTAACGCAATAATAGCCTAGCATTCACAAGCCTTCCGCTGCCATATGTTATATGCAGCATTGTCCATTATGAACGGAACTGAATAATTCAATTACTGTAATGGCCGTTCTGACACCGGGTGCCCAAGAAATGGATGAGTTTTTTCTGCTCTTTTGACAGTTCCCCGTAGTGTGAGTCATATGTAGCCACTGGCCAGTTACCTACACTGGCCAGGGAATGCATGAGTTGGGTTGAACGACGCTTTGAGCCGTGTTGCAGTTATGACTCGATGGACTTCATGGGAAGACCGACCCCTAAGATGTTAATAACATGTAAAGGCAAGACTATGAATGCGTTTTTCACATTTACAAATAAGAATACAATTAATGGTTAAACTGTAATGTTCAAGATAAAGGTGAGGTGAGGTGAAATAGGGTTTAACGTCGCGTCCAAGATTATTGCACTTATATAGCGACGTGCATGCACGTGTATGTGTGTGGCTGCTTGTACTAGTCCGGACTAATGCCGATTTATAGTGCCAGCTCACTAAGATACCATGCCGCAGTTGAACATGAATACCCCCACTCAGACACAGTATACTGACTCCGAGTCGACCGGTTCTTGTTTTAGCCCCTCAATGCCTGGCGCCAGACAGGGTAACAACAAGTACCATCTTTTAACGTCTTTTGGTATGACGCGGCCGGAGAGCGGAAGGTCCAGGGTTCGATCCCCGGCCGTCTTTTGGTATGACGCGGCCGGGTATCGAACCCTGGACCTTCCGCTCTCCGGGCGGACGCTCTCCCATTAGACCACGGAGGCGGTCTTCAAGATAAAGGCTGTAGTGATAACACGACAGTGTTAAGCTTTACTGGTAACGTATACATCGCTACCTTACGACGTCTCTACCACGTATGTCACTGCTACAACTTCGCTGCTACGCCCAGTTACGTCTTTATTTTTACCGCCATTTACGCTGACACCTTACGACTGCACTGTTTTTGTCTTGACGGCAGTGCGTGAATAATGTTCCTCCGTGGAGACTGCGGGTTAAAATAGATCCCCTGCAACCTATGCGACATATTGGATCGATGGCCAGGCTAGGTGACTTGGGGGATTGCGTGTCATCGTACTCCAAAAGCGTGGATCCTTGCTCATAATATCTATCACTGGATTGTACCCAGAACAGGTACCAGTTCAGCTACACTGGTAACGTTCAGTGACACAGGGCGATGACATTTACCTCGTTGATGAAACCAACGAGCACAGTGCGGTGCTGACAGACCAAGGGTAATAATCTAGGATTCGACCCAAGAATCAGCGTAACGCTTCACAGCTAAGGGACGCAACTTAGCGAGCAGAGGCACCTCGGACCAGTGGTTGGTTTGTTTGTTGTTTTACGCCGCACCCAGCAATATTCCAGCTATATGACGTCGGTCTGTAAATAATCGAGTCTGGACCAGACAATCCAGTGATTAATATCATGAGCATCGATCCACGCAATTGGGATCAATGACATGCATCAACCAAGTCAGCGAGCCTGACCACCCGATCCCGTTAGTCGCCTTTTACGACAAGCAAAGTCACCTTTTACCCGGAATCTTCACGGGTCTCTCGGACCAGTGGACCCTTATGGATAATGAATAAGCTGTGTTATTGTTTCCTCTGTCACTGAAGCATGTTCAGATGTATGTTATGTTCTGTTTCACTGGAGTGACAATAGTCTGAATCTTTCATATTAGCAGGGGCGGTGGGGTAGCCAAGTGGATAGAGCGTTCGCTCGTTAGGCCGAAGACGCAGGTTCGATTCCCCACCATGTGTGAATTCCATTTCTGGTGTCCCTCGTCATTGCTGGAATATTGCTAAAAGGTAAAGCCTCCCGCCCGCCCCCTCTCACTCACTCCTATTAGCATCTTCAGCTTCAGTGAACGCTGAGAAGAAATCTACCTGTGGCCATGATGGAAGGAGGGGCTTATTTGACTCACTATTGTGATCGGTAATGTCCTCGGCATCGGATAACTACCCCGTGTTTAAGTAACAACGACATCTTTCACACTCGTGAAGACGCAGTTTAACTGACCAGAATATCCCTTTGTCAGGATGTCCCTTTAAATTCTGTAAATTTCCCCCGAGACCAGGGCCCACTTGCACAAAGCGATCTTAGCGCCAAAACAATCGTAACTCCCATACTCTAACGTAGACTTAAGATAGTCGTAGCGCTAAGATCGCTTTGTGCGAGTGACTTTATTATCTATACGAGATTTATGTTCAGACGCAAGGAGACCTGGCGTAGCCTAGTGGTTGAAGCGTTCGTTTGTCACGCCGGAAACCAAGGTTCGATTGCTCACATGGGTTCACTCTGTGAAGTCAATTTCTGCCGTGATAGTTCTGGAATATTTGCTAAAAGCGGCGTAAAACCATACACACTGATTATTGTCAGACAGAATTAACAATCAAACTACAAGTGTCAAGGCACATAGGTAAGATTCAGTTATTATGTTATATTGAACAAAGGGTTCTAGTTCAGGGTTCTATTTAGAATTCTGTTACAGGGTTTGAGTTTAGGATTCTTTCTGAGGGTTTTGTTACAGGGTTCTATTTTAGGATTCTGTTTGAGGATTCTTTTACAGGGTTCAAATCTAGGATTTTATTTGATGGGTCTGTTTCAGATTTTGTTTTAGGATTCTGTTTGAGAATTCTGTTTTGGGAATCTATTTTAGTTTAGTTTTAAGTGTTGTGTTTACTGTTCTGTTTATGTGTGAAGGGTTCTTGTTGTTGAGATTGTTTTCGGATTCTGTAAAGAAGGCTCTGTCTTTAGGTTTTGGTTTCTTGATAGCAAAATAGTAAATTTTATTCCTTGGTAGTTGTGATGTAACAACGGGTCTCAATCCTTATGGGGATGGCATCAATTACTTAGCTCTTTACCCCGGTCAAACGCTTCTAGAGTCTGACGAGGTATTAACCTAAATCACAATCACGATGTCGACCATTTCACACTATATCAACATGCCGAGGACAGCTGAAATCACCAATGTCAGCTCCACGGCAATCCTCTTACAGAAACCCGTTGGTCGGCCATAGTGTTTATGCGGGCAGATCCGACGAGAATTCGTGAGATCTCGCCTAGGTAAGAGGCCTATAAACTGCTACGTCAACAACGGGTGGCAGCAAGGGTACAGACACACTTATATCACTGTAAGTGATAGACACAGCGATAGCAGTTAGACAGGGAGAGTTGACTTTAGACCAGGTTATGTGTATTTGTGGATTCTGAAATCTAAGCGTGTTGATAGATTAAACAGCTTTGTAAGCGGCATAAACGGTCTGTGCTTATTGAGAGAATTACGAAGGAGACACGGAGGGCTTCAGGCCTATCTAGTGACTCAACTCAAAGGTTGTTGGTATTACAGTGAGCCCGGCCTAGAGTGACGAGCGGACTGTAAGCACTTATCGTGGAAAGTCGCCATCAAGACTCGGGGTAGAGGTGTACAAGACACTGTTGTTAGACAATTCGCATTAGATAGGTTTGACGGATTCAGGGCCCCATCAGACCTATCTACTTCTCATGCTTGAGGGCAGGGTTATCGTTTGATAGTGTGTCTCGATGTAGCCGGCAGGTCACAATCCAGCTGTTACGTTTTAGTCTGTATGTGTGGTCTTACTGGTACTGATCTTACTTGTAGACGTTCAAAGTCATTGCTACGTTACAGACATTTTAGGTCGGTAGGTCGAATTTTTTATTTTCAAATTTCAGTTATTTGATTTCCTCAAAATGTCAAGTAGGTAGGGAAAATGGGGGGTGTGGGGGTGGGATGGCTTCGGGGCGGGGGCGGGGGTGGGGTGGTGGACAACCACAAATGTCTAGGCTGGATTGGCAATAATATGTACACATTTCAAATCTACTTTTTCCGCGTCTTCTAAACTTATAGCGCAGCGGACAGCAGGCTGAATGCCCTTCAATGTATTTATATTGATTGAAAGCGACAGTAAATGATGATTTTTTTACTTATTTCTGGTCGGCGGAATAAAAAAAATCGAGACTGCTTTTCTATATTTCATTTGTTAGAATTTTTTCAAATTTCATTTTTTTATTGTCGGCGGATTCGAAAACCAGGATTTGATAAAAAAAAGTCTGGCCTTATGATTACCTTTGTGCACTGTCTCATAGACGCGGGTTGACGTGGGGTGACGTCACGTTCCTTCGCTCGTAGGACCCGGGTTCGATTCCCAACATGGTTACATTGTGTGTCTAATCTTGGTGTCCAGTGCTGCGATATGGCTCACTCTCATGTGAAACATAGACTTCATATATAATACAATGGCACGTATTGCTACAATTACAATGGTGATGCATAAAAACATGAAGGTAGAGTGTGTCAGCGGTACATATATGCAGATACCATTTACCGGTATATAGTATCTGATATAAGAGAGTTCGCTTCTGTGTAGGCCGAGTTCGATTCCCATTCCCATTCCCAAGGAGTGAGTGAGTGAATATGGTTTTATGCCGCTTTTAGTAATATTCCAGCATTATCACGGCAGGGGACACCAGAAACGAACCAGAAATGATCCGAACCTGAGCAATAGGCGCGACAGGCGAACGAACGCTTTAACCACTTGGCTACCCCAACGCCCCGCCGTGATAAGAGTGCAGTGTTCCAAAAGCTAAGTAACCCACAGAATAATACTTGCTGTCTTGTAAATGAGTATTCGACGTGGACACACACGTCTTTGAACCATGCACTACTGTGGTCATACTATCTTTTACAAGAAGACTTGGATGTATCGCGAAATACGTTACCCACATTGTAGTGCTCAGACGCTACATGGATTTCTACACTGATGAAAGCGAAACATACACTTGGCTGACGAGGAGCCAGGTATCCGTTGAGCAAAACAATTAGCGTTACTCCATAACGCTAAACAGAGAGCTATCAGGGTCATTACGAAATGACGAGCGATCGAGTCATCCATTACAGCGGCTGATCACAAGGCTGCTTGTTGCATTAACCCGAGCCAGTTCAGACCCTGATGACAGTAATCTCTCCCCCACAGCCAAGAGGCGAACCAAGACACCCGACACCACTGTGAGCGCCCTTGTCTTCCATCACACACCGTTACCGAAGTATGCAAGCAGGATGCAACCAGATGACATTAGCTTGTAATTACTCCAGGTGCAACCCGATATGTATAATTGAGCGGGCAGCTCCTCCGTGGTATATGCGGGTATAGCCACCCTGCTCGGGAGATGACATCCAGGGTATCGGGTTTCAGATTCAGATGATGCGGCTGTAATTTGCATCAGGGGTACCATAAATATGAGATGGCAACAATGAGAGGATCATTCCTCAGCACCTGTGTAGGGGAAGGGAACTTTTATACTTGTTACGGCTATCTTAATGGGATTTACAAATTATACAGTGATGAGCACATCTGATAATGAACGGCTTAGATTTATTGCTTGGGGAAAGGAATATTAAGAGGATGGTGTTTTGACGTTTCCTTGTGAAACACGGTAAAAGCCGGCTGTCGGTAAAAACACCGTGATCTACTACTGAGACGGTGAGACGGTAGCTTGCGTCACGAGGATGGGCCATTATGCGATTGCCTGTTATTACCTGGCTTGTTGGACTGCTTTTTCTGTCTCGTGATGAAAGAATAGACGATGAGACAGGTAATTTGTCGAAGCTGGGTTTTTATTTCTGTGTCATTGGGAAACAGTGGATAAAAGAAGGGGTGTAACTTTATCCCTCTACGTTTCAGTTAAAAGTGGAATCGACTATTGACTTTTTTTTCACATGAAAAGAAGCTAACAAAAGGACGAATTAGTATTTTAAAGATATTTTTTGTTTCGGTTTCACCAAACTGACAATCTAAACGTTTTATATCCTTAGTGAATACTGCTACGATACTTTGAGCAATGGTTATTCTGGAAACGGAATGCAAATATGATATCAATTTATAAAAGTCGCCTTTCCCTGGCAATGGTAATAACGCAGATGGTGACGTAAATGATAGGCATTAGAAATAATGACATGAATGCTATAATGATAATAATTAAAATAATAATAAAAAAAAAAATCGAGACTGCTTTTCTATATTTCATTTGTTAGATTTTTTCACATTTCATTTTTTTATTGTCGGCGGATTCGAAGACCAGGTTTTGAAAAAGAAGTCTGGCCTTATGATTACCTTTGTGGCACTGTCTCATAGACGTGGGTTGACGGGGGGTGACGTCACGTTCCTTCGCTCGTAGGACCCGGGTTCGATTCCCGACATGGTTACATTGTGTGAAGTCTAATTTTGGTGTCCATTGCTTTGATATGGCTAGCTCTCATGTGAAACATAGACTTCATATATAATGAATGCTATAATGATAATAAAAATAATAATAATAATAATAAATTGTAGTTAATTGTAAATAATAATAATTATGGATGATTGTGATGATGATAGTGATGCGTGCAATTGATTTCATGGTAATTGTGACGTTTGGATGAGAGTAGGCGTTGGCATGATTAACATTGCCAATCGGTGATTATTATGATCCCGACTATCGCTATCCGATGACAATGATGCTAATGATGATGATGATGAACTGTTCGACAATAATCAGTTAATCATGAAATGGAATAATGGTTAATGTACCCTTTCCCATTTCTTGTCATTACGCGAGCTCTATAGTGCCTTAAACCATTTCATATATCCTGTCGAACGATAGTTAATTCAAACTGCTCGATATATTGGGAGAATTGGTATCTTAGTCCGCCTGATTGAATTCATAACGAAATTACTATATAAGCAATATTCGCATTACTGGGGCATTCAAGGAGCGGAAGACTCTCAAGTGGACCTTCAGATCACTGCTAATGCCCTGCAGACCAGGCCGAATTGAGTCTAGACTGGCGTATACCTCTAACGTAATGACAGCAGTTTGTCGCCATCAGCCTATTTACCAGGTCTGAGACCAGTATACAGACTGGCCAGGTTTCTAAAGGACTGGATAGAAACAAATGGCTTGCGATTTAAATGCGAGCATATCAGGGAAGCCAGAAATCAGCCATATTTTCGCGAATTGTCTAGACTGGGAAACCTGCTCCGGCAACTCACGTTAAATGGGTAAAGGCGGGAGCGAAACACACGCATCTGGTGGCAGTCATGATGCCAAGCTTGTCGCTCCCGTTCATCAGGAAAGAACCGCGAGATCTTCAAACACTCGGGATTGAAACCAAAAAACTGCGGCAGGCGCTTGTGGAATTCTCGCCGCCTCTTCCCACAACCCAATGGTGCGGTCATGGATGACTTCCTCACAAAGACGATCTTTTATCTCTACTCATCAAAGGTATTTTTCTACGGAATGGTATCTTGATGAGGCTTCAGATAAAAAGGGTGGGCCTTTTTGCCCTCGCCCTGCTACAAAAATGAGGCTCCTAATTTCCCCTTGTTTTTGGCGTGGTAACACGCCAGGCAAGGATGTAACGTTACTCTGGCTTGAAGCGTGCAGGTTCTAACTTATAAATACTGACAGTAACCCCCTTCACTGTAGGAGATAGGTAATGTAGATAGGTGGTTCCAGTGCTTGCCCCCCCCCCCCCCCCCCCCACACACACACACACACAACCAACCGCCCCCACCCCATTACTGGTACATGAACGCAGTACATTCACTACAGCCCCTCCCACGTAGTGTCACGGCCTGGCTGGAAGGTCGAAGAAGAAGAATATTTATTGTACAGAAACACCCGCAGGGGGCAGGGTACAAAACATGAACATGGCTAATTAAAACAATGACATACAAAACAGAATACAAATATTGCTATGATTATATTGTTAGGGAGGAGATGCAGATTTTCTTTGCCGAGGGTCTAGGTTCGTTAACTGCTTCATGTAAACGTCAGTGAGTGTAAGAACTGCGTCATAAGGTCTTTTATATAAAGTCTTTTATGTATGTCTGTATATATGTATATATGAATCATAATGTCTTGTCTTTTAAAATTGCATCTGTCCCGTAATGGAACGTTTCTGCAATAAATCTTATCTTATCTTATCTTACAATAAATGCTACTAACACGTCCCATTTTAATTCTGGAAACCCAAAAGTCCAGAAACTCTACGCTCTTTGCCCAGTCTCGGTTAAAGGTATTTACAAAATTAAACATGCCGTTTTCATGGGAACATACCAAGGAAGAAAAAATGAAAAAAAAATTGTTTAAAAACTCAATATTTAGACTATGTCGCCCATGGGCCTGCCCATGGGCGAAGTCTGGCCCATGGGTAGGCCCATGGGCAGGCCCATGGGCGAGAATATGTTCCTTTACTTAAAACTCATGTTTTTGATTCGCAAATACATTTAATGTATTCATTCAAGTATCATGACACAATATTTAACTCATTTTAACTTAATTCAACGATTTTATAGCGATATTGAAATATTTCGCCCATGGGCGAGAATATGTTCCTGTACTTAAAACTCATGATTTTGTTTCGCAAATACATTAAATGTATTTATTGAAGTATCATGACACAAAATTTAACTCATTTTAACTTAATTCAACGATTTTATAACGATTTTTGAAATATTTCGCCCATGGGCGAGAAAAAGGTTTGGCCCATGGGTAGGCCCATGGGTAGGCCCATGGGCAGGCCCATGGGCGAGAATATGTTCCTTTACTTAAAACTCATGTTTTTGTTTCGCAAATACATTTAATGTATTCATTCAAGTATCATGACACAAAATTTAACTCATTTTAACTTAATTCAACGATTTTATAGCGATATTGAAATATTTCGCCCATGGGCGAGAAAAAGGGTTTGGCCCATGGGCGAGAATATGTTCCTTTACTTAAAACTCATGTTTTTGTTTCGTAAATACATGCAGGAGTTCTAACTATTTTCATGGCACATAATGTAACACAATTTTACTCAATTCAGCTATTTTACAGATTTATTGAAATATTTCGCCCATTGGCGAGAAAAGGTTTTGCCTTCGAAATCCTTGATTATTATATCATGCCAGAGTTCTGAAATTCAGTGACAATGCTGTTGAACAGTAGAATCTGATTGACGTATTTTGCAGAACCTGTTTGACACTATGGGTTCCAGGACCACTAACACTCTGAGCTGAAAAAGTTTGGTCCTAACCGCACCCAACATCTTTAATGAACCCGGCCTTATCTCTCAAAACGTTTTGGCAGTTTATCATACGAATTCATGTGCGTGTACAACATTAAATTTTAGTTAGTTTCTATTTCATTTCCCATTTTATGACCCGTTGATACATCACACTGGGCAATTACGTGACAGGTACGCGTGCGCGTATTTTAATGGAAAGAAACTATTCGTCTTTTATTGCATAACGTTTGGCTGAATATCTTATATTCTAACGAAATCTCGAAATAATTATTTAATTACAAGCAGTGTCGAACTGACCAGTAGGAATTATGTTTCAATGCGATTGAGGAAAACGTGAGTGAATATTGTGACACTAAAGCAACTTTTAACTGCATTGTCACTTTTGAAAATGGTAATAGTTAAGAAAAACGTAACAGCCTTCTTATGATAATTCTCATATTCTCATTAGTACGTTGTGTCTAATTACAGTGTCGGCCTTATTTACAGGTGATTCTACAATACTTGTTGTCGGTCAATTACAATCTGCCACACCACGCGTGAATAAACAGTTATGCAGGTGTTGCTGTGGGCAAATACCTAGCCTGTACATGTATATTTTTGTGGATACATGTATTACATATTTTCGTTGATATGTGGATATATTAAACACCAAGACACAAAAAGTTTATGAAAGATGAATTTGTGCCTTGATATATATATTCAACGCGAACGAAGCTTGTATTTTCTCCGCGATCCTGATGTGTATCATCGTTTAATTGGTCATTCATTAAAAGTACGTTGTGAGGCGATATCAAAGGAGCCGCTCAATATACGCAGTGTCGTCCGTTTCGCGTGAACTACCACCCTACCCTGTCAGTAAGAGTTATGTAATCGGTACACAAATATATTTGGTGCGATGTCAGTGTGGAAGGAGTTTGAATTACGTCCGCCAGTGGCCACAGAAAGTATAGTACCAATCAACAAGGCCAATGCCGTACTAATAACCTAGTGACTCGCGTAACAACGGCTGTCAATATGTCTGCTACATCTACCATACCATCATCCCTGTCACAACTGGCGTATTAACGGCTTATTCAAAATATTAATTGTAGAAATGTCGTTACCAGACTAACGTACGTCGTATTCAGTCCTCAACTGGATGTTACATTCCTTATATCAGTTATATATCAGCCCTGTTTGTGAAAATATTTACTAGACATAAGATTTAAAGACTAATAAAATCAATTGTAAGACCGCATAGACCATAAAACCGAATAAAATATGTCTTGGTATCATCTCTTGTGTATTAGATGATGGCAATGACCGGAAATATTATAACGTTAGATTTAGAAGGAGAAACATTAAAGTGTTTTACAATACTTGGAAACATGAGCAATAAGATGTAGCAACATAAACATGCATGGAATAGGGAAAAAGGATGAAAACAAATTGAAAAGGATTTTAATATAAAATTATCGAACTAAATAACTTGCCTGAACAGAAAGGGTACCCAAACTTGTTTGACAGTTATTCGTGTGTTGTAGACTGTCGAATGGGACACATGTGTGTACGTAGGGTAGGCATATCTATTGCAAGTTTTAGTACTCATACACTTTCTCTTTTTGTGTTTTGTTTGTTTGTTAGTTGTATAACGCCACACTTAGCAATATTTCAGCTGTATGACGGCGGTCTGTAAATAATCGAGTCTGGACCAGACAATCCAGTGATTGACATCATGTGCATCGATCCACGCAATTGGGATACGATGAAATGCATCAACCAAGTCAGCGAGCCTGACCACCCGATCCCGGTAGTCGCTTCTTACGGACAAGCGCTGTCGCCCTTTTACGCCAAGAATGGTTTGTTGAAGATCTTCACGGGTCTATTGAATGCAGGGATTTGTGTAAAGTCATTCAGACAGCATACAATGCCAACTAAAAAATTATACTCAGTGTCTCCGCAAAGTAATATAGTACGGTACTTAGAGTACATGTGAGATTATACTCAGATTAGGGAGATGTTTTATCCGTATAACGTGTTATTATTCTACCTAACAATGTATTTAATGAAATGAATGCAAAACAAACTCAACGGCTAAAAGGTTTCATTGAAAAAACTACCCGTAGTCTTGACTAATAAAACAACTGCAACCCGACACAGATTAAACGCACTTACAAACACAATCATAATCTGGTTAGTCTGTATCACTCAACGAGGCCGCTTACTTTGCCCACAGTATGAAAGTATTGGGCAGTTCAGTAATTAGGAGCCAAAACCAGGCAGGTACGCTGGTCACACTTGACTGGTCTGACTGATGATTAGGTCGTCTGACAATTGTGAGTGAACCATAGCAAGAAGTATCTGCGAAACTATTTGCTCCTTTTATGGGACCGATTAGTTTTATGACCATGGGCCTCGGCACAAGCGTGGTGTTGGAAGACAAGTTATACATGTACATCCGATATAGTGACTGTTTTTCGCTATTCATATTCTAAATACATTCATAATACCACAACATTTTAGTACTCCTTGAAACTTTACAATCACTTCAATATGTACAATAGATTGAACGAGAACACTTGATATATTGCAGATTATTAAATCATTGTCTCTATTATCAGCCGCTACGTTTGTATCGTTTGCATTGTACAAAGAAATATTTTATCTGTCCTTTTGCAGATTTAGCCTCAGAATATGCTCATTCGAATTAGGAACGAAAATAATTGCTTATCATGAGTATATATGATACAGTTAAAAGTTACTTGTACACTGTAGACGTATTCACTTTAAAGTCGCATACGACCTTCGCGAGCGAGTTGAATGATCCAGGTTAATTGGAACGAAGTCTAGAGAGGGTTATACAGTTTTGTATTTGGTAATGTGTAGGTTTGTTAAATATAATTTTTTTCATTCCTTTTATTTCAATATGTAAAAACATAACTATGCGCTTAAAAACAGAGCTGACTTGATGGGAGATAGCCACCTCAGATTGTCTGTTGGACACGGTTTAACCTTACTGTGTCCTCACCCTGGTTGTTGTTACCGTTGTTATAAGGGATTAAGAGCTACGGCTCATTGCATTTTTGGTTAAAGTCTGTATCACTAAAGTGGACATGTGCAGGTGAACTCTGTTCAATTAGTATATGAAATGCCCCAAAATGTGAACTCCAGACAATAATAACCTGAGGGTAAATCCACGTGCGTCTGCCTTTCCTCTCGTTCACCTTCGAAATCCTTGATTATTATATCATGCCAGAGTTCTGAAATTCAGTGACAATGTTGCTGAACAATAGAATCTGATGGACGTTTTGTGCAGAACCTGTTTGACACTATGGGTTCCAGGACCACTAACACTCTGAGCTGAAAAAGTTTGGTCCTAACCGCACCCAACATCTACAAGTAATTAACAGTCCCATGCTGAGACCTTTCTCAAAATATCGCAACCCCGACACGAGTGTGCTCAGTCAAACAATGAACTTACGACCGGCAGAAAACAACTCCAGTTGAGTATGCCGATGCTGTATCTCAGCCGTGTTGGCCTGAAAATTTAAACATGCTAATTAAATCCAAAATCGTATAATTATTTTTAATAGAAACCGTATCTTAATTTGTTCTTGCACTGCATCATATCGTGTATTTCATCTGTATATGTGTAATGTGTATATGTATCAATGACTACACTTATACCGCATATTCTGCAACAGACTATAATTAATCACCTTATTATTGTCTCTCCATTTACCATGGCTGACTGCACTAATACCCTTTTAACAGTGGACACCGATATCAGTATACATGTAGGCTTTTTGTTCAAAAAGGAATATGCAGGAAATTATATGTAACAATTAACTGTGTACTAATTACATGTTTGAATGTTATCAGTTTTACGTTCTGAGATACAGTGATGTAAGCATCTTCTAAAATCTTCTAAAAATATAATAAAATACAAAACTCTCTGCCGTAATTTTTTGTGGAAATCATTCGATCAAGTAAAAAATGACTGCGTGACAAGACGAATCAACTATTTATACCCGATAAAAGAAACTGCCGTATTTTAGGAACAGTGCTATAACAAGACATTTGAAATTTCTAACAAGCAGATACATTAGAGACAGTGACTAGACTACAGGTACGTAATCCGTATCAATCAAAGGTGTAAAAAAACTGAAAATCATATCTGTCGGAGACCTACCAAATTACCAAGTTTTATCATTACTATATTTATTACAATGCAAATACTTTAGTGATACATTTTTTAGAGGAGAGGGCATACACACAAGTATATTGCTTCCGTGTGTGAATGCAGGTTGTACTTGGTATCTCAGTTCTCAGTTTCATACCGGTTGTATAACTGAATTTGTATATGGAACCATGCGTACAGCATGACAATTACTTGCTATTCGTCAGTTTACAACACACATAACACGGTCAAAAATTTTAGGCACCGCTTTTGCGAGTTATGTAGTACAGTAATGTTTTATTAAAATCTATTTCAATTTGTTTTCACCATTTTCCCTATTGACAGTCGTTGTTACGTGCGTCACTAGGTAATTAGTACGGATTGACCTTGTTTATTGTTTCTATACTTTGAGGATTTCTGTGACAACTGGCGGACGTAATTCAAACTCCTTCCGCACTGACACCGCATCAAATATATTTGTGTACCGATTACATAACTCTAATGGACAGGGTGGGGTGGTAGTTCACCGGACGACACTGTGTATATTGGGCGGCTCCTTTGATATCTCCTCCAAACATACGTTTATTGAATGACCCCCTTAAACGATAATACACATCTCGATGAATATATCAAGGCACTAATTCATCTTTCATAAACATTTTTTTGTCTTTGTGCTTAATATATCCACATATCAACGAACATTTGTAAAACATGTATCCTAAAAAAAATAAACATATAGGCTAGGTATTTGCCCACAGCAACACCTGCATAACTGTTTATTCACGCGTGGTGTGGTAGATCGTAATTGACCGAGAGCAGGTATTGTAGAATCACCTGTAAATAAGGCCGACACTGTAATTAGATACAACGTACTAATGAGAATTATCATAAGGAGGCTGTTGTTTTTTCTGAACTGTTACCATTTTCATACCAAAAGTGACAATGCAGTTAAAAGTTGCTTTAGTGTCACAATATTCACTCACGTTTTCCTCAATCGCATTGAAACATAATTCCCACTGGTCAGTTCGAAACCGCATGTAATTAAATAATTATTTCGAGATTTCGTTAGAATGTAAGATATTCAGCCAAACGTTATGCAATAAAAGACGAATAGTTTTTTTCATTAAAATACGCGCACGCGTACCTGTATATTGCATACCTGGTGTCACGTAATTGCCCAGTGTGATGTATCAACGGGACATTAAATGGGAAATGAAATAGAAACTAACTAAAATTTAATGTTGTGGAAAATAACTCCAATGAATTGGAGTACACGCACATGAATTCGTATGATAAACTGTCAAAACGTTTTGAGAGGTAAGGCCGGGTTCATTAAAGATCGCTACAATATGTAAAACAGGTGAAATTTGTAGAACTAAAGGAAACATCCAACCAAATGCCCTTTTTAAATAGTAATGTAATGATATAATATAAAGTATATTTCACATGATACAATATACTTTGCAAACAGTTAGTTGATGCTTGAAAGGGACTGACGTAAACATGGACGAAATATTTCAATAACGCCGTAAAATAGTTGAATTAAGTAAAAATTGGTTAAATTTTGTGTCATGATACTTGAATAAATACATTTAATGTATTTGCGAAAAAAAAACATGAGTTTTGAGTAAAGGAACATATACTCGCCCATGGACCAAACCCTTTTTCTCGCCCATGGGCGAAATATTTCAATATCGCTATAAAATCGTTGAATTAAGTTAAAATGAGTTAAATTTTGTGTCATGATACTTGAATGAATACATTAAATGTATTTGCGAAACAAAAACATGAGTTTTAAGTAAAGGAACATATTCTCGCCCATGGGCCTGCCCATGGGCCTACCCATGGGCCAAACCTTTTTCTCGCCCATGGGCGAAATATTTCAATATCGCTATAAAATCGTTGAATTAAGTTAAAATGAGTTTAATTTTGTGTCATGATACTTCAATGAATACATTTCATGTATTTGCGAAACAAAATCATGAGTTTTAAGTAAAGGAACATATACTCGCCCATGGGCCAAACCTTTTTCTCGCCCATGGGCGAAATATTTCAATATCGCTATAAAATAGTTGAAATAAGTTAAAATGAGTTAAATTTTGTGTCATGATACTTCAATAAATACATTTAATGTATTTGCGAAACAAAATCATGAGTTTTAAGTAAAGGAACATATTCTCGCCCATGGGCCAAACCTTTTTCTCGCCCATGGGCGAAATATTTCAATATCGATATAAAATCGTTGAATTAAGTTAAAATGAATTACATTTTGTGTCATGATACTTGAATGAATACATTAAATGTATTTGCGAAACAAAAACATGAGTTTTAAGTAAAGGAACATATTCTCGCCCATGGGCCTGCCCATGGGCCTACCCATGGGCCAGACTTCGCCCATGGGCAGGCCCATGGGCCAAACTTCGCCCATGGGCAGGCCCATGGGCGACATAGTCTAAATATTGAGTTTTTAAACAATTTTTTTTTCATTTTTTCTTCCTTGGTATGTTCCCATGAAAACGGCATGTTTAATTTTGTAAATACCTTTAACCGAGACTGGGCAAAGAGCGTAGAGTTTCTGGACTTTTGGGTTTCCAGAATTAAAATGGGACGTGTTTACTTGTACACCACTTTGAGTCATTGTCTCATTTGTTTCATTCCAATACTGGTCAACGTTTATGTGGAACGAAATTCGAGTCAAACTTGCTAAAGGCACCTTAGGTGTGTCTAAAAGACCTCAAATAGACGCCTTATATGGAACTGGATTTATACCCGTTATCTATCTCAGTATATGTGGCCAGGCACAAAGACCACAGGTTAAAGGATATGGACTGCTACAGATTGTTGTATGCTGCATCTGAAGAAGATGCGCATCTCAGTGACACATCGCCAAAAAGTTCATTGACACCATCCACAGGCACATGATGAAATTCATTCTTCCTGACCGCGATATAAAGAGCACGTCAGCAACTGACCCGTGAAGATCCGGGGTAGAATAGGTCTTCAGCAACCCATGCTTGCCGTGAAAGGCGACGATGCTTGTCGTAAGAGGCGACTAACGGGATCGGGTGGTCAGGCTCGCTGACTTGATTGATATATGATATCGCATCCCAGTTGCGTGGATCGATGCTCATGATATCAATGACTGGACTGTCTGGACCAGACTCGATTATTTACAGACCGCCGTCATGTAGCTGTTCTTTGCTCAGTGCGGAGTTAAACAACAAGCAAACAAAACGTCAGCAACTCGTTTCGCCGATGGTCTTCAGAATAAGTTTGAAGCTTTATTCCTTATTAAATGTGATAAAACTCATAGTGAGAATAGCTGCATCTTAGACATTGGACTTATGGACACAATTTCAAATTCGAAGCTACCTGTCTAATGTAAATGTAGAGCTCAACGAAAGCGCTTCCAAAATAACGTCTTAGAGGCCACAGTCTTAGAGGCCACAGTCTTAGAGGTCACAGTCTGAGAGCCCACTGTCTTAGAGGTCACAGTCTTAGAGGCCACAGTCTTAGAGGTCACAGTCTCAGAGGTCACAGTATTAGAGGTCACATTCTTAGAGGCCACAGTCTTAGATGCCACAGTCTTAGAGGTCACAGTCTTAGAGGTCACAGTCTTAGAGGTCACAGTCTTAGAGGTCACAGTATTAGAGGTCACAGTCTTAGAGGCCACCGTCTTAGAGGTCACAGTCTTAGAGCCCACAGTCTTAGACGCCACAGTCTTAGAGGTCACAGTCTTAGAGGTCACAGTATTAGAGGTCTCAGTCTTAGAGGCCACAGTCTTAGAGGTCACAGTCTTAGAGGTCACAGTCTTAGAGGTCACAGTCTTAGAGGTCACAGTCTTAGAGCCAACAGTCTTAGAGGCCACAGTCTTAGAGGCCACAGTCTTAGAGGCCACAGTCTTAGAGGTCACAGTCTTAGAGGCCACAGTCTTAGAGGTCAAGGTCACAGTCACAGGCAAATATGTTAAGACGCCAACAGACCAGAGATTATACAAACTTGCCACCTATATAATGATGAAGCCCATTTTCTAGTACACTGAACAATATATTCTGCTGAACGAAATCTTCTTTTTAATAGAATAGACTCAGAACACAAGAAACTGTATTCAGATGCAGATGGACTCTGTTCTTCACCCAGGACTAGATCATGCCAAAGTCCTTGCAGAATTCGACATACCATGTTTCATGCAAGAGCAGACACACTCAGATAGTGGCGCTACATATTCTGTTCCGGGGGTCTCCACAAGGTTAATGTGCTGTCTTCGCTAGTATGCACTATACGTCAGTCTATGTACATACTAGTATTTATAAACTTCGTTGTAGATAGACGTTGTACTCTTCTCGACGTAGGTGTGTTTTTAGTCTTGATTCTTGATACACGGGACGATGGTACGTGCGGGGATTTTATATGGCAATTAGATATTTTTCACCTACGGCTACAAAACCAATTTAATTATTAAAACCCATGAGTCTGAATTTTAAAGTAAAAACCTTGCAACCATGTCATGTTTGTGGAAGACAATTTTTGTTCGACAACCTGAAGCATAATTTAGTTTTTTCAACCCACACATTCCATGATAAGAGACTTCACGGGTGGCATACCTGCACATGACATTCAAGCAGTCGTGTTGGCTAGCGGTAAAAGAAATTCACAAAATGTACGTTTTATTTCTAATTCGGTCAGCATTCTACTGCAAGACTGAATCTAGGGATCGAGCACTGATGGACGTGTGTGGGTGGGGGACGAGTAACGTGTCACGAGCAGCCAGGTATTAGCTGTATTGTTTGAACCTGTTGAATTTAATTCCTGGAGTGTAATTTCAGTGATGGTCACGTCAAAACAAAAAACCCAAACTAGGGCCTGCCTTAATAGTAGGTCGTTAACATTCCCCAATGTTACTACTCCCCCTTGTTACTACTCCCCCCATGTTACTACTCCCTCTTGTTACTACTTCCCCATAGTACTACTCCCCCCATGTTACTACTCCCCCAATGTTACTACTCCCCCCATGTTACTACTCCCCCCTTGTTACTACTCCCCCCATGTTACTACCCCCCATGTTACTATTTCCCCCTTGTTACTACTCTCTCTTGTTACTACTTCCCCAATGTTACTACCCCCCCATGTTACTACCCCCCATGTTACTATTTCCCACTTGTTACTACTCTCTCTTGTTACTACTTCCCCCATGTTACTACCCCCCCATGTTACTACCCCCTCTTGTTACTACTTCCCCCATGTTACTACTCTCTCTTGTTACTACTTCCCCCATGTTACTACCCCCTATTGTTACTACTCCCCCCATGTTACTACCCCCTCTTGTTACTACTCCCCCCATGTTACTACTCCCTCTTGTTACTACTTCCCCCATGTTACTACCCCCTCTTGTTACTACTCCCCCCATGTTACTACTCCCTCTTGTTACTACTCCCTCTTGTTACTACTTCCCCCATGTTACTACTCCCTCTTGTTACTACTCCCCCATGTTACTACTCCCTCTTGTTACTACTCCCTCTTGTTACTACTCCCTCTTGTTACTACTTCCCCCATGTTACTACTCCCTCTTGTTACTACTCCCCCATGTTACTACTCCCTCTTGTTACTACTCCCTCTTGTTACTACTCCCTCTTGTTACTACTTCCCCCATGTTACTACTCCCTCTTGTTACTACTCCCCCCATGTTACTACTCCCTCTTGTTACTACTCCCTCTTGTTACTACTCCCTCTTTTTACTACTCCCCCATGTTACTACTCCCCCCATGTTAATACTCCCTCTTGTTACTACTCCCTCTTGTTACTACTCCCTCTTGTTACTACTCCCCCATGTTACTACTTCCCCCATGTTACTACTCCCTCTTGTTACTACTCCCCCATGTTACTACTCCCTCTTGTTACTACTCCCTCTTGTTACTACTCCCTCTTGTTACTACTTCCCCCATGTTACTACTCCCTCTTGTTACTACTCCCCCATGTTACTACTCCCTCTTGTTACTACTCCCTCTTGTTACTACTCCCTCTTGTTACTACTTCCCCCATGTTACTACTCCCTCTTGTTACTACTCCCCCCATGTTACTACTCCCTCTTGTTACTACTCCCTCTTGTTACGACTCCCTCTTGTTACTACTTCCCCCATGTTACTACTCCCTCTTGTTACTACTCCCCCATGTTACTACTCCCTCTTGTTACTATTCCCTCTTGTTACTACTCCCTCTTGTTACTACTTCCCCCATGTTACTACTCCCTCTTGTTACTACTCCTCCATGTTACTACTCCCTCTTGTTACTACTCCCTCTTGTTACTACTCCCTCTTGTTACTACTTCCCTCTTGTTACTACTCTCTCTTGTTACTACTCCCCCCATGTTACTACTCCCTCTTGTTACTACTCCCCCCATGTTACTAATCCCCCATGTTACTACTCCCTCTTGTTACTACTCCCCCATGTTACTACTCCCTCTTGTTACTACCCCCTCTTGTTACTACTTCCCCCATGTTACTACTCCCTCTTGTTACTAATCCCCCATGTTACTACTCCCTCTTGTTACTACTCCCCCATGTTACTACTCCCTCTTGTTACTACTCCCTCTTGTTACTACTCCCCCATGTTACTACTCCCTCTTGTTACTACCCCCTCTTGTTACTACTTCCCCCATGTTACTACTCCCCCCATGTTACTACTCCCCCCATGTTACTACTCTCTCTTGTTACTACTTCCCCCATGCTACTACTCTCTCTTGTTACTACTCCCCCCATGTTACTACTCTCTCTTGTTACTACTTCCCCCATGTTACTACTCCCTCTTGTTACTACTTCTCCCATGTTACTACTCTCTCTTGTTACTAATCCCCCATGTTACTACTCCCTCTTGTTACTACTTCCCCCATGTTACTACTCTCTCTTGTTACTACTTCCCCCATGTTACTACTCCCCCTTGTTACTACTTCCCCCATGTTACTACTCTCTCTTGTTACTACTTCCCCCATGTTACTACTCCCCCTTGTTACTTCTTCCCCCATGTTACTACTCCCCCTTGTTACTACTTCCCCCATGTTACTACCCCCCCCCTGTTACTACTCCCCCCATGTTACTACTTCCCCCATGTTACTACTCCCCCTTGTTACTACTTCCCCCATGTTACTACTATCTCTTGTTACTACTTCCCCCATGTTACTACTCCCTCTTGTTACTACTCCCTCTTGTTACTACTCTCTCTTGTTACTACTTCCCCCATGTTACTACTCCCTCTTGTTACTACTCCCTCCCATGTTACTACTCTCTCTTGTTACTACTTCCCCCATGTTACTACTCCCTCTTGTTACTACTTCCCCCATGTTACTACTCTCTCTTGTTACTAATCCCCCCATGTTACTACTCCTCTTGTTACTACTTCCCCCATGTTACTACTCTCTCTTGTTACTACTTCCCCCATGTTACTACTCCCCCTTGTTACTACTTCCCCCATGTTACTACTCTCTCTTGTTACTACTTCCCCCATGTTACTACTCCCCCTTGTTACTACTTCCCCCATGTTACTACTCTCTCTTGTTACTACTTCCCCCATGTTACTACTCCCTCTTGTTACTACTTCCCCCATGTTACTACTCTCTCTTGTTACTACTTCCCCCATGTTACTACTCCCCCTTGTTACTACTTCCCCCATGTTACTACTCCCCCTTGTTACTACTTCCCCCATGTTACTACTCTCTCTTGTTACTACTTCCCCCATGTTACTACTCCCCCTTGTTACTACTTCCCCCATGTTACTACTCCCATTTGTTACTACTTCCCCCATGTTACTACTCTCTCTTGTTACTACTCCCCCCATGTTACTACTCCCTCTTGTTACTACTTCCCCCATGTTACTACTTCCCCCATGTTACTACTTCCCCCATGTTACTACTCCCTCTTGTTACTACTCCCTCTTGTAACTACTTCCCCCATGTTACTACTCCCTCTTGTTAGTACTCCCTCTTGTTACTACTCCCTCTTGTAACTACTTCCCCCATGTTACTACTCCCCCTTGTTACTACTTCCCCCATGTTACTACTCCCCCCATGTTACTACTCCCCCCATGTTACTACTTCCCCCATGTTACTACTCCCCCTTGTTACTACTTCCCCCATGTTACTACTCTCTCTTGTTACTACTTCCCCAATGTTACTACTCCCTCTTGTTACTACTCCCTCTTGTTACTACTCTCTCTTGTTACTACTTCCCCCATGTTACTACTCCCTCTTGTTACTACTCCCCCCATGTTACTACTCTCTCTTGTTACTACTCCCCCCATGTTACTACTCCCCCCATGTTACTACTCTCTCTTGTTACTACTCCCTCTTGTTACTACTCCCCCCATGTTACTACTCTCTCTTGTTACTACTCCCCCCATGTTACTACTCCCCCCATGTTACTACTCTCTCTTGTTACTACTCCCCCCATGTTACTACTCCCCCCATGTTACTACTCTCTCTTGTTACTACTCCCCCATGTTACTACTTCCCCCATGTAACTACTCTCTCTTGTTACTAATCCCCCCATGTTACTACTCCCCCCATGTTACTACTCCCCCCATGTTACTACTCCCTCTTGTTACTACTCCCTCTTGTAACTACTTCCCCCATGTTACAACTCTCTCTTGTTACTATTTCCCCAATGTTACTACTCCCTCTTGTAACTACTTCCCCCATGTTACTACTCCCTCTTGTAACTACTTCCCCCATGTTACTACTCCCTCTTGTTACTACTTCCCCCATGTGACTACTCCCTCTTGTTACTACTCCCTCTTGTTACTACTTCCCCCATGTTACTACTCCCTCTTGTTACTACTCCCTCTTGTTACTACTCCCTCTTGTTACTACTCCCTCTTGTTACTACTCCCCCCATGTTACTACTCCCTCTTGTTACTACTCCCTCTTGTTACTACTCCCTCTTGTTACTACTCCCTCTTGTTACTACTTCCCCCATGTTACTACTCCCTCTTGTTACTACTCCCTCTTGTTACTACTCCCTCTTGTTACTACTCCCTCTTGTTACTACTCCCTCTTGTAACTACTTCCCCCATGTTACTACTCCCTCTTGTAACTACTCCCTCTTGTTACTACTTCCCCCATGTTACTACTCCCTCTTGTTACTACCCCCTCTTGTTACTACTTCCCCCATGTTACTACTCCCTCTTGTTACTACTCCCTCTTGTTACTACTTCCCCCATGTTACTACTCCCTCTTGTTACTACTCCCTCTTGTTACTACTTCCCCCATGTTACTACTCCCTCTTGTTACTACTCCCTCTTGTTACTACTCCCTCTTGTTACTACTCCCTCTTGTTACTACTCCCCCCATGTTACTACTCCCTCTTGTTACTACTCCCTCTTGTTAGTACATCCCCCATGTTACTACTCCCTCTTGTTACTACTCCCTCTTGTTACTACTTCCCCCATGTTACTACTCCCTCTTGTTACTACTCCCTCTTGTTACTACTCCCTCTTGTTACTACTCCCTCTTGTTACTACTCCCTCTTGTTACTACTCCCTCTTGTAACTACTTCCCCCATGTTACTACTCCCTCTTGTTACTACTCCCTCTTGTAACTACTTCCCCCATGTTACTACTCCCTCTTGTTACTACTCCCTCTTGTAACTACTTCCCCCATGTTACTACTCCCTCTTGTAACTACTTCCCCCATGTTACTACTCCCTCTTGTTACTACTCCCTCTTGTAACTACTTCCCCCATGTTACTACTCCCTCTTTTTACTACTCCCTCTTGTAACTACTTCCCCCATGTTACTACTCCCTCTTGTTACTACTTCCCCCATGTTACTACTCCCTCTTGTAACTACTTCCCCCATGTTACTACTCCCTCTTGTTACTACTCCCTCTTGTTACTACTTCCCCCATGTTACTACTCCCTCTTGTTACTACTCCCCCCATGTTACTACTCCCTCTTGTTACTACTCCCTCTTGTTACTACTTCCCCCATGTTACTACTCCCTCTTGTTACTACTCCCTCTTGTAACTACTTCCCCGATGTTACTACTCCCTCTTTTTACTACTTCCCCCATGTTACTACTCCCTCTTGTTACTACTTCCCCCATGTTACTACTCCCTCTTGTAACTACTTCCCCCATGTTACTACTCCCTCTTGTTACTACTCCCTCTTGTTACTACTCCCTCTTGTAACTACTTCCCCCATGTTACTACTCCCTCTTATTACTACTCCCTCTTGTTACTACCCCCTCTTGTTACTACTTCCCCCATGTTACTACTCCCTCTTGTTACTACTTCCCCCATGTTACTACTCCCTCTTGTAACTACTTCCCCCATGTTACTACTCTCTCTTGTTACTACTTGCCCCATGTTACTACCCCCTCCTGTTACTACTCCCTCTTGTTACTACTCCCTCTTGTTACTACTTCCCCCATGTTACTACTCTCTCTTGTTACTACTTGCCCCATGTTACTACCCCCTCTTGTTACTACTCCCTCTTGTTACTATTTCCCCCATGTTACTACTCCCTCTTGTTACTACTCCCTCTTGTTGCTATTTCCCCCATGTTACTACCCCCTCTTGTTACTATTTCCCCCTTGTTCCTACTCCCTCTTGTTACTACCCCCTCTTGTTACTATTTCCCCCTTGTTACTACTCCCTCTTGTTACTATTTCCCCCATGTTACTACTCCCTCTTGTTACTATTTCCCCCATGTTACTACCCCCTCTTGTTACTATTTCCCATGTTACTACATCCACATGTTACAAGTCCCCATGTTACTACTTCATGTTGTCAACTATGACTCACCGCTTTTAGTCTGTATAAATGAATATAGTATTACCCCCAAACTCACTATTTCCCTATCGAATATGTCCTACTATTGTTACACCAACATTGTCATCAACTGGTAATAACTCCTTCTGTCCTTTTGCCTTGCTATAAAACTATTTGAAATTAACATACGTCACTCACAACTTTGCTGGGGACGTGTCGCACGGGCTACTGCCACCCCCCGCGATGGCTGATTGACAGCGAAAGGGGGCAAACATGAATCCCAGAGGGGCTCGCGGGAACCAAGGGAGATAATTGTCCCATCAATGATGACCCGAGGGCACGTAATGGCGATCTAGGTCAAAGAGGTACAGCTACTTTAGGGTAATCTATGCATGTCCCTGGTTACCCTGTTGTTTCAATGTCAGTTGACAGACACAGACTACCGCGACAAGAGCTGATCATGCTGCGACACAAGCGACAGGAATATGTTCCTGAGGCCAGTCATCACCGAGGTGATCAGGGCCCTGAAAACCATGTCTATCACTGTGAACTGGCCTGTGGTAGATCTCCCAGACCCTCGAGAAAAAATTAAGAAAGGAATACAACTCAAGTCTAGAATAATTTGGCAAGTCTAGATTGCCTCTTGTAAAAATTATAAGCATTGTTCTGGGCTCCATTTGAATTTTCTATTTTGTAGATATATTTTTTAAATAAGATAACTTTTTTTCTGGGACTAAATGTTAAAGTGATATGTTAAAAAAGCGTACTGGCTGCGCACATTGTCTTGCAAACCAAACGCACTTCCAACACTTTGAACCAAAGTGAACGAATGCTGTTTTACGCCGTGAGTCATATTACAGCTATATCACGACATTGCCGATGAACAAGTGTTTAAATTCATTAGCAAACAGAATCATAAAGCAGAACATTGAGACAAACAGTTGAACCAGAATCTCCAAAAGAACCGTTAGAGTCTTGGGATAAGATATTATTATTCTTGAATGACAGGTGAGTGAATGTTGTTTAACACCGCAATCGGCACTATTTCAGCTGTATCACGGAAACCTCGAAATAATCGATTCGGGCCATGATAAATCATCACTGATAGAGAAATGGCAGTCATGTGACAACTGGTTAAATTGAGTGGAGTGAATTGACTGTGACTGTCCGAGTGAGTAGGGATTTACTCTGCTTTTGGTGATATTCCAGGGAATCGAACCTGGATCTTCGACGTTAACCACTGGGTCTTTGGTGAAGCACATAAGTACGTAGCTGTACCAATACATGTATCGTAGGATACGTTATTATTTTTATGTTGTCTTTGTACACAAAGTATTCCTATGGGTAAAGTAAGTACAGTTACCACATACTAACTTTCAATTCGTAAATTCTAACCCTTTAAACATTGTCGAGGACGGAGGGGGGTGGCATTATAGATCAGAGAATTGCACAAGACTGTGAAGTGATTGTCGAGCTTCAACTGGCGGTCTTCGTGGGTACTTTAAGCACTGTAATCATCCGCTGCCGTGAAACTGTCGGGGTTTAGGGAGGACTACAGTATTGTCCTCTGGTCCTCGTAAACGGGACATTGGAGAGGATAATGCCCACTGTCCTCACCTTCTGCTGACACATTGATGATATCGGCTAATGTCTGGGGTATGATTCCCAATGTAGCCTGACATAGTGACCTCGTCTAGACAAAATAATCCCCAATTAAAGTTATGTATATGGATAAATAAAACATCTATAAATGATCCCTAGTGAATCAATGAACCCTTTAACTGCGGGGGGATGATATAGGCTGCCGATGCTGAGGGGATGAGAATGAAATAAAACTGTTTGTTTTGTGAATGTAGTAAGTAGGGATATAAACAAACAAATGTGTCGTAAACCTAAAAGTTAAAAAAGAAAAATGTATGTCTTGAAGCTACGACCGAAGCGATAATTTGTCACAAAAGTACAAAACAGCACCCCCCCCCCACCATCACTACTACTACTACTACTACTACTACTACTACTACTACTACTTCTACTACTACTACTACTTCTACTACTTCATCTACTACTACTACTACTACTACCACCACCACCACCAACCCCTCATCAACATCACCACTTACACACAAACAGAATATTAACCCTTAACAGTGGAATACTTGCTGTAGCATAAATCTCCCATCCCCATTCCCTATATATTTATCTTTGCAAACTACCCAGGCCGCTGATGGAGCTAGTGTTCTCAACATGCATGTAAACACTGAACTTTTTCCAAAACGAGATTTTAGAACTTTCTTTATAAATGCAACTAGATTGGGAACATAGAAGAATCAGATGCTTCGGCATATTGATCGACGTTTACCAGCACCTAGCGTTATTATTATACGATTAACATTCCCTTTAACAGAACTAAAACACAACAGAACTAGTTTTGCCAAAACATCAAGTGCTGCCTTGCAGCGATGTCTACATCAGTTTTTACAGAAGGTACACATTAATATCGCTTTCAAGTATATCTTGGAAGGAAATCGACATTTAAGCAAGTCATTACAGGTGCTCGAAGAACCGTTCAGTGCCCGTGTTAATCCTATATACTGATGTCTGCAACCCGTGCTATAGGCTAGTGGTGTAGTGATGTGTGGCGGAGAGATATGAGGCGAGGAAATCGGTCGATCGGCCAAGCTTACAGAACTAGCTTCCACCTCAACCATGACAACGAACATACAGAAATATCGTCTTCAAGTCATCTGTGATATATTATGACATGCCGGGCCGCCAACTGTTCTGAATAGCATCTTAATCTGTGCACGATTTACAAAATGATAAGTCGTCTTGAAAAACAAGATTAGGGTTGATTAGAAAGAAGCTAATACAGTGGTATTTTCCGTGGTTTTGGCGTCGATACATCGAGAAGTGTAACGGTTACGCATCACCGTTTTAAATTCTCGTTTTGACTCCCTCATCCATCAAACACTGTAAAGTGCCCGAGCAGATACCGGCCTCGTGAACTTGCGATATTACGTGTCAAATCTCGCCGTTTCACGCGAGGAGCAGGTGCGTCGCGAGAAGGTCACCGGGGGTCATTGGAGGAGTTTTCTCGCGATTTATCATTATGTCAAAACCAGCTGGTTGAGGAGTTAACAAACAATATTATGTAAAGGAACCCCCTCTCGGTCCTACAGGAGGGGCTGATAACGAGAATGCAGGTCATCGCGACGCCCTTCTGATCGTCCCCAATTGCTGGGTGTACAGATATGCCATTACGAGATGCCGAGTCTCTCCGATTGCACCCGAGAGAATCCGAGGCTAATTACTTTACCTGACAACATTCCGATATTGATGGATTTAGAGAAAAACAGGTCCATCCAAGATGTTCGTCATATACTGCTTGTAAGGCCTGATGCAACGCGACCTCAAAGCTTAACGTTCATCAACTAGTCAAATTTGTACTGAGAATAATTTAAATATATCTCATTTGGCCTGAGGTAAAGTTATGTTTGCATTATTCAAAATAATATTTATAAAATTATTTATAATGTAATAATACCGTCTATGTATACTGCAATGTACAATTTACCGCCACTCTCAAACCTGCAATAGATGGGCACGGATGAGCCAAAACACATTGTGCAGAGTTGCGTCCCTTCGCCATACCAGGATTTGGTGATCATTGGTTCCAATCCCATATTCTTCCTGATTGTCATATTTAGTCTTTCGGAGATAATATTGTGTTCAGGATTTCGTCAAAATGGTAATTTTCATGATCAGCTTCTCTATATTTTGGCTTTCCTATGCCAAACAGCCGTTCGTGGAATACTGTTCAAATCGCACGTGTACCGTCATTCAATCACTCGTACCTCCAAAATAAATACACACAATGCGGGCTATGCATTAGGAATGACAATTTAGTCCACGGGGCACTGCACTTAATAGACGATTATCAGTTTATGATATTGATATCGATACACATTTTATTATCCTCAGCAGATCTTACAGGGGTATTAGTGTTTTTGTTTGTCTTTTTACGCCACACTCAGCAATATTCCAGATATATGACGGTGGCCTGTAAATATTCGAGACAATCCAGGGATTGACATCATGAGCATCGACCTACACAATTGGGATAAGATGACATGCATCAACCAAGTCAGTATACCCGACCCGCTAGTCGCCTCACACGACAATCATGGGATGCTTAACGTTAATTCCATCACGGATCTGCACGGGTTAGGTATTAGGAAAAATACTATAAAACGTCAAGACAAGAGAGCAACCAGTCTCGATTATCTACCGAAACAGATTCCATTGGGCGAAAAAGGCAAGACAGTGATGAGAAGTAAGTAATTTTTAAATTTTTAAAATGCATCGCTGCATTCGATGTTGAATCAGACAGAGGCTGCATTAAAAACTATGAACACTCTCAACGTGCATGGCACTTTGCGTCTGTCCTGCTCATTACTTCAACAATGTGAATATAAGACTTCTAAGGATTCATCTTCTGAACTCTGGCGAACAACATTAATGTTTAACTGCGGCAACTCTATTTTACATGTATGGCAGCTCACATAGACATAACTGTCTTGGCATTTAAGAAGGTTATGCGTTTTTGTAAGAAGCATCTGAGACTTGAGTTGTTTGATGACTGAGAATACGAGAAGCAGAGAATCGTTCATGCCAGGCTTGAAGTAAGACCTCCCTATACACGCCTCATACACTGCTGACTTTATCTTGTGCGATCTTCGTGGAAAAGTAGCAAGTTGAAAAAACCTATATTAACCAAAGAAAATTGAAGCTTAATGTCAGAGGTCATTTTACAACTGTGCTAGGTTTATCATCAAAACGCTTCTGTAGGCTACAACACAGTCCTGAATATATATATTATTTTGTAATTATCCTTCGAAAATTGATTCCTTCAAATACATAGGATGTAATCTGTTCAGTATGTTTACTGTTATATAGAAGTACGGATGTGATTAATAAGGGAAACGTCATACATTCTTCATTGAAATCTGACTTTATATTATTCTTAGTTGTCCGTGACATTATATAAATTGAGAAGTGCAAGACAGAGTTGGTGATGCTGTGGCGTTGCTGTGAAGATGCCGTGGCTTTGCTGTGACGATGCTGTGGAGGTGTTATGGCGTTGCTGTGGAGATGCCGTGGCTTTGCTGGGACGATGCTGTAGAGGTGCTATGGCGTTGCTGTGACGGTGCTGTGGAGGTGCTATGGCGTTGATGTGACGATGCTGTGGTGGTGCTATGGCGTTGCTGTGGAGGTGCTGCGGCGTTGCTGTAACGACGCTGTTGAGGTGCTATGGCGTTGATGTGCCGTGGATATGCTGTGGTGATGCTGTGGTTGGTTTGCGGAATACTAGTACACATCTTTAGACCTCGATTTTAGATAACTAATAGTATTTGTAATCAATAAGCATATTTTCAGATTCTCAACAAAATGTAATTCAATGACAGGATAGAATGTGTATATGTTTTACTGGTTTTCACAGACGTAAACATTGTTTACCAAGCGCATGTTCACAGACGTTAACATAAATATATCAAGCGGATATTCACAGGAGTAAACGGTATATATCAAGCGCATGTTCACAGAAGTAAACAGTGTCTAAAACGCACCTGTTCACAAGAGTAAACAGTGAAAATCAAGCATATGTTCGCCGAAGCAAACAGTATACTTCAAGCACATGTTCACATGAATGAACAATATTTATCAAGCACATGTTTACAGGAGTAAACAATATTTATCACGCGCATGTTCACAGGAGTAAACAGTATATATCAAGCACATGTTTACAGGATTAAACAGTATATATCAAGCATATGTTCGCAGGAGCACAGTATATATCAAGCACATGTTCACAAAAGTAAACAGTGTCTATTAAGCACCTGTTCACGGGAGTAAACAGTGTCCATAAAGCACCTGTTCACAAGGGTAAACCGTGTATATCAAGCATATGTTCACAGAAGTAAACAGTATATATCAAGCACATGTTCACAGGAGTAAACAGTATATATCAAGCACATGTTCACAGGAGTAAACGGTATATATCAAGCACATGTTCACAGGAGTAAACGGTATATATCAAGCACATGTTCACAGGAGTAAACAGTATATATCAAGCACAGGTTCACAGGAATAAACAGTGTATAACAAGCACATGTTCACAGGAGTAAACAGTATATATCAAACACATCTTCACAGGAGTAAGGACGTGATCATGCTCATTAATGTCATGATGTAAGTTGAACTAGAATGTTCTTTAAGTTGGCAGCACATCCATTTCGCTTCGCTACATACTCCACACTATTTTGGGCACGTCTAAGGCGCCGCGATTCGCTGTGCAGAGTGGCGTCCCTTAGACAGACCAGGAACCTATGATCATGGGTTCGAATCCCGGTTCGCCCCGATTATGTTTCTAGGTTTGTCAGCACCATACCCGTGCTCGTGGGTTTCACTCAAGTGGTAAACGTCTGACTTCGTATCACATCGCGCTTTCCTCCCGCACTGTAGATGGAATACTGTTCAAAGCGGCGTTAAACCCACACTCTTGTAAATATTCAATACGGCCGCAAACACATACCAATTACATGTGACCCAAATTAGACTTTAATCTGCCACGTGTGGGTTATGAAATATAATGAATAAACGAAAATAGAGAAAAGCGGGGAAATGGTTTGATTGAATTAGTTAATATATCAATTACTACTGCTGATGTCTGTTGAGCTAAATATACCGGGTTTCAAGCAGTTTGAAGGAAAGCATTAATCACGGGTCTATATTTCGCCTCGCGTTAAACATTATTGACATTAATTTTCTCATTATTGTCATTAATGACATCGTGACCGGTCACAAATTGCATTCGTTACATCTTAATTAGTCTACCAACTCCATTTATGAGACACCCAGTAGAACATTTAGTTGTTTTGAGAGTCATTGTAAGTTAATTATGAATATACAGGATACAGTAGGGCTGTGATAACATACATCAAAAACCTGGAAATAACGTAATATAATAAATGTTTAATATAGCTTATTTATGACCATTACATACGGGTGAGATGAGGTGAAATTGGGTTTAACGTCGCGTCCAAGATTATTGCACTTATATATATATAGCGACGTGCATGCACGTGTGTGTGTGTGTGTGTATGTATGTGTGTGTGTGTGTGTGTGTATGTGTGCGGCTGCTTGTACTAGTCCAGACTGATGCAAATTTATAGTGCTAGCTAACTGAGATACCATGTCGAAGTTTAACATGAATACCTCACTCAGACACAGTATACTGACCAGGGTAACAACAAGTACCATCTTTTAACGTGTTTTTGGTATGACGAAGATCGAACCCCGGACCTTCCGCTCTCCGGGCGAACGCTCTACCTCTAGACCACAGAGGCGGCTCATTACAGGCGGTATAAGGAGAGAAATAGTAGTTTGTCTCCAGTGATGAAACACATAAACTCGAAGGGTTCGAATCCTGGTTCCTCCCGATAACGTCAAGGGTTTGTCAGCACCATACCCGTGCTGGTGGGTTTCACCCAAGTGGTAAACGTCTGAGACCTGCATCAATTCTGGCTTTCCTCCCACATTAAGCTGACACACTATGATGTAACTGGAATACTGTTAAAAGCGGCGTTAAACCCAACTCACTCACTCCTATTATTGTGGACATTCCGAATAAGGCTACTAAAAACATTATATGATATGGTTGAATTTACATTTATTATACAGAATGAATTACTACAATGTCGAATGTCACATTATTCTAATATTATGGATCTAATATAATTGATCAATTCCGATGATGCATTTAAAGATTGCTGTTCAACTGATTTCATTTCCAAGAAATATGTAAATTCGAAAATTGAACCATCGAAATTCGCCGCCACCCCTTATCTAAAGATAGGACAATTATGTTCCTACCAGAAATATAAAATTTGAAAATTACAGAAAACATTTTTAATTAATTGAAAATTAACAGATTTTTACATGATCAAATACATAAGTATATCCCAAACGAATTTTCAAACATCAAGAGAAAACATAACTACAATCCAGGTTCATTTATTACCTTTACTTTTTAAGTCTTTACTGTCTTTATCTATCCTTATATACAGCTCGGGGTAGAAGAAAAAAAACCTTCCTGAAAACTAAGAATCAGCCTATGGGACACCAATGTGTTTTAACCCTTCTTCAATATAGCTGAACTGCCGGGTCCTAAATGGGCTCAATACCCCATCCAGGAATATTTCTTCTGAATTTGTAAAAAAACACACAAAAAAATCACTCATGACAAAATTATCGTACGTACAAATAATCAATTCGCTGTTGACCAAGTGAAAAATACAATATTCAAATTTCTTCTTTGTCAGTAATTCTAGTATTACGCCTGTCTGATAAACCTTTCTTTAGTCGGTCTTTAATTAAACGACTGAAGCATACTTATTAATAGTTATTTAATTTATTCTAACTTTTTAAAAACAATGTATTGTGTCTGCCAATATACCCAGTCTAACTACTGAGAAACGCCATGTGCAGGAATATTGAATAGCTAATGGTTGAACTAATAAATGTATTTTAGCAGGTGCTTGTCGAAACCCGGGTGAAGACACAGTTTCAACGTGGTCCGTGTGTTGTCGCTGACAGATAGAGCCGACCAGGCACCAACAGCCTGAGCAAATTTGTTTTTAATATTCCCTTCAGTGCGGACAAGAAAAGACGCCATATTCTATTGAATACTTGTGTATACACAACATGGCAACAAGGCGACTACGAGGCTAATGACGACGGTTTTGTCCGTCGTTATAAAGTCGTTAAACATCCACAGTCCTAATCATGCTTGTTGGCAAACAACACATTAGTCTCATCAATAGAGAGGACTTCTATAGCTGAGTTTATGAAGTTCGTCTATGAATGCAGATGGTCACAAGGGTCCGGTGTGGTCAAACACAATCGCCAAAACCACGTCTCTACACCTGACCGGAAAACCGACGTGAGGATTTGCGGTCAGACGGCGACAGAATAAAGGGACGATTCTCAATCACGCAAAAACCAGCGGCTGTCAGACGTCACAAACACATGTTGTCGACAAATTTCAAATTTATTAATAATTAATATTCTGTCTCCGGTTCGCGCCAGATGGCCGGTGAACAGATATACAGTCACAGACGTTAGGGCTCAGATCAGAAGTATTGAATGACCGAGGTCAGATCGGGTTAGCATGGCCAAACACTTGGTCATATTTCCGAGAGCTATGTCCTGATGGGACAAAGATAACAGGGATTTGGAACAATTATGTTGTTGACCAGACACTTACATTGGTCGGAATCTACTGACTGGAGTATGGACTAGTCAAACACAAAGTCGCCACCACAATCAGACGTACACAGATTAACATGGCTATTCCCTCTCTCAGTCAATTCTGGCTGCTTTGTTCGTGAGTTGTCCACTTGTAGTTGATTTAATTACGAGACAGGCGGTATACCTGGTGTACACAGACCTATCTTAATCTCTATCGTATTAGCAGGTCGTTAGGGTCAGCCTCAGAGAAGGCAGCCAGTTATTATCGTCAAATAATGGTTTATTGTAGTTCTGTAATCTCGTCTCGGACATAAACGAAAAGTCGTTATGTACATTTAATCATCAAGTCATATTACCTGTTCATTAAACACGCATTAATTCGAGATTTGGGATGAGTGACGGTGCAGTTTCCGATTCAGTGTGGTGTTGTAGCACGTGGTTTGGTTTAACGCCGCCTTGAACACTATTATTGGTTTTATCACGGGTGTCTGTTTAAAGTGGGACGGAATCCCGAAGTGATGAAGTGATGACGTAAAACCACTGTCTAAACACACGCACCATTGACGTCTGGGCACCGTTCCACAAAGCGGATGTACCGCTAGACATATAGTCTTTGAAATCTTTTGTTGCACAATACATTTCTTTTCTCTAAATAAAAACAATTAATTTTCCCGTACTCATTTTGTGTCTAGAACTCGCCAGACTTGCTTTTATATAAATCTAGATTGGTTTGTCTACATAAAATACTTATAGTCCACAGACATGGTGCAATAATACGTTACGATAGTCGTAAGTTTATGTTAAAGCTACAGTCGCTTTGTTGAACCGTGCCCTGTGTCACCCGCGTCCCCGATGTGAATTGAACTGATATATTTGAACCATATACCTTTCAAGTGCAGGACTGGCACGGTTTCATGTTTTAAATTAAAATTAAATTTGTTTGTTATTGTTCGAGTTGATGAGCATTGTTCTGAAGCTACGGGTATTTATAACCATTCGAGAACAAGGGACATCCTCAACAGGCTCGAACCTGGACCCTAACTAGAACTGGGGCAGTTGTACCACCACACGCTAAGACAAACCTTGCTTGGGATGTAAGGATTGATAGAACTATCGACGCATTACAATTGTGCATGGCCCGAAGACAAGTTAGAATATCAATATTTAACATTAATCTACATATTAGATAGTACTGCTTGACGTAACACGAGTTACATAGATTATCATGAAATTTCAACCCGTGTGAACAGAATGTGTTCCTATATTTATATTAGACAGTAATCACACGAACCTCCATTAACTCCTTATAGACCGCCTCCGTGGACCGGAGAGCGGAAGGTCCGGGGTTCCATCCCCGGCCTCATCATACCAAAAGACGTTAAAAGATGGTACTTGTTGTTACCCTGTCTGGCACTCGGCATAAAGGGGCTAAAACAAGGACTGGTCAGTATGCTGTGTCTGAGTGAGGTATTCATGATAAACTGCGGCATGGTATCCCAGTGACCTAGCACTATAAATCGGCATCAGTCCGGACTACTACAAGCAGCCACACACACACACACACACACACACACGCACGCGCGCACACGCACACACACAACGCGACGTTAATCGCAATTTCACCTCACCTCACCTAACTCCTCCTCATAAATGACAGCCTCGATCCGTGGTCTGATGGCAGAGTGTCTGCCAGGAAAGCGGCAGGCTGAAAACCGTCCCCGAATCACTAATGGTACGTGTATCTTTTGAAGGAAATCTTTGATTACACCCCTTCGGAGAAAATATTTGAATTCACAGTTTTATCAACATTTCGTGGTATACTCAATAGTTGGAAACAGCCTTTTAAAGGAAATAATATCAGAGGACATCCCTTTGAAAGGAAAAATATGGGAATACACCCTTGGGAGAAAATATCGGAATATATCCATTTGAAGGAAATATTGGAAAAGACCCTTGTAAATGATCTATCGTAAAAATACACACTTATGAAGAAAATATCGGAATCCACCCTTATTAAGGAACGATCGGAATGCACCATCACGAAGGAAAAAATAGGAATACACTATTATGAAGAAAATATTGTAATACACCTTCATGAAAAAATATTCGGAATACACACCCTCCCAAAAGTAATCTCAGAATACACCTTTTGAAGGAAATATAAGATAGTACGCACTCTTAAGGAAAATATTGAAATATAATATTCTTTTGAAGGATATTTTTTAATATGCCCAATTGAAGGAAATATTGGAATTTACCCATCTGAAGCAAATATTGGAAACAACTTTTTGAAAGAAATTCATGAATACATCCCTTTTGCAGGAATATTGGAATGTACCCTTTTGAAGGAAACGGTGTTTCTGAGAAATGCCCCGGACACAATCATACGGCGTTGACGGACATGGTTATGAATCCCATCAATAATTATAGATTACCCGACACGTCCTCAGACGGAGTTGTCACGTTTCTGACATACATATAGGCCATAACCCCCCCTAGATCCCCCAAGGGTGACCACAGAGAGGAACTATCTGACCATGCCAAGTGACCATAATAGGATTGAATATTAACTCCCGGTATCTGTCATATTAGGTTTGTGGCGTGATGACTAGGCCAAGGGGACAGGGTACCTAACGTTTGTTCTGTTTCTGTCAAAGACACTGTTGGAGACCGCGATAAAGATCAGCTCTCCTGGGAGTCAAAAGGGGGAGACAAAACGCTCCCACCCTCCCGAGGGTCAGTAGGTCTGCGGAGAGTGGTTACCTGGATTACGACTCCCCAGGTGGGGTGGATTCAAAAGAAGGACGACAACGCTGGGGCTTGGTTGGATGGCGATAAACAAGGCAGAGTGTTTAAAGGATTATTCTTGAATATCATAAATGGTTTGCTGGAAGATCAATTTTGAACCCGAATAAAGCTAATACTTCTGGTTAATATATTTTCATTGACATTTGCAAGAGCAGAACTGCCCTGAAATTATTGTATTCTACCGTTGCCGGAGGTGTATTTGGTGTACCAGAGTTTCATATAGTATTTGGCACACGCACGCACACACACACACACACTAACACACACACACACACACACACACACACACTGTGACCCCTGCTTGGTGTTCCACTCTGTGATAAAGCGTTGTCTCGTCGTACAATGGAACCCCTGCATGATGTTCCACTCTGTGATAAAGCGTTGACTCGTCGTACAATGTGACCCCTGCATGGTGTCCCACTCTGTGATAAAGCGTTGTCTCGTCGTACAATGTGACCCCTGCAAGATGTTCCACTCTGTGATAAAGCGTTGACTCGTCGTACAATGTGACCCCTGCATGGTGTCCCACTCTGTGATAAAGCGTTGACTCGTCGTACAATGTGACCCCTGCATGGTGTTCCACTCCGTAAAAAACCGTTGACTCGTCATACAATGTGACCCCTGCATGGTGTTCCACTCCTTGACAAAGCGTTGACTCGTCGTACAATGTGACCCCTGCATGATGTTCCACTCTGTGATAGAGCGTTGACTCGTACAATGTGGCCCCTGCTTGGTGTTCCACTCTGTGATAAAGCGTTGACTCGTCGTACAATGTGACCCTTACATGATGTTCAACTCCGTTATAAAGCGTTGACTCGTCGTACAATGTGAGCCCTGCATGATGTTCCACTCTGTGATGAAGCGTTGACTCGTCGTACAATGTGACCCCTGCTTGGTGTTCCACTCCGTAATAAAGCGTTGTCTCGTCGTACAATGTGACCCCTGTATGATGTTCCACTCTGTGATAAAGCGTTGACTCGTCATACAATGTGACCCCTGCTTGGTGTTCCACTCCGTGATAAAGCATTGACTCATCATACAATGTGACCCCTGCATGATGTTCCACTCTGTGACAAAGCTTTGACTCGTCATACAATGAGACCCCCAGCACGGTGTTCCACTCCGTGATATCACGGCTTTATTTCTAAAACCCGCTAAGAGACCATACAAACTCACAAGCATAGCGTATGTCTGTATAAAACTGTAGATGGTCGTGACGAATTACTACAATACATTTTGGTTCTTTATACATACAACAACACTGTCAACAGTGTTATCTAAATGAATGGTTGTAGAGGATCCTAACACACCGCACGGGCGCATGTATTAATTCACATTCTGCCTTTGAGAGCTGGCAGGGACTCCCACGTCTCCCACAACAGGACTACAATATAGATCTTTTTCTGCTTCGCGGCACAGACAGACACCTTGTCAACATCGTATAATGGCGCGTTAGCAAATCCAGAAGCACACATGCCTTTAAGAATATTTAAGACCCCATATCTCACATCGGATCCCTTGTAACATAAAGAGCTGCTTATCACCCATTCGTACCCTCCCTCAGTATCCCTGGGGGGTAGGGCAGGGGTGAAAGGTCAAAGTCAACGCGCACCTGTAGCAACGTTGCCTCCGACGAGGTCGCCCCGCGGAGTAGAGAGGCTGGACCCTTTGATCAACAATATTCAACAATTGGCTTTTCACAGCTTCAGTTTTTCAGCAATATGATATTAACCGAAGCGGAAGTCTTGAATACCAAGTCGAACTCATTGTGGTGTGCTCGCTCATGCGTTTAAAATGCAATAAACAGGGCAAGACCACCCGATGCTAAATTCTCATTGGTCCAGCGTAGACGACATGTCGCTAATCCCGGTTCACGGTCCTCCGAGCCCAGCAGTAGAGCCGGGTGTTAGAGGATCAGGGATGAAGAGGCCCTTATACAACATCATTTCCTTCATCGTTTTATTCACAACGCTGTCAGAGGAGGGCATAAATCATCCATAATCACAGCTATACGCATCTACGGATCACAGCCACTTACGTGTTCGTAATACAAACACCGCTTTAATGCCCCGATTCAATATTAAAACAGCATTTTGAATGAGCTTTTCATTGTTAAGCGTTTAATGCCGCAACGTTAACCATCAACAATATCTCTGCGCATCTCGGTTGAATTATGAATGAGATGCGGTGCCGGATTGTGCAGTTGCAATGAGCGGCAGGTGAATATCGCACCTGGCTAGAGCAGTGTCATTGTTCCCAGGTGAGAGATGCATCAAGCAATTAGCACTACAGGCACTCTCATCAACAATGCATACGCTTCTGTCAGCATCACAGCTGATTAATCTGGCAAGAAGGTCACGTGATCAGAGCACCTGAGATTGCTTCTGTGATGGAATGGGTTAAGCCCGGAAGTACTCGGCGGAGTTTTTTTTGTAGTTTTGAGGATATTGTGTTTAGGTCGGTATAAATATTCAAGTTATAGCTATCACCAAGTGATATCATGCATACGCCATTATGACAAGTCTCTTTGATATAAGGACTCGCTTCGGTAGCCAAGCGGTTCAAGCGTTCGCTCATCAAGTACGCGACATGGGTTCTGTTCTCACATAGTGTGTACCCAAATTCTGGTGCCTCCCGTCGTCACTAGCGCCAAACATATCACTTTGAGTGAGTGGGTTTTTATGCCGCTTTTAGCAATATTCCAACAACGTCACAGGAGACAACACAAATGGGCTTCACACTTCTTACTTGAGGGGAAATGAACCTGTGACGTGGGTGTAACCCTCACTGTGATATAATAATGCGATACCATGTGTTTGTTTGCAGTGATGTCATGACATTGGTGGGGGCACGGGTGGCTCAGTCGTCTAAAGCGCCGCGATTCGCTGTGCAGAGTTGCGTCCCGTGGGCACGCCAGAAACCTATGATTGTGGGTTCGAATCCCGGTGCGCCTCCGATTATGTTTCTAGGTTTGTCAGCACCATACCCGTGGTCGGGGGTTTCACCGAAGTGGTAAACGTCTGAGACCTGCATCCCTTCGGGCTTTCCTCCCACATTAAGCTGACACGCCGACGCTGACACTAACTGGAATACTGTTAAAAGCGGCTTTAAACCCGACTCACTCACTGAATCACTCATGACATTGGTGGTGATGAGGGGCATTTTGATGATGATGATGATGGTGATGACGACGACGATGATGATGATGACGACGACGACGACGACGACGATGGTGATGATGATGACGATGATGATGACGATGATGATGATGGTGATGAGGGGGATTTTGATGATGATGATGATGATGAGGACGACGACGACGATGATGATGATGATGATGATGATGATGATGATGGTTCCCTTGTACCAAACATGACTCCACGATACCTCGCTCTTCACATCCATCTGTCAAGACAAAATCAAAGTCACACCGTACTCATTATCATTAATCCACTGGACGACTGTGTTATAAAATATTGTGATGTACAAGGGCTCATTGATAAGTTCTTAGCCTCACTTAGAAAGAATTACGAAATGGTGAAATGTGGACATTATGTGATGCCTTAGATGAATTGAGCAAATTGTTTCGGTGTGATAAGTCAGTAAGATAAGCAGCGGTCTGTGAAAATGGAAAATGGACAAACTTGAGGAACGTGCAGTGATGAGGTACATACAGAAAAAAGGCTTAACACTCCAAGCCATCGATGAAGGTATGTGCAAAGCATTAAGTGAGGAATCCAGAGAGTACATGCCAATATTAGAGAAGCTTTGGCAATGAAGAAAGGATCAGTTCGTTGGGTTTCATAGCTTCTTACATCTGATCAAACACGCACAAACAACATGCCTCGTGATAATCGATGTGGAGAGAATTATGTCGCAAAATGTATCAGTTTAACGTGTTTAGGTCAAGTCTTTCTATGTGAGGCTCAGAACTCATCAGTCACCCTTCGAAGTTGGGCTATTACTTTATTTTTATATATCGGTCTTGAAATATAGAGAATACTATTATGTACAGATCAAAATAAAAAATGCAGCAAAGAGGGTTTGGATGATGCCGGCACAGTCCGGCTGGTTAGGCTCATCATCAGCTCAGGGCCCTTGCCCCTTCTACACGCAGCCCAGACAACAAATGGTAATCCACCAAGAACGTTTCGGAGAATGTGAAGACTCCCCATCACTGTAGCCTTCTGCATTACATAGATTGTCAGAGGGTCGTATTCCTAGCAGAAAATCCGGGTACTCTCCCATTGTCAGTCAACAGATTGGGAGGTACCAAACCTAAGGCACCGAGAACAGTGGAGAGTCGTACAACTTGGTATTTGGGATGCAAGCGTGATATTTCGAAAGCGAGGTCCGCATTTTTTCCACGTTTTTCCTGAATCTTATCAATCACGTTAGTGTCAAATGGGACAGGAAATTTAATGATATAGATTATTTCATTGGATTTATGACCTGGATAGCTCTGAGACCGTATGCGGGCATATTCCAAAGAATTATATATTGGCCATTTTCTATGGATGGACCTTTGTGTCAAAACCACAAGCATGGCGAAGACGGTGAAAAAAAGATCGACCCACTCCATCATGTCGTTAAAGATACTGTGTTTGTGCCAAAGCTGGGCATCCACTGACAATGTGTTTGACAAGTCTCATTAAGTTCATTGCATAATCTACATTTCATATTTACATTTCGATGCAAAATTACACATTGACGGTTTCGAGTGGGAAGTGACTGGTCCTGAGCAGCAAACACAAAGCCTTCTGGTTCAATTTTTCAGGCCAGCCGAGTTCATCCATGCGAAGGCCTCTGCAGGGTTGCTGATCTCAACAGACTGCACATACACATAAAATCGATGTCGTGGTCGTTCAGATCGCCTCTCCTTGAAAAAGCTGAGTCTGGATTGATTTGATGTGGCACTTCGCTTGGTTGACACTCATTTCTGTACCAGCAGTACAGAACCATCAACAAAATCCACATTGACAATGAGATTATGTCCCACATCCCATTACAATCCTCTCATGAAGAGCGTCCATGTTAATCAAACCACGCACTCCCACTTTAATTGGTAAATATAAGCGATATAGGGAAGAGTGAGGGTGATGGGATCTATTGTCTGAGATGATTCTTCCTGTGAAGGTGTCAACAGCCTGACTTTCTTGTTTCGTCCAATCAACAACACCTAAAGAATACGAAAGGACGGGTACAGCATAAGTATTGTGGCTTTGACTTTATTCATTCAGCATTAAAGTGAATATTACGTGCTTCAGCTTTAAAGTGTCTGCACACTATCAGTTACGCCAGACACAAAGGGATTACAGAGCCAGACCATCAGTCATACACTCCACTGATATAGCGTGTAAACCATTACTCGACTCAGACACAGAGCAGACGCTGATACTAAATGAACTCCCAGTCGCAGATCTCCAATAATGTCATTTGCTGGATTTATAATTTAGAAAAACATGACCCATTATGAGGAAAATGAGGTTGATTAATAATATATACGATCCTAAACATACCTTTGGTAAAAATATTGTTACGTGTCAATTCTCATATTGAAACAATCTGTTAGTATAGAAATCTGTACGTCAAAGAGCTTGTGAAACCAACAGACAACCAACAAATGGTATACAATTAACAAATGTATTACAAAATTCACTAAGTTTACAAATCAATATAAATTACTGCACTGCAATTACAATAGCAGAAAACAATAGAGTGGTAGTACAATCTTCAATGACCTTAAATAATATGGTGGCAGTGATCAGTATCAAAAACAAAAATATCACAGTGGTGATAACAAAAGTCAGTGATAATTATGTGTATTCACCTAGTGGCGACAATGGTTAAGCTTCCGTGATGGGAATCAGGAACGATGAGCGATCCTCACATGAAAACTGGTCTTGACGTGAAGAAAATGCGCGAGAGACGGAATGTGTGAGAGATATTTTAACACGCTCTCGTCTCACTATATACACAACCTACCCAGCCACTGGAAAGTCCCAGAAAGTGCTCTCACCAGTCCATCGGAACGAGAACATTAAAGACGTTTCCACAACATACTCTCACCGTCCGTGGTAACCGGAAGTTTACACACCACACTAGCATTTAAATATAGTAACTTCCTGACGACTGATCACTGCCCAAACACAATGCAATAAGCGTCTACCGAATCTCAACAGAAACAATGTAACACAGCTACAATTATTGTTAAACAATAAAATACACTGCCATATAACAACATATATATGAAATAAGCTTTACTGTCAGTACATTTAAAATAGCGCGCATACAAATTCGGCACGTCAGAATCAAATGTTGAGAAGTGTTTGTGTGCATTGTTTCCAGCGCGTATTTGGGAGACAAAACAAATAACGCTGGGATATTATAGCATATCATTTTACTGTCTAAAACTAAGTTTTCAATTATTCATTTCCATCAGTATACATCATCAAAATGAAAATTTAAATTTAAGTTGAGCCCAAAACAATACTAAATTTCAACTTGCCATGTCATTCCATTTTTATGTATATTCTCTGGGGTCTGGGAGACGGACTAACTTTTAATCTACACAATCATTTACAGGTTGTCGCCCACAGTGCATTCCTCATTGAAAGGGGCGGCTGGGTAGCCTAGTGGTTAAAGCGTTCGCTCGTCACGCCAAGAGATATTGCTGGAATATTGCTAAAAGCGGCGTAAAACCATACTCACTCACTCATTGAGAGGTATTTGAATAGTTCTCCCGCCGTGATACGGCTGGAATATTTCTGAAAGCGGCGTAAAACCCTACTCACTCATTAGAGGCCTTAGTGTGACAGATGTTAAGGAGAGGACAGATTACATGCATAATTACAAGAAAAATCCTTTCACATTAGCTCGCCAGCATCTCATGGGAGCGACATTCTCAACAAAACACAAGCCAATGGGACATGGCTCCGTTACCGCTAAGTCGCTGGTTTATGTTTGAACAAATGATGTCGTAGGGAAGCTATTAGCAATTATGATCGTGATTACCTGGGGACTTATTCAAATTTTGCTTTGATGTGTTATGTTGCCATAGTAACGCATCTTTCCATTTTACCGATTTTCCAGAAGGCATCAAGAGATAGGCCAATGTGCTGCCTCAACTTTCTAAAAGCCGATACCATAACTGCTTCCAGGGACATCCAACTGAAATATCACCAGAAAATTAGAAAATGTCTCTAGTCTTTAACATAATGGGACGAAAGTTTGGACTCCTTTGAAGATCCGTCGGAGTGAGCAAATCTGTTTTTAAGAGAGGAATGTTTGTCCTGCGGCGCGACTTGTACCCTATTATAGTCTCTATGATGTTATCTGCGTCATTATGGTATCCGGGCTGTCTGGTCCTCGTAAACACAAGTGATTAGGATCAGACAGTATTCTTTCAGCTTTAAAACAAAACAAGATATCGACTTTTTAAAAAATTAAAATGCCCTTTGGGGTCTTTTAGGACTGAGTGCGTTATCTGATCTACGGGAAGCACTCGTTAAATCTCCTGCACCAATATCGTCGTTCGTGTTGCAGAATATCTAAAGGCTCAGTTGACAGTTTTTGTTTCAAGGTGTGATACCTGATTATCATGGAGACAGTTCCACTGTTGTAAACGGCTGTGACATAAAAAATGATAATTAATCATCTCTTCAGGGTAACCACTAAAATGATAATAGATGAAACGACGAAATTCGTCCCCTAATTATTTGAAATATCTGCCACTGAGTTCATTGAACGATTCTGACTGTATCATAAACAAGTGTTAATAACTCCGCGTTTTGTCAAACAGGTGGCATCGTCCCAAACACATGCAAAGGCAAGTCAATTGTACACCTAAAAACACGTAACATATACTGTATGATACAGGCCAATATAGGGAATTACATCGGACAGCATTTTTGCAAGTAGGGGCACTCTTGCTATCGAAACATGTGATAATCCGGTAAGTGTTTGCTTCTGTGGGGATGTTCCATAAAAAGATTAAGTTTCGCTTGTTTATATTGTATGTCCGGAACAAATGTGTTATGAACAAACTTAGTTCGGCTCCTTGAAACAGTGAACGAAAAGTTTATTGTTCTGCATCTAAGAAACACCCCTCACCTCAGGTCCAAAGCGAAAATCTCTTGGGTGGCTGGTTGAAACCAATATAGCAAGCAGTCTTAGACAGTTGTTAAAAAACAAAGGCACTCTCGTGGATATACGAAGCCGAACATATAGCTACTTCTTGAACGCGATAAAATATGCACAGGCATAAGTAGACGAGAAAACTAACTTCGGAGTACTCGTAGACAATAAATTTCAGTAAAACCTCGATTCCCGCGTGACAATGTCGCTTCTTAGTTTCAGCTAATCATAATAACTTGTTTTTGGTTTGTCCTACGGTGTGTCAGAGTTGGTTGGTTTGTTGTTTAACGCCGCACTCAGCAATATTTCAGCTATATGACGGCGGTCTGTAAATAATCGAGTCTGGACAAGACAATCCAGTGATTGACATCATGAGCATCGATCCACGCAATTGAGATCGATGACATGCATCAACCAAGTCAGCGCGCCTGACCACCCGATCCCGTTAGTCGCCTTTTACGACAAGCATAGTCGCCTTTTATGGCAAGCATGGGTTGCTGAAGACCTATTTTACCCCGGATCTTCACGGGTCCGGTGTGTCAGAGAACAGTGGGTATTACTCTATACAGGTACGTCAACATCCCCGCGTCTACATCTCTAAATCCCCGCGTCTACATCTCTCCATCCCCTCGTCTACATCAACAGTTGCAAAACAATAATACAACGTCAACGCCACTGAATAACCATTCTCGATTATCCCACGAACATATCCCACTGGGCATTTGGTCATCTTTGTGAAAATTATCTGTAATAAGTAGCTCTTAAAAAACACTATGTACATATTGAACGTCTTCACAGATGCCATTTTATGTAAAACTTTTTCCAGTAATCTCCGTGTTTATTCCTCAGCCTATGTGGGTACAAAGTAAATGATGTGTTTGTGCCGATTCTGGTCCTGCCAGCTTCATGAAGGCTGGATGGAACCACAGACTTCCAGAGAATTACACAGACTACTGAGGCCCAACTCAGTATGGAATTGGAGAAAATGCCATGTTTTGTCTCCAAATATTCCTCGTTGACCAGCTGACACTCGGAAACAATCGGGACCTTATCAAATGCCGAGCTTGCAGTCTGAGCGATGAAACGGATGATTAGCGGATCGTAATAGCTTCATACAAATTCAATTTCCTTTTGGATCAAAACCTTAGGGACCTGGAAATTTGTCCCGGACTTAGGTTACGGAAAAAAGACCTTTAAATGTCTTTCAAGGTTTTGGGGACAGTCATTTAAGATGATGTAAAATCAATCAAAATATGCATCCGAGTCGCATAATGGTGGCGAAAAAAGACCGAGGTTCACTCGTGGCATTCATGGTCGTCTCGTGTTAAAAGCGCAGTCACAAATAGGCCCGGGCAAAGGTAACCTGATATTCCCCCAATCCCTCCTCGGGGAGTTGGCGTTCGTCTTCCGTAGCGTCGGATCTTCTCATAACATTTGTGCAGCGGCGACATGGACGTATAACGACAACTTCCGAGCTCCCCACAAAGGATCTTCACTTCCGGCGACAGACAACTTTGACCTTTCCGCTCCTCCCGTGTGAGACCGTAGAGGTCACCTTGAAGATGTCTCGGCAAGGACTTGGCGCAGATGAACACAGTTCCAGTTAGTTCAATTCTCTCATGTTTTTGTTTACATGTATCGTTTTAATATTTGAACAAACATTTGTGTTTATTTTTAAATAGAATTGTACAAAAATGTACGACATGTTGAATTAAGTGACTGAATGGAGTTTTGAAGGACTAGGGGCTAGTAGGACATGCGTTCGCCCAAAACGCTTGTGTGTTATGTCTGCAAATGACTACTTGTGTCGAACCTACTTGTGAAATAAACTTTAGTTACAACCTACTGATACTATAAGGATGATATCAACATTGAACAATATCTGTATTCCACTATATTGGGGACGAGTGATCATAGACTGAACTTTGAACTCGGGAGAATAACAAAACCTCTGGACCTTGATTTTGTGATCATTGCTCAGCCTTTAATGACGGGTAAAAGTATTTACGTCATTCAGAAAGAAAGGTGTTGTTTAATATATTATATATAATTCCCCCTTAAAATCTGAAAGTCTTAAGGCATACAAAAAATGTAGCCTTTATTTATAATGATAACAACACTGACATAAAATTACAACAAGATCAACAACATCTTCCGAAACCAATGTATTGTATTTGATTGTTAACTCCGGAATCTAGGAAATATATTAACAATTAGTTATGACAATTGATGCGCTATTAGTTATGACAACTGATGCGATATTAATCAACAAACATCACTTAAAAGATAACAATAGGGAGTAAGACCGGACTAAACATGAACAGGTGTTCCATTGTTACTATGTTTATTTATAATTTAGTAATACACTACTGATCAAAATAGACTTCACCCCGCCATTATCATTTCACGACAATATCCTATCGTTGGGACTTTTGTTTCGCATTAATCACAACAATCGCCAACACGATAGCGATATTTTCACGCTCATATCGTGATAGGGGAAGTTTGCTTTTGAATAGTAGTGTACCATTACATCCCCCCCCCCCCCCCCCCCCCCCCAAACCCACGCACCGCTTCACATAAATAGGACATGTGAATTCAAGCTTAGACGCTGAGAAATGATTATGAATAATGAAAATATTATGCTGCTACAAAAGAAAATACCTCTTCAAGAGTAGGGGTATTAGTTTCAAATTGCCCAATCTTTGATGTCATGCTCAGCACGCAATCTCACATCGACTGCAAATCAGTGCCGTGTGTAGGATTGTGTCGCCGCAACCGGGCACCTCTCACTGTCGACAAAAGCCGGTAAATCAGAATAATAGTTGTGAAATATTAACATTACATTCTTAGCATTATTAGCAAAAGGATCTGGCGTCAGAAAATAGTAGTGCGTTAATATTTCATCCAGTCATTAGTCAGACAAACAGGAGACAATTAGTTACTGTTACTCGCTACATATATATACAGCAAACATAACATTCAAGTCTCTTCACTTATCTGTTCTGGTGGAGTAGACCCACGTGTGTGTGTGTTTTTTGTCGTTGATATTACATAACTTAAAAAAGCTGCCTGTTTTTGTCAATCTTTTTACCTACTTGTAAAGGTCTTGTCGTGACCATCTTTTCTTCATTGTGATGCGGTGGTTAGCTAGGGATACGGTTGTAAGGCTTGACGTATAGGTATTTGTTAATGGCGTTAAATTAACGTGCGGTTAAAGGTATGGGGTTATATAGGGTTAGCTACACGAACACGTGCGTGCGTGCGTACGTGCGTGTCGCACTATTCCAGCGTCCTGAAAATAATCCAGTCGGAACCAGACAATCCAGTGATCTATATTGTGCGCACCAATCCACGCCGTCGGGGTACGATGATATGCAATTCACCAAGTCACCGAACCTGACCTACCGATCCATTAAGTCGCCTCTTACCAATAGCAATCCCCCGGGGTACGTACAATTTGTAGGAGGGGGCAGCGGGGTAGCCTAGCGGTTAAAGCGTTCGCTCAACACGCCTAAGTCCCGGGTTCTTTTTCCCAAGGGGTTACGATGTGTGAAGCCCATTTCTGGTGTCCCCCGCAGCGAACCTGCTGGAATATTGCTAAAAGCGGCGTAAAACCAAACTCAGGTGATATATACATGGAATACATTCTGTTCCTCTCGTCAGGGAATGTCTTTATGATTATCAAATTAACCATGTTCTTGTCCAGCTGTATGACGGCGGTCTGTAATAGACCAGTTGCAATTCTTCCAAAGGCCTTTAGAAATAGGAGCATCCCCAACTGAATGAATAACAAGCTTAAGACACAATCTATATTTTCTTGTAGATATAATAATATCTATTTTTCAAGAAAACTATGGTCGTATGAAATAGGTATGTTATATATATAATGATCTGGCAACATGGGCAAACTATGTTTCGGACAGGGGTCTCACTAAACCAAAATTGTTTGATGAGCTACAACTCTAAAGTTTTCATAGTTATCATTAATATTTGTCAGAAAGAAACAGAAAGCTCTGTGTACTGTCAAATGATGGCAAACTCAGTAGGTACTATATTACTTGTCGAGTAATCATTTTAAAAAAAAGCGACCATTCTTCAAAGTAATTTTCCGTGTGCTTCATTTTGATTAAATTGGCGCGTTTTGGGAGTGATCTCCCTTTCTGATGATGACGTACATCCGTCTGATAGTGTTTATTGATTACAGAAGGGACATGTGTGGTAGATCAGACACTAATCTTTCTCAGATAATGTATGTTTGTTGGTCTGTTGTTTAACCCCGAACTCAGCAATATTCCAGCTATATGACGGCGGTCTGTAAATAATCGAGTCTGGACCATACAATCCAGTGATTGATATCACGAACATCGATCTACGCAATTGGGATCGATGACATGCATCTACCAAGTCAGCGAGCATGACCACCTGATCCCGTTCGTCGCCACTTACGACAAGCATAGTCGCCTTTTACGGCAAGCATGGGTTGCTGAAGACCTGTAGATATTGCACACAGTGAGGGTCAGTGACCAATGTAAGTTGATGTTTTTGATGCCTTGGCATACAAAATAATGGTGGATTTTTTAACCACCAAACAAATGAGCACGCCCAATCCCACCAGACATAAAACATGTTTTCTGGGTCATAATCAAACTTGCTAAAAACATGCGGGAAAGAGGAATAAGATATTGTTAGAAAACACCCAGTAGATTAAGTTCAAGTATTGTTTACAGCATCTGAAGTTCGAAGAATTTATGTGTGTAATGGTCTATTGCCATTTTAATATTTTTGACAGGGGACATGCAAATTGCTTTGTCTTGTCGGGCATCGTGTACCAGCCAATCCAATCTTAAGCATATGCAGCATATGTACAGACACAGCAGTCTAATATCTGAAAATGAACAATCTGAAGAATTACATACAACACTGCCTGCTTGAGCAGAAATGACACATCATAATTCAACATATTCAATATTACTTCATTTGTTGCAAAAGGCGAAAAAAAACCTAACACAGATCCCAAGGGTCAGGCGTGAGTGAGTAAGTATGGTTTTATGCCGCTTTTAGCAATATTCCAACAATATTGAAAGAGAATTCGAAGCTGAGCCAATATTTTTGTAAAAACAGCATCTTTTTTTTATTGAACGCCACAAACGTTCAGTGACTGAGTGAGCCTATTTGATCTTACGCCGCTTTTAGCAATATTCCAGCAATATCACACATTGTACCCATGTCGGAAATCGAACCCAGGTTTTCCGCGTGACGAGCGAACGCTTTAACCAATAGGCTACCCGACCGTCCCTCAGACGTTAAGACCTATTGTGCTCCAGTGCAGTTTCTGAGCGTTATGCTCTACGAAAAGCGTCCGAATTGCAAGGACAAAATTTAACAGATGATATTCAAGATCTTTGTGATCTGACTTCAGCACCTGGACGAGATGAGATTGATGAAAGACAGATCATTCATACTGCAGCAATGATGCTGGGATACCAAATGGTCAGCATCTAACTAAAAAATTGCATAATGAACAATCTAACTCAATATGTTGTCATGTGCAATTTGATTCCAATTTACTGTAGGATTTTGCGAAGTGGGCTACCAATGAAAATTCATACAAACATATTTAAAATTGCGGTGATCCAAATGGTTCCAAAAACGATCTATCAACACTTGCAATTTATCATGAGGCCCGTGAAGATCCGGGGTAGAATAGGTTGCCGTAAAAGTTGACTATGCTTGTCGTAAAAGGCGACTAACGGGATCGGGTGGTCAGGCTCGCTGACTTGGTTGATGTATGTCATCGATCCCAATTGCGTGGATCGATGCTCATGATATTAATCACTGGATTGTCTGGTTCAGACTCGATTATTTACAGACCGCCATCATATAGCTGGAATATTGCTGAGTGCGGCGTTAAACAACAAACAAACAATTTGTCATGACATTATCTGTAAATCCAGGCATGTAAATCGCCTATGACTGAGGGTATTGGCGTGTACGTTCGTCATGAGTCGAGGACTAAGCTGCTCATAGACGAACTGCATTCAATGGGACACTGTCTATGGTATGAAGAAGTTTGGCGATTCCTCACCTCGGTCGCCCCAGATGAACACTTCCCAACAAAGTACATAGTCAAGGGACCCGTGAAGATCTGGGGTAAAAAAAGGTCTCCAGCAACCCATGCTTGTCGTAATTGATGGTTGATTAACGCCGCACTCAGTAACATTCAAGCTATATGACGGCGGTCTGTAAATAATCGAGTCTGAACCAGACAATCCAGTGATTGATATCATGAGAATCGATCCACGCAATTGGGATACGATGACATGCATCAACCAAGTCAGCGAGCCTGACTACCTGATCCCGTTAGTCGCCTCTTACGACAAGCATAGTTGCCCGTTATGGCAAACGTGGATTGCTGAAGACCTATTCTACAACGCATCTTCACGGGTGCAACTTATGCAGTTGATGGCATGACACTCTTGCAAATCTTGAAATACACATTTCTCCACATTTGATGACTTAGGACATTGTGTACATCGACGGTTGAATGTAATTCTCTTTATCAGTCTTTGTATTGGAGCCATTGCCATTGTGTTTGATATAAATGACAGCCCAAATTCTATCAAGCAGTTGGAGTTACAGAGACGGGGAGATGAGTCAGGAGTCAAAGAGTGAGTAAGTGAGTTTGGTTTTACGTCGCTTTTAGCAATATTCCAGCAATATCACGGCTGGGGCCACTAGAAATGGGCTTCACACATTGTACCTATGTCGGGATTCGAACCCAGGTTTTTGGCGTGACGAGCGAAGGCTTTAACCACTAGGCTACCCGACCGCCCCCAGGAGTCAAAGAAGGCCGTACAGTTCCAACTTCAGAAAATTACTGAAGATTTCTGCAAACAAGGCAAACATAGCAGCTTTTTGTGTACGAATATATTCTGATAAGAAAAGAACTCCAGCCTTCTTAGTGGAAAGGAGCTCATTACTGCAGGTGGAATTGTTGGTGGTTGCGTGACAAAATGTGCCTGATCAATTCAGTTCCCACGAGGAAGCTGATGCAAGTGTGGGTGCTGCATGCAATGCACTTGTCAGAGCGATATGACCGTCTCGTTATTCGAAGTGATGACATAGATGTCATGGTACTTCTCCTGTACCATACAAACAATACCATGCTGGGATCATCTGTATATCTTGAAGCTGGACACAGTCCGCAAACAGAACATCGATCCACGCAATGGGGATACGATGACATGGCCACCGAGCCTGACCTCCCGGTCCATGTGGTCGTCTCTTACACACACAGGTTGTTTAGAACCTGTAATCTTATCCGTAATCCCCACGGATTTATGCACGGGGCATTTGAAAGGGGTAATGATTATACAGTTGATCATCTGGTAAAAGTATACACTGGGAGATAAAGATGCGTGTGATGTTTGATTTCGACACATTTTGGACCTCGTTTACGCTGCACGGGCCATTCTTGTAATTAACAACCAATCGCTCAAGATATATGTCGACCTTTTTCAAGCAAAATCGAGATTTTGATTGTGAGTATTTGATTATGGTATTCGTTAATGTTGCACATAAAAAAGAATCAACGATAAACACCAGATCAATCGCGATATAAAAAAACATGTTCATCTATCTTGCACTAACCATTGCAATAAACAAATAATATTCAATCCCTATTCCAAAGTTTCACATTCGTTGATATAAACGAGTTATTAAATGAGCGAGCACTTTATATACAGTATCTTACGTTAAGAGCCATACTCGTAGGATCAATACCGTTACGACTGGCCGTCCTATCTCTCAGGAGGGGCCGTACCAGGAGTGCCCATGTTCAGGACGAGCGTCTCGGACACCTATCTCCAGGACATCGTGGCCATATGGCTAGATCATCGTACCATCTTCCGCAGCCCATTCCCCGCTCTCCATCAATACAACTCATACATAATTGATCGAATATGCCAATTTGGTGTTTTTGCTTCTCTCAAGCGTGGCAGGGGGTCGTACCAGGCAAATGCTATGGGGGAACACCAACGCTACGCTGGGACAGAACCTGGCTAATCTATTTATATAGAGATTTGTCATGAAATATTCAGACAATTTCCGACACAAGTTGCCAGCGCAGCTCCAACACACGCAAGCATTATACATGGGACGTGCGATGTTGTCGTAGTATTCGGACCGCATCAAACTTTCACATTTCGATAGAACAGAGGAGTTATTTAAAAATGTCAATTACAATGAATGATGGATGCAGTCCTAACGTCATGTTAACCAGGGGTTTGAAACATCCTCATCCATGGTATTACAAATGTACATGATTGTAGAGTTTTAAAGCTACTCCGTTAAATGAATTGAAAAATGTGTTCATGGAATTTACTTCAACGCCAATGATGAGTTATGGCGGAAGCACCCGATCAATATTTATATGAAACATACTTGCTTCAACATCTTTGAAACAATTATTAAAAAATCATAGAACATACACAATTATAGGTTTTAAAGCTACTCCGTTAAATGAATTGAAAAATGTGTTCAATTTACTTCAACGCCTATGATGAGTTATGGCCGAAGCACCTGATCAATATTTATATGAAACATACTTGCTTCAACATCTTTGAAACAATCATTAAAAAAATCATAGAACACACACAATTATAGGTTTTAAAGCTTCTCCGTTAAATGAGTTGAAAAATGTGTTCATGGAATTTACTTCAACGCCAATGATGAGTTATGGCCGAAGCACCCGATCAATATTTATATGAAACATACTTGCTTCAACATCTTTGAAACAATCATTAAAAATAATCATAGAACATACACAATTATAGGTTTTAAAGCTTCTCCGTTAAATGAATTGAAAAATGTGTTCATGGAATTTATTTCAACGCCAATGATGAGTTATTGCGGAAGCACCCGATCAATATTTATATGAAACATACTTGCTTCAACATCTTTGAAACAATTATTAAAAAATCATAGAACATACACAATTATAGGTTTTAAAGCTTCTCCGTTAAATGAATTGAAAAATGTGTTCATGGAATTTACTTCAACGCCAATGATGAGTTATGGCGGAAGCACCCGATCAATATTTATATGAAACATACTTGCTTCAACATCTTTGAAACAATCATTAAAAATAATCATAGAACATACACAATTATAGGTTTTAAAGCTTCTCCGTTAAATGAATTGAAAAATGTGTTCAATTAACTTCAACGCCAATGATGAGTTATGGCCGAAGCACCTGATCAATATTTATATGAAACATACTTGCTTCAACATCTTTGAAACAATCATTAAAAATAATCATAGAACATACACAATTATAGGTTTTAAAGCTCTTCCGTTAAATGAATTGAAAAATGTGTTCAATTAACTTCAACGCCAATGATGAGTTATGGCCGAAGCACCTGATCAATATTTATATGAAACATACTTGCTTCAACATCTTTGAAACAATCATTAAAAATAATCATAGAACACACACAATTATAGGTTTTAAAGCTACTCCGTTAAATGAATTGAAAAATTTGTTCATGGAATTTATTTCAACGCCAATGATGAGTTATGGCGGAAGCACCTGATCAATATTTATATGAAACATAGTTGCTTCAACGTCTCTGAAACAATCATTAAAAATAATTATAGAACACACACAATTATAGGTTTTAAAGCTACTCCGTTAAATGAATTGAAAAATGTGTTCATGGAATTTACTTCAACGCCAATGATGAGTTATGGCGGAAGCACCTGATCAATATTTATATGAAACATACTTGCTTCAACATCTTTGAAACAATCATTAAAATAATCATACACAATTATAAGTTGTAACTGAACACATGTTCACAGCACATAAGACAGTTCTTCTTGATAATTATGTTTAGTTTATCAGCACCATCACCATCGGTTTGGTGGCCAGGCTCTGACTTGGTTGACGCATGTCATCGCATCCCAATTGCATAGATTGATGCCATGGTGTCAATTACTGGATTATCTGACCCAGACTCGATTATTTAAAGACCGTCGTCACAGCTGAAACACTGCCGAGCGCGGTGTTAAACAACAAACAAACAGGTGGTGAGTTGAAATTGGGTTTAACGTCGCGCCAAAGATTATTGCACTTATATAGCGACGTGCAACCACGTGTGTGTGTGGCTGCTTGTACTAGTCCGGACTGATGCCGATTTAGAGTGCTAGCACACTGAGATACCATGCCGCAGTTGAACATGAATACCCCACTCAGACACAGTATACTGACTCCGAGCCGACTATCCTTGTTTTATCCCTTTAATGCCGAGCGCCAGACAGGGTAACAACAAGTACCATCTTTTAACGTCTTTTGGTATGACGCGGCCGGGGATCGAACCCCGGACCTTCAGCTCTCCGGGCGGACGCTCTACCACAAGACCACGGAGGCGGTCACAAACAAACAGGACTTTCATCACAGTGGTAATCACTAATGTCCTGAGTTCCTCTCTGTTTTTTCCCCCGCGATGAACCCAAAACATAAGACAAACCAGCGTTAAACCCAAAGCCATCTACTCACTCACTTAAGACAGAAGGATACTTAAACCAATGGTTATATTTTACAGCAGACACATTCACAAATTGCTATTATAACTTACTGGAACATTTTTATGATATAATTTATCATTGAATAATGTCCCTTGTTTTCAGGTGTAATACCTACCCATACAGTAAACTACGTTTATAACGGACATGCTTATAACGAACTGACCGATATAACGAACTTATTTTTTAGCCCCGACCATTTGTTGTATATATATTCTGTATGTATGCTTATAACGAACTACGGTTATTACGAACTAACATTAGTGATCCCCTCGAGTTCGTTATAACCGTAGGTTACTGTACATCAAAACGTGCATGTACGGGTACACGTGTATGTCGGACTTCTATTCATATTGTCCTGCTGTCAACCTATTCATATCCAATGTCAGTCCTGCTGTCGCGTCTATCTCACATCTAGAACTATTTCCTTTGACCAAACGATATTTGCTATGGCCATTGTGAATGGAGACTGCCCATAACATGCTTGACATATACAATCTTTTCTGGCCATGTATCGAATTTATATAGATGTCATTAAACGTGTTTCCAAATCCGACATCTACCGCCCCTATTCACTCCGGAATGTACTCTATAACAAACCCATCAGGTGGAACTGTTTTCATTTCTAGGCCTGCTGAACAACTTGACTTGTCCCCTGTAAGATCATATGTCAAAAGTGACCGTTGATTGACAATACTGGACATACAAATTGAGTGTGACCTCGGGTCAGCTATGGAGAGGACAATCCGAGGTGTCCAGTGTGGTCACAATACCAGAAGGACGTGCCAATCACAAGATGGAGTCTCTCACGTGGGTTTGGGCGCGGTTTCTGCCTCGTTTAACTCTCGCTGGAAACGAAGGTTCGGATCAAGTTGTCAGGAAAATAGCACAGTGTCCCCTCTCGCCGTGTCACGTTTTCTTGTGGTTATGATATGTAAAGTGGTCGGACCAGTGAGTGAGTGAGTGAGTGAGTGAGTGAGTGAGTGAGTGAGTGAGTGAGTGAGTGAGTGAGTGAGTGAGTGAGTGAGTGAGTGAGTGGGTGATTGATTGAGTGAGTGAGTGAGTGAGTGAGTGAGTGGGTGGGTGGGTGGGTGAGTGAGTGAGTGAGTGAGTGAGTGAGTGAGTGAGTGAGTGAGTGAGTGAGTGAGTGAGTGAGTGAGTGAGTGAGTGAGTGAGTGAGTGAGTGGAAACCGGGTCTTCAGCTTGACGAGCGAACACTTTAATCTCTTGGCCACCCTAACACCCCACTTCAGTCACTCGAGTAGAAAAGTGTTAGTAATCTTACAAATCTTTATAACGTCTAATATTCAATCACCAAGCGCTTGCTCGTGGCGCTACGTATACACACGTATGATAAAATACTAGATAATGACACTCAATCATGATCTGTGCTGGAGATGCGGCTCACCTTAACACACTTAAAACAGACAGCAGTCTGAAGTACATTATATACAAAACAAGACAACGGCGGGGTATCTCCGGAACAAGAATGTTTGTCTTGATTGAAAGCTGGTTGGTGTTAAAGATTCCTTGATGGTAAGAGACAGATTGTACCAAAGATTGGTTGATGTCGGCTCTGGTACACGGCCACACAGAGGGTACATCACACCGTATTCGCCTGTCGGCTCTGGTACACGGCCACACAGAGGGTACATCACACCGTATTCGCCTGTCGGCTCTGGTACACGGCCACACAAGCTCTGGGTTCACGGCCACACAGAGGGTACATCACACCGTATTCGCCTGTCGGCTCTGGGTACACGGCCACACAGAGAGTACATCACACCGTATTCGCCTGTCGGCTCTGGGTACATGGCCACAAAGAGGGTACATCACACCGTATTCGCCTGTCGGCTCTGGGTACACGGCCACACAGAGGGTACGTCACACCGTATTCGCCTGTCGGCTCTGGGTACATGGCCACAAAGAGGGTACATCACACCGTATTCGCCTGTCGGCTCTGGGTACACAGCCACACAGAGGGTACATCACACCGTATTCGCCTGTCGGCTCTGGGTACACGGCCGCACAGAGGGTACATCACACCGTATTCGCCTGTCGGCTCTGGGTACACGGCCACACAGAGGGTACGTCACACCGTATTCGCCTGTCGGCTCTGGGTACACGGCCGCACAGAGGGTACATCACACCGTATTCGCCTGTCAGCTCTGGGTACAAGGCCACACAGAGGGTACGTCACACCGTATTCGCCTGTCGGCTCTGGGTACACAGCCACACAGAGGGTACATCACACCGTATTCGCCTGTCGGCTCTGGTACACGGCCGCACAGAGGGTACTTCACCCCGTATTCGCCAGTCGGCTCTGGGTACATGGCCACAAAGAGGGTACATCACGCCGTATTCGCCTGTCAGCTCTGGGTACAAGGCCACACAGAGGCGACATCCCACTGTATTCGCCTGTCAGCTCTGGGTACATGGCCACAAAGAGGGTACATCACGCCGTATTCGCCTGTCAGCTCTGGGTACAAGGCCACACAGAGGCGACATCCCACTGTATTCGCCTGTCAGCTCTGGGTACATGGCCACAAAAAGGGTACATCACACCGTATTCGCCTGTCGGCTCTGGGTACACAGCCACACAGAGGGTACATCACAATGCACTGCCTGCGGAAGGTACACCAAATCAGTTTCTGGTGTTATTAGTATACGTATTATGGATTACAGGTGTATAAATCGGGAACTTGGACTGCAGGTAAGTCTTGTTGAACCTGACATGGACATATTATTACTTGCGTACTAAAAGATAAATCGTCACTGCAGTACTCGATGAGTATCTCCTTCCTGTACGCACGATTAGCGCCATGCCCATGAAGGCGGTGTTCTCACAGGCAAAATGATGTACAAAATTCGGGAGAGGGTGTTCCGTAAACAACTGTCGTTTAAAGGTGCCACTACCACTTTGTTACCCATACTTGCTTCATTCGTGTCTCTATCCATCCTCCGCAAACCATTCTGCCTAACTCCATCCTTACTGGGGGACACGGGTGGCCCAGTCGCCTAGGGCGCCGCAATTTTCTGTGCAGAGTTGCGTCCCTTGGCACGCCAGAAACCTATGATTGTGGGCTCGAATCCCGGTTCGTCCCGATTATGTTTCTAGGTTTGTCAGCACCATAAGTGAGTTTCACCGTAGTGGTAAACGTCTGAGACCTGCGTCACTTTGGGCTTTCCTTCCACATGAAGCTGACACTCCGTCAAAATAATCGAACAATTCTGATTTTATTTGAAGTATGTGTTTATGAATAACTATCAAATAGTGATGATACCAGGTGTTTGCGAATATTGATACCGTATCCTGCCCCACAGGTGGCACCTGTCACAAACACATGCAAAGGCAAGTCAACTTTTATTATGAAAAATAACCCACACTGGAACTTATGGTACAAGTCAAAATAGGATTTTTGTCACTGATGTCTCAAATCTGGAAATGTCCTCCACATGGATATGATAACACCTTTTTAAGCTTTACTGGGGCTTTGAAAGTTGTAACCTTGATTAAACAACTTTTGAGCAAGATCGTAAGATGTTTTTTTGTTTGTTTGTTTGTTGTTTTACGCCGCACTCAGCAATATTCCAGCTATATGACGGCGGTCTGTAAAATAATCGAGTCTGGACCAGACAATCCAGTGATTGACATCATGAGCATCGATCCACGCAATTGGGATCGATGACATACATCAACCAAGTCAGCGAGCCTGACCACCCGATCCCGTTAGTCGCCTCTTACGACAAGCATAATCGCCTTTTACGGCATGTATGGGTTGCTGAAGACCCATTCTACCCCGGAATCTTCACGGGTCTCAAATACTGGTACTAAAACATGCTCGATCGTACTTCAATAGTTGTGAAATGTAGACAATGTTTGGTATAAGTAGGAGGGTGTCATGCCGACAACACCCTCTCGTCATTCCCACCCTTCTATACAACACATTACCAGTTGTGGTCATCCGTGCATATCAATTATTTCCGCTTGTCCACATGTCCAATTGGACCATTGGAAGTGAGTCGGTCTCCATGGTAATTCATTGTTCTGTCCTACTAGAATATGCATGGGCTTTTCTGATGCAGTGTTGAGTGGAGCGTGTGCTAGATCCGTGCATCCAGACCAGCATTAACCTTTTCCCAGATCCCTGAGGTGCCAACCTACAACGTCCAATATAGGTGCGACCAGAAAGCGGGCGCTTCACTCCCCGGGGATGTACCTTAGGGCTAACGGTGTGACAACACGGTGCTCCGGGTGATTATCCTGAAGTGCTTCTGTATCAAACTCTCTTGTTTACGACCTTCCTAACAAGTCTATAATTTTTATATTTTCCTTCACAAAATACCAGTGCTAATCGGAGGCAATATGTAGAACCTATATTGTTTTCACCTTCCTTTTTTTCACGAAAAAACAACCTCCATTTGGTAATTGGTGAAACTGCTCATCAATAATTGCTTTAGTCGCACGCAGCTATTACCTCGAATCATTAACGTCTCTGAGAAGGACTTTCTGAATTTTTTTGGGACACTTCTACTATAAACCGCATTAGTTGAGCGTATGTGACTTATCTCAATCAGCAGTTGTTATTACACATTCAAAAGAATATATAAAATAAATATACTTTGAAGGATACAAAAAATTAACTTGGCTCTTATGTTAAAACAAATCAACAGAGAAGATATTCAGCAGCGAGAGCCTATGTTGGAGACTGAGCTTAGATTGAAGATGGCTGCTGGATCCATTATGCGCCAAGTGTTATATCTAATAACCTTACACCACGCCAAATGTTGCTTACTTGTACAGGCCCCGAGCTCTGAGGGTATATAAATAGTGTATTCTCCAACTAAACGTCTCATAATGTACTCTGCAAGTTTGTTTAGAGGTAGCGTGTGGGAGATACGAGTGTTTTTCTCGCGATTTCCCCCAAAGGTGAGTATTTACCTACACCACTGACGAGTGGGTTGTTTTGACAAGGGAACGCCACTATGTTGCTGTATAGATAATCACTGACACCTGATGCACAGGTGAGGTGAAGGTGTTTTCTCATCAGTGTTACACACCTGATAATGACAAGCGTGTAGTTCACAGTATGTGGCCTCAAGTAAGACGACCGAGTGATAATAAACACAAGAGGAATGCAGCTGTAATCACTCACGATAAACAAAAATGATATCATCCTTACAACTGAATATACACACAGGTCGGGACCCAAAGAAGTATAGTGATCTAATAATATGTTTTGGCTTCCGCTAGGTTAACCTAAGAAAACAAATTTCAAAATCAGTGTAATTCATTCTGTTTTCGTTACTATTTGTTTTGATATTTTATGTCTTGGGTTCGTTTCCAAATATTTAATTTTTACGATAAATCAATAGAATGCTTTGGCTTCAACCATCTGTTGTGTTGGGGAAATTAGAGCAGGTTATTAGCTCTGAGTCCGTGTACAAATTGCACGCTGCAGTAAAACATGTTTTAACTCGCCTGTTAAATCTCGACTGTTCGTAATATGCAAACAGCAACCACTGCATCTGATTAAAGGATGAGTGTCCTGCATCACAATAACCCTGTACACGTCATCCACGATCCTTAATTGAATGAGCAGCGGAACCCCACTAATTTTAATCATTACAAAGATTATCCCAGTCGGGGTCGTGTGCAGCAATCAGCTTCCGGCACGTGACTAAGATTACATGTCCAGTTGTCTCCCCTGGCGGTCTCTACTTAACCAGCATGAAAGTGGACGATTCACTAGCTTAATCCGTCAATGTTCTTTCATTGGATATAATCACACCCCATGGACACAGGGGCTATAGTCCGAGATGTTTTATCCCCCTTGACAAGATGTGCTCCCTGATTCTCCCTTTCAGCAACATGGCGGCTCTGACTGTTTGCCGTCGTAAGATTTCCAGTCTAGCTGATGACGACAGGGGCTAATATTCTGCATTAAGTCTTCATTATTTACAACTTCGGCCGGAGATAATGTCCATCACTGAATCACCCTCCAACAGGACAACTGAGTTTAATCACTTGCTCATTAGTTCGGTCGAGCTCTGTCACCAACAGCAATATCCTTTCAAGAGAAAATGGAAAAATTCGTTCCTATCTCCGCCGTGTTGACATCCTGACTCGATCGTGAAGTCCTATTTCACGGTCGTTGTCGAAGACAAAGGACACTCGTAAAGTCGTTGGACTTTGTTAAAATAGACCATGTTTGACACAAAAAGCATTGTTTTGAAACAAACAAAAATCATCAATATTCTCGCTGATGGTTTTCAAGACAATCTTTCTACGTTAAATGGCATTTGTTGTGTAAAGGTTACGTTCACGAAATCACGTATATTTTTTTTTATGTGACACGCGTAATGGACATTGTAATTATCGTCAGGGGTATTTTGCCGCCATGATATTATTGCTGAATGCAGCGTTAAGCAAACAAACGGACTTTTCAATTGTTAACATTTTGATTTAGGGCGCAGGTATTGTTTCAGGGTTTCTCTTCGCTCGATCAACTAATACTTTTTGTCACTGCCAGAACAAAATAAAATAAATTACTTTATTTCCGCAAATTCTAGCTTAAAATCCGTCTGATTTCGGAAAAAGTGCAGATTAATGAAGACAATGTTTGCAACTAAGACGCCATTCCTTCAACGTTCTTCACACAAAAGAAACATTATGATTATTTATGTGTTTGATTATTTTATGTCTTTAACACGTTGTTATAGTGTTATAACGATAGTTTCCGTTTTCAATGTTGGCACTTAAGACGGATATGATGTTCTTTTTGCGCCCCGTCTTCTTGGTTTTTTTACCCTTGTGTGCAAGGGTAGATCAAAGTGACGTGTTAGCAGACTGCTTACAACTTCGGTGAAGGCCAAGGGCATGGCTGTTGTTATGGCAAAAATAATATCATTTTTTTGGATCTGAACCCACACGCGAAGCTTTACCGCTAAGAGACGTAACTGTACACATTAAGTCTCTACATCTCTTCTGAATGAGTGAGAGAATGAGTCAGCCAATGTTGTTTATTTACCAAGCGGTACCCAAGCCACATAACGATGTTCTACAAAATAATACAGTCTGGCAAAACCGGTGACTGATCACATGAGCAACTTTCCACACACTGTCAGCCTGGTCTGATCACCTGATCCAACGACAAGCATGGGGCACTAAGGGCCTCTTCTGACCAAGAATACACATAGACTCTGAGGAATGATCAACCCTCAGAACTGATCTGGTACTCCCCAGGTCACTCGTTTGCTTTTATACCTTGAACGTGGTCATGCAGTCATTATCTGCAATTTAGTGTAAACGCATAAAAAAATCCGCGTCCTCCATATCTTCATAACACACGTTAGAAGCTGCGGCACCATAACAGTGGAGTGAGTGATTGACTGATTGGCTGAGTGAGTGAGTGAGTGAGTGAGTGAGTGAGTGAGTGAGTGAGTGAGTGAGTGAGAAGCAAACAAAGAAATGATTTCAGCGACAGACTGAATCGAAAAAGGACTCGCGTATTTTCAGTAAGCTCAGAGAACACACGCACACGCACACACACACGCACGCACGCATGCACACACACACACACACACACACACACACACACACACACACACACACACACACACACACACACACACGTCAGTAGGCACCTTTAGACTATGGTTTTACGCCACTTCAGCAATGTTACAGAAATATCACGACGGGGGACACCAGAAACTTTTTTCCTGCATAGTACCATCTGAGGAATCAAACCCAGACCTTCGGCGTAACAAGTGAATGCTGTACCCACTTGGCTACCCTACCATTCCTGGTCTCCGAAGATCTTTAGAGACGTTGCGATGATAGATGCATCATTCAAGGTCGTCACAGTTGCCACACCCAATTCAATCCATTGACTCGGTCTGACAGATGCCTCAGCTCCGTCACGTGTAATGTACCAACGTAATGTGTTGTGTTCAATAAGCCTGCAATGTGTCGCCCGGATGCAAAACACGTGTAATATACCAACGTAATGTGTTGTGTTCAGTAAGCCTGCAATGTGTCGCCCGGAGGCAAAACACGTGTAATATACCAACGTAATGTGTTGTGTTCAATAAGCCTGCAATGTGTCGCCCGGAGGCAAAACAGGTGTAATATACCAACGTAATGTGTTGTGTTCAATAAGCCTGCAATGTGTCGCCCGGAGGCAAAACACGTGTAATATACCAACGTAATGTGTTGTGTTCAATAAGCCTGCAATGTGTCGCCCGGAGGCAAAACACGTGTAATATACCAACGTAATGTGTTGTGTTCAATAAGCCTGCAATGTGTCGCCCGGATGCAAAACACGTGTAATATACCAACGTAATGTGTTGTGTTCAATAAGCCTGCAATGTGTCGCCCGGAGGCAAAACACGTGTAATATACCAACGTAATGTGTTGTGTTCAATAAGCCTGCAATGTGTCGCCCGGATTCAAAACACGTGTAAGGGCCCGTAGTGTCAATAGACTCCACGGCACTCTCGCCACCATACAATGCTTTTAGCATCTCGTTAATGTTGCAGCGGTGCAGACTGTCAATATTATGACCAAAGAGAATAGCCGACGTAGCTACACTACACACGTCATCTTTATGTAGACGACGAAGATGAGAGCCGCTGATGACTTTGTTTACACGGGTGTCACTCCTAGTGTCTCCCTACAGAAATTGTTTGTAATATCCACACTTGATTTCGTCCGTGCCAAACAATTGGCAAACATGAATTTCCTATCGCAGTCAGCCGACCGTGAATAATTACTGCAGGTTGCCAAGAATTCGCTGACAGTTGTCAAGAGGTTACTTCCCCTGATAAGCAGCACGGAAGTATATGTAAGGGGAGGTAAGCTGGAAACAAAACGTGTTGCCTGCACTACCGCTAAGAAATATCGCAAATGCATCGAGATAAGTTTCGTTTCGCAACTTTACTATCGAAATATGTATCATATCGTCACCTTACTATCGAGATATATAACGTTTCGCAACTTTACTGTCGAGATATGTATCATATCGTCACCTTACTATCGAGATATATATCGTTTCACAACTTTACTATCGAGATATGTATCTCATCGTCACCTTTCTATCGAGATATGTATCATATCGTCACCTTACTATTGAGATATATATCGTTTCGCAACTTACTAATGAGATCTGTATGGCATCGTCACCTATCACGATATGCATCAAATCGTTATCACACTAAGGCAATTATATTTTTGGCAAAGTGGATTTCTGACATAATACACAAGAGAGCCAGTACAGGTAAATTCTCCTACATAAATATAACAGTTCACAACGTGACTGATATCAGTGAGTGAGTATGGTTTTACGCCGCTTTTAGCAATATTCCAGCAATATCACGGCGGGGGACACCAGGAATGGGCTTCACACAATGTACCCATGTCGGGAATCGAACCCGGGTCTTCGGAGTGACGAGCGAACGCTTTAACCGCTAGGCTACCCGACCGCCGCGTGACTGATATCAAGTGACTACTCAGGAAAATACATGCACACGTTAAGCATCTAATATTATATTTGAAATATGGATTGTCTGAATTGACAAAGTACTTAATACATAATACACGATTATCGGGATCATCAGTCTAATCCTATTACACGACAACATTTTATATCGAAGTATTGTAACACATTAACGTCAAACAATAACCCAACATTCAAATGACAATCGGTGAGCTGTGACCCGCTGCATGAGAGTTGTAATCCTAACGACCAACATTGACTCTGGCGCTGCTATAGTGTCTGTATTACACAGCTCATAACCTGCTTTCTTTACCAAGCACGCTGTTTAAAATCACTCAATAAAACACAGCAAGAAGAGAAGCTCTTTAGTCGTGATAGAAAATGACGAGTGATAGCGATCAGTTAAATTTCAGAACTGCTTCGTTTATAACTGTGACAGTGAAATAGCAACAATTGCCCTTTAGGAGAGTCCTAATAAAACTTATGCTTGTTTTTTACGGCCTTTTTTGAAATGTTTGACTTGAATGTGTTGATGTAAAGATTGGGTCGTGTTTGGTATTAAGCAATTTTAACGACCGAATCAGAGAGAATGGCATTGATTTATAAAGAAGACATGATATTCCTTTCAGACCAAGGAGCAATCATCACGTCAAAGAAAGAGCCATCTATCCTCGCTTCAAAGAGAAGCTTCGTGTTATATCACAACAGCACGAGGGGCTCTATAACTGCCACTATTGGAACCTCCGTGGGCTGCATCTGTGTAATAGATGCACACGTTAACGCAAGTGAACTTCAACGACTGTAGATGGGATTATCTGAACCGATTAAGCACTTATCAGATCGCTTGATGAAGACTAGGCATTGATTGGGTTCAGTTCATCAATACCTAATCATTCCGAGTGATAAACTGATTGATACAATTTCATGCAGTGATTAACCAGCGACAAGATAGAGAGGGGCTGAAGCGAGTGGCTCAATTGCGCTAGGGGCAGTTTCATTTGGACCCTTAGGGTTCACAAGGACGGATAAGATGTTGATGAACAGACATGTTGAAAAGTCGTTTGTAGGTACATGTATCTAGGTTTCTGAAGATTCCATTACCCTGTGTGTTTCCGCATGACTTCTGTCTAGCATCATAAATTACATTAGGCATCATTCAGAGGCACCTGGAGAGCAATGAGCAGTTCCATCCATTGTACCCAGAATCACCTTTCACCGACGGTGGCTTCATCCAGTAGTTGCCACTGTTGATCAAGAGACATGACACACTTGAAAACGCCGTCATACACAAATCCCAGCAGGGTTGCCTATTTCATGGTATTTCAATTAGGCCCGTGTCCATAGTGACCTCGACCTTTACGTAAGACGGGTGGTACCGGTCGGGCGACTATGTCGCAAACACCCGGTGTCTTGGTTGTAATACACACACACACACACACACACACACACACACACACACACACACACACACACACACACACACACACACATACACATACACACACACACACACACACACACATACATACATACATACATACATACATACATACATACATACATACATACATTATACATACATACATACATAGACACACACACACACATACATACATACATACATACACACACACACACACACACACACACACACACACACACACACACATACACATACACACACACACACACACACACACATACATACATACATACATACATACATACATACATACATACATACATACATTATACATACATACATACATAGACACACACACACACATACATACATACATACATACACACACACACACACACACACACACACACACACACACACACACACACACACACACACACACATACATACATACATACATACATACATACATACATACATACATTACACACACACACACACACACACACACACACACACACACACACACACACACACACACACAAAAAAAAAAAGCAAAGTTCAAAAGTAGCCTTAAAACAAGGCTTAATTTCAGAACCACCTGAGACATTATGTACTTGCCAAATCTATCTAGACTTGATTGGAATCGTTTTTATTTTATGTTCCATGGCCTGACACAGACTATATTATAATAACATGCCGACAGTATGTATATCTACCGTCTTACAATGTGTTTTTCCTTGCATTTATTCGACATGATGACAAATTCTACACGCCCCAAATTCATTAACCTGCTTGGGAGGTTGGCCGTGCTATGAAGGGGATGCCTCTTATTGTTGTCTTCAAACAATATATTTAGGAAAGAAACTGATCAACAGTAGTGTGCATCACGTATAATGTCTGCGATTCCGATTCCGCACAGTAGTCCTGTGGTGTGTGGGTTAGAGGGCCAGCTGAAAACGCACCCCTCCACCTTGCCGTGTCTCTCTCCTTCCTCGTCGTCTTCTTCTGTAGCACTCATGATGGATCACTGGGCAATGTGAGGCAATTATATGTTCAAACACAGATACGATAGATGACTCGGAGGTAATACAAATACATAGAGATGGAAGCATTGATACAACCAACTTGACATACAACGTTGGCACACGCAAAACGGCTCTCCATATACGGACGCATCATTAATCAAGATTTATACATATTAAATATAGGACTGGCCCGTTCTACTGGTAAGTCTTCACGGAGGAGTCAACTTTTGTTAACGTATGGTCATATCGCCTGAATGATATCAGCGTCAAACTGGCAGTTGATGTGAAATCTAGATGACCTGGTATCCATCTTGCTTCTGAAACTTCATCTCCTGAGGCGGTCAGTGATGCTCCGAGGCTGTTGGTGGGATATTTGGTATATTTCTAGTCATAAGCCCGTGTCCCGACGTATTGTCTCAAGGAAAAAGCGCTGCACGCGAATCTGCAGCCCTACTTCAGTGAAATACGTTTGATCCTGACGGTACCTTTCTAACTGATATATAAAAGAATACATTTCCAGATTAACGGATGTGCGTTGAACACAGGTCAACGCTCAACAATAATCACCCGAGGTTGCGTCCGGACTTACAGGGTTCGCTGTAATCAAGAACATATGTTTCTTCTTGTAATGTATTTGCAAGCTTCAGTGTTGAGTGAGTGAGTGAGTGAGTGAGTGGGTGAGTGAGTGAGTGAGTGAGTGAGTGAGTGAGTGAGTGAGTTGGGTTTAACAATGTTTCAGTTATGTCACGGCGTCTCAGCTTCAAGTGGGAGGGAAGCCTGAAATGATGCAGGTGTCAGACGTTTACAACTTTGCTGAAGCCCACACACGGGTTCAGTACTGATATCAGTAATCAGGGGCGACTTTGTCTGTCATACAGACCCTGAAACAAATATATCCAATACAACCCATGCAAGGCTATACTGTTTGGCAAGTCTAGATTACTGCAGTATCTGTAAACGAAGACAGTCTCTGGGCTCCTTTTTATCATATTTTATAACTATAATTTACCAACTGTTTTTTTCTGTAAAATATGTTCATTTCAGAGACTAGATGTTAGTCTAGGGCGACTCACATTGACGTGTATATTAATGGTCACGGTAATGCCTAAATGCTTCTGGTGTCCCTTTGGCAACTAAGGACAATCAGACCCTGGAATACATCCTTGGCTCACAAGGAGGATGTTTGAACAAAATATCAGTATAGCCCACCAAGAACCATGGGTGAAAAGGTCAACCAGCTGCAGGTTCATAAGTTGACAAATATAAAATGTGGATCGTTATAGAGACGAATAAGGAAACAAGTTTGGTGGTAAATCAACATTGAATTGTCTTACCAAAGACATTCGTATGCTGATGTATCAAAGGAAATGTTATTTGTGGAGGGACAGTTATTCGATATGGTACCATAAAGAAAGACCCTTTTACTGTGACGCAATTGTTATTCATAAGGATATATAAAATCATATTTCCTGGGTTAACCAATAAGGATAATAAAATTGATTTCTTTTATAAGGAAATCTGGTTTGCCCCAATATCCTTATCCTAGCCCACGACATAGAGGCTCACCAGACTATGCTATAATTCAGTCACGGTACAACATTAAATTGGGAACATTCTCCTTCTGATCTCAGCCTGGGAGATGTGGCCGGGGTTATACTTCATATGAACGCACTGAAAAACCCATATCATAAGCTGTTCATATTTGATTTCCAAAGGTGCATGGGAATCACAATAAAAAGGAAATAAAACTGAAAATCGCAATGAAAATTCAAATTTTATCATCATGATTTGCCAGTGCGTTATCGTCAAAAATGAATCGGACCTCAAATCGATGTTCTTCATCCGGGTTCCACATCAGGTCAGGGCAGAAACTGCTCAAGTCGCCGCTAGTCGCCATGGCTGGCCAAAGATGCATGGAAGACGCCAGAACTCGTTATCCATTTTTTCCTGGCGCGCGGGACATTAAACCCACTTTTATTTGACTCCCACGGAAGGCGTCTCTCCCCGCTTCAACCCAAGCAGAAAAGTACGTCAATAAAACAGATTCAAAATTAGGAACATCCATGGAAATAATTCAAATTGTCCCATAAAACTGGTTTTAACCCCTGTGGGACTTTGACATGGCTGGAAACATGACCAGCGGAATCCACTCCATGATAAAATGGTTTTTAATTACTGGTAGAGGTCGCCAACATTGTCGGTTTGTGTTAATTAATTTTGGGAAAGAAGGTCGGAAGATGTGGTTTGAACAGTGTCATGTTTTTGTACGATTAAACCGAATAATCCACACAACTGGGGAGCTCTTCCTGAACATAAACAAAGCCAAATGCTTTCCTCTAAATGAAAAGAAATCTTTGGGAAAAGCTAGAATTTCGTTTCCTGCATTCCTTGTACAAATGGGCCTCATGCGCACGTGCGTAACAAGGGGCTGTGTCACAAGGGACATGTTATGCCCCGATGAAAGATAGTGCATGGATTTATGTAACTGTGCCTTCAATATACTTTTCAAGGAATTTATTCAACTGCTGCCTTATCCATTTAAAAAAAAAAAAATCGGGGTATAAGACAACAAAAAGAGATGTGAACTTTTATGTTGATAATCATTTGAAAGTTTTCTCCAGTTTCCCCACGACGTGAACGAACTGCACCTACGCGGTGTTGTGGGAAATCTCATAGAGTCCTCTGTTACTTCTCATACATCTCCTCATAGTATGCAAGGAAAACTGCAGTACGTTAATTATTGAATATTGCTGAGATTTATCGCATGTTTTATTGGATGTAGGATTCACAATACGCCATAACCGCATAAATCTTTCATCCAATCGTAAAACACGCTGCTCACATGAAACAGAACGTGAATCGACCGCCGCAAGCCCCCACTACAGATCTAGACACTCGCCTCATGTCTGGTAGAGAGGCAGATCTGTATGTTGTGGAATCAGCACTTTAGCTGAATTGTCCACCATATACTATGTGACATAGACTTGCACAAGTCGCTAAGGAAATGACTATTAGTTTAAATCATACTTGTTAGATTATGTGAGAACAAGTTGTCCCTATAAAATACATATCTTAGATACTGGCATATCTAGACTTGCCGAGTGTAATGATAAAATTATTACACACCATAGACTTATCATTCAGTACAGCCTTGGAGCAAGGCTATATACGTGACAGCACAGTGAGTGAGTGAGTGCGTAATGTGCGTAGTCTTTTAGCAATATTCCAGCCATATCACGTCGGGGACACCAGAAATGGGCTTCATACATTGTACCCATGTGGGGAATCGAACCCGGGTATTCGGCGTGACGACCGAACGCTTCAACCACAAGGCTACCCCACCGCCCGACAGTACAGTGACAACACGGTAGAGTAGACCATCCACGAGTAAGGGTACGGAGCTTTCAGCAAGAAATGGTCCAGACTAGATCATCCTACAGACCGCCGTCATTTAGCTGGAATATTGCTGAGAGTGGCGTTAAACAACAAAACAAACAACAACAAACAAACGAATCCGGATTCAAATCCACGATTACAGTTATCTGACGTGCCCAAGGGATGCAATTCTTCAAGACAAATTGCTATTATAATGATGCAACACTGTACGTCGAACTGCGTAGCTAGCCCATTGGGCGATCTGCTCCCAGAGGTTGTCAGTGAGTGATTTGGGTTTAACGCCGCCGTTGGTTGGTTGGTTGGTTGGTTGGTTGGTTGGTTTGTTGGTTTGTTGTTTAACGCCGCACTAAGCAATATTCCAGCTATATGACGGCGGTCTGTAAATAATCGAGTCTGGACCAGACAATCCAGTGATTGATATCATGAGCATTAATCCACTCAATAGGAATAGGATGACATACATCAACCAAGTCAGCGAGCCTGACCACCCGATCCCGTTAGTCGCCTTTTACGTTAACGCCGCCGTAAATAGTATTTTAACCACATCACAGGGTGTCAGCTTAATGTTTAGGAAACGCCTAAGTGATGCAGGCCTTTGGCTTCACATCATTGGTGAAACCCACGCGTACGTGCTGACAACAATCAGGGCGAATACGGTATTCGAACCAGGGATCACATGTTTTTGGTTCGACTAAGAGAGACAACTCTGCACAGCTAATTGCGTCCCCTTGGGTGTCAGGATCGCCTTTGTTCCCGAGAGGGCCTGGACATGACACAACACGTTCTCATTACGCCAACGTCCTCAGTGGGTTTGTGAACACTTGTTTTGATTTCAGGATGTGAAGACGCTAAATGAAGAAGTTTTGACGCTCTCTAAGACACCCCATTACAAAGAAATTCGAACTTTATATTCACAACGGATCTTTCTTCAGAAGACAATACGTTATGTGTTGGGGCTGGACGTCATTAATGACTGTAGGCCAGGCAACTTTTGTGGAAAGGATACATTGATAGAACACACTGCAGAAGCAATTATGTACCAGTAGACAAAAAACTTTATCGAACAGACTAGAATTCATCAGGATACTTGTTTATTCTGAACAGAATTGGAATTTCCGACCTGGAAAATAGGTCCTTAAGACATGGCAACAGTTGTCTGATTACTTAATAAATAATTCAGTTCAAAGTAGGAACGAGTTGACTGTTAACCTTTCTAATCTACTTGTTTACACTCTACCTGCTTTCATAAGTCCCAGGCAAATCGGACTGACACATAACGGCAGTTTAATAGCATTAGAGGCAAAACACCGTCTCGATTATGATAAGTTCTGAATGATTTATCAGAACCCTATGCGCATCAATGATGGAGGTCACCAACATGAAGAACACAAATGCCTTATACTCCCAAATGGTGTTTCTCATTACTGTTTCTTTATGATTGATATTGGAATACTGCCGTAGGTGTTGTGTCCCTTGGGCACGCCAGGAACCAGTTATGGTGGGTTCGAATCCGGGTTCGTACCAATTATGTTTCCAGGTCTGTCAGCACCATACCCGTGCTCGTGAGTTTCATCAAAGGGTAAATGTCTGAGACCTGCATCACTTCGGGCTTTCCTCCACAGTTAGCTGACACTCCGTGATATAACTGAAACACTGTTCAAAGTGCGTTAACATGAACGCGCTCACACCAAGTTGGGATGATTCCGGTTTCGAAGAGGTCACCAGCAATCTATGCTGGTCATACGACTTAGTGGATCGGGTGGTCAGGCTCGGTGACTTGGTTGATTGTTTGTCATTGTACCCCGACGTGGTGGGTCGATGCTCGCAGTAACAGACACTGGATTGTATTTCTCAGATTCGATTGTTTACAGGCCGTCGTCATAAAGTTGGACTATTGCTGAGAGTGGCGTTTAACATCAACCAACAAATCATTTCATCAAAGACTGACTTATCATAGGCCGCGACAGTGCAGGTTTGACAGAGACCACACACACACACACACACACACACACACACACACACACACACACACACACACACCTGAAAATGTCACGTAAGTCCATCACAATCAAAGTAAAAAATCTACCAGGTTTTAATCGCTTTTTATTTATCTTGTGAACTTCTATTAGTATTGCCTACCGCCACCATCAGCTCATCTTCCCGAGGCAAGTGAGTTAACTGACTATAAAAGTCCAGTTTCCACCCTTGCCGAACTAGGCTGGTATTATGGAGTTGTTTTTTGGCTGGACTAACGAGTCTATGCATAGTCCAATCAAAATCGCGCACCGAATTCGAAATCCGGTTCGTAAAGTGTCATGCAGATTTCGGTCGACTGCAGGATTTGCAAAGCATGTGCACCGCTAACTCGTTGTCAACGGATATTTTCTATATCTTTTCATGTTTTTAATTAAGGTGCTCACGTGATTTGATGCACTTCGCGATGTAAGACTCGTTTTATCACAATATAGAACTTGATTATCGATCAGATCGTCTTGACTGGGCGCCACCGTTTGGTTTGAAACAAATGTAAGTGATACGAGAGGTTGAATCTGATTGGTCAATAGGAGAGGCATAGAAAGGACATAGCTCGTAATAGCCACTGGTGGCGCTACGATCGAGCCAAGGATTTCCAGCCTAGTTCGGCAAGGGTGGAAACTACACTTTTAAAGTCAGTTAACTCCCTTGCCTCGGGAAGATGCCATCAGCTAGGATGATGTAAAACCTGCTAGGGCATCATGCATGATGTGGAGGTACCGAAGTCCCCGTAGCCCCCGTAGTCGCCAGTAAGGTGATCTAGCTTCGGTTGCTGGTGGTCTATAGCCCGTATGTTAATAACATAAAGTGAAATGTTTGATGTGAATGATTTAGTGTTTGATATGGTTAGTTTTTAGTCTTCAAGTTGTGATATCGCGCTAACATTGTTTTGTCCTTTGTGACAGGTTTTATCACTAGACCTGTTCTCGTCATCACATGTCTCAAATACTGCCGATGTGAAGTTAAACTGTAACTCGCTCAGACAATTTTTTACAGTGTAGTTGTTGTGTAAAACAACACCAGTGACTATAAAAATCACTCACTGTGTTCATATGTCATTCCGGAACTCCGCTGAGCACATGCGTAAATGACATTACATAAACATGACATACATGACAGCGTAACACTGGAGCAACAATGTGATGAATAAACACATCTATTCAAGTTATACAATGCACACAGAAAGAAACCTGCACCTTCGATTGGTACATACCATACGCATAAAAACAAATGCTTCTAAATAATTTCCATTTGTTATGAACACAAAGACGGATATCGCCTTACCCCCTACAATGCACTTCTAAGAACAACTGCAATAAAAGTGCAAACATAAATACCTCCCGCTGGCCGAGTTCCCCATCTGGCCAACGCCTCGCCCCGTCGCACTCTGCTTCACAGACAATAAGCCAGAGCCCTACGGGATCCCTGATTTATGTTTTAGGTGATGGTTTGGGAACGCGGGATATTTAACGACTGACCAGTGAAAGGGGGTCACAGATTGTCTACCGCTGCTGAGAGATTAATTGGAAGCCCCTACCACATTGAGTGTCGACGAGTGAAGCCATTCATTGAACCATAATATATTCTGTTTAACCTTTTCTTGATGGTGGACCTGCTCCACAAAGCCATCTTAGCGGTACGACTGTCTTAGGATGTTAAAGCATGGAAGTTAAGATCGTTTGGGGGTTAAAATCGCTTTGTGGAACGGACCCATAAGCCCTGAATCATCCTCACGAACAGGGGGGCACGGAAAACAAGTTATACAAAGTGCGCGGCCTTTGATCGTGTCAGGATCTGCTGGCCATGGGTTCGAATCTCTGATTCCCCCCCATTACGTTTATAGATTGTGTCACCACCATACCCAAGTCTGTCTGCCATACCCTAGAAAATAAATGACAAAAAATCCAACTCAAGTCTAGAACAATTTGGCTAGTCCAGATTGCTTTGAAATGAAGCATTGTTCATTGTAACGTTATTTCTGGGACTACATGTTAATCTACACCATATCTTTTTTTCACCAAAATTATAAGCGTTAAAGACCAGCATAACTTCGGGCTATCCTAGCTCCCACATCAAGCTGACAAGCTCGATATAATTGAAGTACTGTTCAAATCTTTGTTAAACAACATTAATTGACGTCACCGAACACATGCTACTGCTTCGTGTATTGTTAACACGCATTTTCTATGTTTCGAAAATGCTACATTCCTATTAAGGAATACGCATATATAATACTCAAATATAGTTAAGGGCCACCCAATTCTTTATATTTCTATAGTTAATCGGTCATGGCATGACAGATTAACTTTAGTAAGATGAAAGAATTAGGTGGTTCTTAGCTTCTTTTGAGTAGTATATATTTTATATCTGTTCAAAATCTCGGAACACTAATAAACATTCAATACAGCTTGTTCCTTATTTGATACTTGAGTAAAATGTCTCCAAGGTAACGTGTGAAATAATGATATGTCATTCGTTGAAGGAGAGCAAACTCAATATAAACATTTTCTTCTCTCAGGAAAAACATTTCTTGTAGAGTCTGATCGTAACCGCTGTTGTCAATGTCACCCTTGATTATCTTATAACAGAGAAATACGGCACAAAAACTCATCATTGGGTTTTGTTATTTGAATTAACAGCATAATGTTTATCAGTTTGGACACTTTTTGTGAAATCAAACAGCACGTTTTTCTCGCTGTGTACACCAAGTACATGCTTCGTGCATTGCCTCAATTTGTTCAAGTCTTTAGTTTTATTTGAACCCTTTAAAAGGTACTCAGTGTTGCAAGTCTTTTGCGGTTTCGAGTATCCGGTAATTGTTTCATCTCTCGCCTTTGTATTGTGTATTCACGAGCATGATCTAGTGGGTGTCGCTATACCGCTGTGAGGAGCCTGTGATACCAATCACAACCAGCGAAGACCCGGCATCAATGAGGCGAGGGATGGGGAGCGTAGTGAACCAGATTTTGAAGAGAGGTGCCTCAAGGGGGCGCTGTGCGGCGTGGTAAACTACTTATCTAAAACAGCTTCAGCTTTAGAAAACAAGAAGAAAACATCGAATAAATTTGAAATTACCTCTCTCGACCAGCAATAAACAAGGGCCGTGATGGCAAACTCAGCGGCGATGTAAACGGTCTACCACAAGGTTGTGTATTGATGCCGTGCCTTTTAAGCTTGAAGTTTTCTCTTCGCGGTTTGAATGACTTCATGTTTCACTTTACACCTCGACAATGAACTAGGTCTCGCGGTTTTATCAGAGGTCTGACACGTTGATAAAGTGTTAACGAAGTGGTCTGTTTTTATTACCGTTTCATAAAGCTCGAGGCACCACAGACATACACATCTGAGGAAAGTCCGTCAGAAATTTAAAAAAAGAGGCTTATGTGAAAAAAATCTGTATTTGAAGTCCCATGCATAAAATGCGGATAGCCATGTCATTTATGATTATATACTGTGCTTAGCAAGTGTGTCGATACTAAAACGCTATCACGTTCCACATGTGAGTCGTTTCTATCGCTGTGGTGATGAGGTTTTCATGAATAATTTATTTTTGTAAACATCCAAAAAACCTTACACTTTTGCAATCTCCACAACACTATATATGGTTCATCATACGTGACTTGCAAACGGTGATGTTCAAGGTTAGAATTGTTCTTCAGCAACCCGTGCTTGTTTCAAGGAGCGACTACCGGGATCGGGTGGTCAGGCTCCCTGACTTTGTCATCGCAAGTCAGCGTGCCCTCATTGTGTAGATCATGACTGCATTGTCTGGTCCAGACTAGATCATCTACTGACAGCCGTCATTAAGCTGGAATATTGCTGAGAGCGGCGTTAAACAACAAACAAACAAACAAACGAACCGGGATTCAAATCCAGGATCACAGGTTTCTGACGTGCCCAGGGGACGCAACTCTTTCAGACCAATTGCGGCGCCTTTGACGACAGGGCCACCCTTATCCCCAGTTAATAACTGAAGTTAGTTGTTGAGTTTGGTTTAAGACCACTTTGACAGTATTCTAGTTTTTGTTGTCACTGTGTTATATGTCATCTTATTTTAAAGTGCGGCGTTAAACCACAAACAACCAAATAAGCAAACTAGCCATTCATTTTAGATACATTAATATATTTTATACAGGATTTAAAAACCTGTGTGACAGTATGGCATAATATTTTCAGATTTCACGAATTAAATATTTTATGTAACTTATTTGGGAGGTACTCAATATATTCAAAACACACTAATATGCCTCGGAATTTTGGCTCAAATATTACAGTTTCTTATTACACGCTGTGTGCGCGCGCACCATGTTGCATAACGATCTGTGGTAGCGGATCACGCCCAGCTCACAATCTTTCCTCAAACGTGTGAAGAACTAATCTTCCGGAAGTCCCAAGGCAGCCATAATTTTCGCCTGACTGACTTCCTGTCAATGGCGCTTATTCGGAATCTAGCAGCTCGGGTCTCTCGTGTACACCGGGACAACGCCATCTGTCGTCAGAGTCATAGGGGAAGGGCCATCATCCAACATCTCCAAAGTTTACGTGAAACGTTGATGGTTAGCAGTAGCGTATGTCTGTTGTCTCCGTCGCTGGATGCTCGTGGGAACCCTTGTTTAGAGAAGCCGTGGGAAAGAACTGATTTGGACCAACATCACTTAGGAGAATTAGTCTATCCCAATAGCCCCTCACCTCCACAAAAAAAACTAACGAAACAAAAGTCTTTTTTTCGTATTACACACATCAATGACAACTAGCCCGCGCACGCATCTTACAACGATGATAACTTCCAAACGTCAACAACAGAGAAGAGCCAGTCTCGATTATCCGCAGAAACAGTTTCTATTAGGCGTTAAAGGCAAACTAGTGATGAAATTATATGAATGGATCACTGAAAACTCCTCAGTAGCATGTATACTTTTGTCCGTGACGATACTTCCATCGTACAAAGTCGATTTTTATTAATGTGGAGACGGAACCTTGGGATACTTTTGGTGGGTGTGGTTTGGAGTTGTTATTGCTGCGATGGCGGTGATTATCAGGAATAAATCGACCAAACGGTACAACTGTCGTTAGCCTTGATATTCGCAAAATTTAATCAGTAATGCTGTTATCTTTTATTTAGAAACACCGATACGTTCACTGTCACCACATTATGATCACATCGCTCTGTTAACTGTTCAAACATTATGATCACATAGCTACGTACACTGTCACAACATTATGATCACATCGATACGTACACGGTCACAACATTATGATCACATCGATATGTACGATTTCCAAACATTATGATCACATCGATACGTATACTGTCCAAACATTATGATCACATCGATACGTACAATATCCAAACATTATGATCACATAAGCAACGTACCCTGTCACCACATTATGATCACATCGATACGTACACTGTCACCACATTATGATCACATCGATACGTACACTGTCCAAACATTATAATCACATCGATACGTACACTGTCCAAACATTATGAACACATAAGCAACGTACCCTGTCACCACATTAGGATCACATCGATACGTACACTGTCACCACATTATGATCACATCGATACGTACACTGTCCAAATATTATGATCACATCGATACGTAGACTGTCACCACATTATAATCACATCGATACGTACACTGTCCAAACATTATGATCACATCGATACGTACACTGTCACAACATTATAATCACATCGATATGTACGATTTCCAAACATTATGATCACATCGATACCTACACTCTCATCACATAATGATCACATCGATACGTACACTGTCACCACATTATGATCACATCGCTACGTACACTGTCATCACATAATGATCACATCGAAAAGTACACTGTCACCACATTATGTCCACATCGATACGTACACTGTCACCACATTATGATCACATCGATACGTACACTGTCACCACATTATGATTACATCGATACGTACACTGTCACAACATTATAATCACATCGATACGTACCCTGTCACCACATTATGACCACATCGATACGTACCCTGTCACAACATTATAATCACATCGCTACGTACACTGTCATAACATTATAATGACATCGATACGTACACTGTCACCACATTATGATCACATAGCTACGTACACTGTCACAACATTATAATCACATCGATACGTACACTGTCCAAACATTATGATCACATAAGCAACGTACACTGTCACAACATTATCATCACATAGCTACGTACACTGTCACCACTTTATAATCACATCGATACGTACACTGTCCAAACACTATGATCACATCGATACGTACACTGTCACAACATTATAATCACATCGATATGTACACTGTCCAAAAATTATGATCACATCGATACCTACACTGTCACCACATTATGATCACATCGATACGTGCAATGTGAACACACACTGATCACATCGATACGTACCCTGTCCAAACATTATGATCACATGGATACATACACTGTCCAAATATAAGGATCACATCAATACCTACACTGTCACCACATTGTGATAACATCGATACGTACTCTGTCACAACATTATGATTACATCGATACGTACACTGTCACAACATCATAATCACATCGATACGTACACTGTCACATCATTATGATCACATCGATACGTACACTGTCACAGCGTTATGATCACATCGATACGTACACTGTCCAAACATAAGGATCACATCAATACCTACACTGTCACTACATTGTGATGACATTGATACGTACACTGTCACCACATTATGATCACATTGTACACTATCACCACATTATGATCACACAGCTATGTGCACTGTCACAACATAATGATCACAACAATACTCTGTCAACACATCGTGACCACTTCTCGTTAATTCAGGACTTATGTCGTTCCAAATCCTGACAAATATCAACGTAGCAAAAAATAGCACTGAAGCTCGCCTAGCCACTTTATCACGTCTCCCATCAGTGACAGTTTCTATTCCCCTGCCCCTTTGTGCTTCCGCGGCTCTCTTTATCTCAATCCGTAAAAAGAGATGACTCCAAAGAGAAAGAAGCCGCTTTATTAACACAGATTGGTTGCTCATCATTAAGATATCAAATGTAGCCACTCGCTGTTACGCAATCATTTAAGGCAGTGAGTATGATTTATAAAGTCTGCCTCACATTACCAAATAGTTATTGACGATCTTTATCATCCAAGCCAATATGATGTTGTTACATTTATTGCCGACAGAGCTAGGTGTCCAGATGCTTCCCACGTTAGGGAATCAGTCAGCCTCGTTATGACAGAGAGCACGCGCAAGACTGGTCCCGGTGCTAACGGGTAAAGAAGTTGACGAGATAATAAACAATGGTGGCATGGCTTCTGGCGTCTTGAACAATACCGTGCCAGACAATACCTGCTAAGAGAAGATCATTCAGGTCAGGTCTGATGGAACATGTGTAACGCTGGGCAAGTATTAGGGACTGGAACCGACATCTGTCAATAGCCACCATGACAGGGATGGCGAAACTAGGAATGCCAGTGCTGATCACCGTAGAGAGAACGAACCAGTCATGTCGTTTTAAATCAGCGTCATTAATGATATAACGGTCAAATGTAAGGACTGGGAACCGTCTGTACTGGCAACCGTCTGTATTCCTTCACCCTAGGGACGATCGTGTACGTTATAGCTAACGCTACAATCTGCTAGAATTAGTCTATACGTATTTATTCATTGGTAATTGAATGATTGTTGGCTTGTGTTTAACTGTGTATGTCAGTCGCATCCGGTTCAAATAGAAATCGCCTGTCTCATGATGTATACATCCTTGTCATCAATGATCAAAATTAGTGCTTAATGGGCTGAGTTCTGTCTTTTTGTACCTTCTATCGTTTAGTCAAAAGCGTTTGCGCCAATCATGTAATAAACTTGTCGGTAGTATTCACTGAAAGGGCAAGTAGCCCAGACCTGTCTTGTTCAAACGCTGTCATCAAACCGAACTTATTTGTAACAGACTTTGTCTTGACACTGTACCATTAGAGGCGGATCGAGGGTCGTCTGGCTGATGTTCGTCGCAGTGACAAATGGGCCAGTCAGGGAATCATGGCGTTGGTCTGTGTACGGTCTAATTGGTACAACGGTCACATATATGAGACTGGGAACTGTCTTTTATATCCAGCCATAATAAACATGGAAGATAAGGCATCAATGTCCCAAGGATATGTCAGTGATTATTATCTAAGATTGATCAGTCCTGTCGTAATACTCGTCCAGAGATGGACCAGTACTGTAGATCATTGATCGTGGCTTATTACTAACACAGTTTCCACTGATGACGGTGATTGTAGCCTGTCAGATATGGATAACGCAACAATGGAGGATATGTAACGTAAGTGGATGCACGTGACTCACGGTTGATAATAGCCAATCAGATACGCACGTGCTGACCCTGTGTGAAGGGGATGTGAATCATAGCTCAGCGTCGTCCATTTCAGTGGAATTAGGGAAAATCATACGTCTCCTCTTGCTTAGACAAATCCTACAATTTCAGGCTTGATTGATGATCTGTATGGTGCTGTATGACTTGGAATGTTCTTCAATTTAAAATTTTGCTATAACGTTATCTTGACGTTGCCAGACGAGCGGTCTTATCGTATACCACGAAATACAGCGACAGCAGGATGTACGTAAAGCGGGGGTCACACAGATCCTATGATGGCTGTTCACTTTGGAAAATATGAAACGTCAACACTAGAGAAGAACCTGCCTCTATTGTCCTCGGTTCTATTCGGTTTAAAGGGCCAAATAGCGGTGTAAACTATATAAATGGATCACTGAAAACCATTGATGACATCAGGTGTTCGCACAGCAGTAATATCTGAAGCTTGAATCTAACTTCTTAAACCCCAAAGCAACATTCCCAGTGGGACATTTGAGAAATCTTTGAAAACAAATATTCTCTGGCTCTATCAGTAGAAAGAGGGCCAAAATTATGAGAAGCCCCGTCATGGAATGATTGCACTTATTATATCACTCTCATGAGCTGTTATAATAAACCCAACAATTGAGTGGTGATGCGCTGTACGTGTATTCTTTCTTATTGATCAACATCTGCTCGTAACACCATCGAATTTTTCATTCAGACCACCACGTGACACGGTAGGGCGACGTATAATCACGTATACAGGTGACGTCATTGGAGATGCATCAGGGCGTGTCCCCCTGGCGAGAGTCTGCAGGACTAGTTCCAGTACTCTGAAATCACAAAGGATAACGGCATTTTTAACGTCATGCGCTGCATCTTTTTGGAAAAAATATAACATGTAAATTACGTTTTATTACGTTAAATCGATAAATAGTTTCCAAAGAAACGGAGGGTTATTATTTTCAGCGTGTACGTATTCAATTGAACTGGTAGTCAAGTGAATCGGTCATACTTGAATAACTTAAAAATATTCTCGCAGGCAATATATTTAAAATCGCTATCACGTTATTTGCTCCTTGGTGAGAGCTCGAGGGCGTTTCTCCTTCTTTCTGAACGCGGGACAGATGCGTTTGACATCACGACATGTTTGTTTTTAAAGTGCGACTTTTATGATGTGATTTCAAGTTCTCAACTCAGATAAAATTACGTCTAACGTTTCATGGGATCTTGCCTGCAAACCAAGTCTAGTTCATGTCTTAAACAGATTGCATGGAACAATGGGCAAAGGGAGCCACGAGCTATGGAGGTGATCATCTACACTGAAAATCTGGACCTTCTGTACGCAGTGATTGCTCTCTTGTGTAATACAAGTATATGCTCCGTAAATAAAGCGTTCTGAAATCGATTGTTTCAGATTAACAGGGTCCAGAGTAACGGAATTTCATCGTTGTTAATTACTTTATATTCTTTTTGGACTATGTAACCATGGTACCGCACTGATTGAAGTCGTCAATGATTTTCAGTGATCCATTCGCATACTTTTCGTACTTTTACGCCAAATGGAATCTGTTTGGGCAGATCACCGAGGGTATTCTCTGGTGCTGACGTTCTATTTACCATCGTCACGATTGTAAGATGGGTTCATGTATCAGTTGTCATTTATGTGTGAAATACGAAAAAAACGTATAACCGATTTTATATTTTGTGAGATCTTTTTTTGTATGGTTAACGGTATCGTGATCTACTGGGTAGGAACAAACTCTCAAGTTTGACGTGGTAGTTTGTGTACAGTTGTACACGTATCGTAAGGACTGAGACTCGAAACACAGATTCTGGCTGTCTCCATGTCTGACAACAGATATACAGTAAAACCGCTCTCGCTAGTCGGGAAACCTCTTAATTTGCTCCGTACACCTATTTCGTTTATCCGGATGCTGAAATGTACAGTTCGGATCAATGAGGCTCATTGTATTATTTCTGCTGACACGCCCATTCAGGCACGCGTACAGAAAGCCTCGTTTCGGGCAGTATACGGTGACATTACACAACGTCAATACCCGCGTAGCCTCACTCCCAGAATAAGAAATAGATTTATCCTCAGTGTCCTTACTGACCTGAAACATTTCAAATATTTTGTTTATATTTGAGAAACGTTCATCTGCCACTGCAAATCAACCGTCTTGTTTTCGTTCGCATCAAAATTGTTCCCCCTAACAGTCTGGCGTGCAGATAATCAGATATTTGTATGAGATCCTCGTCATCGTACACCACGCTAGTGTGCCGTGACGATATCTGTGGACGATAGTACCCGACAAGCCGACAGATCCAGCTGAAATGACGTTCCCCGTCAGATAAATCTCTTCCCTGACGTTATCTGATCGTCAGGGATGTGTCCCTTCTTCTTACCAATTCCTTATTTTTTCGTAATTTCTTTTTAAATGCAGTTATCAGTCGCCATATGGTGCTCCAGCGTAGAAACGTTGGCTATCGGGTAACACCGAGTGTGCAGTTATTATAGGAAAAACTGTAGAAATCTGTTGACATGATGCGGTGATTTGATCTTATCCAAGGAAAAATAAACTGGAAAACTTTATTATTGAGCTCTCTGGCAGCGTTACCGCAAACTGATGCAAATTTCATGGCAATAAAAATGACATCTAATACGGTTAAAGTTCTATCCTGTGTATCTGGAAGGGTAATTATACCACTCTGTGGAGTTGGGGGGATACAGAATCCAGCTTCGGCTGGAGGGGGCCTTCAGGGAATAACCACAACAGCTCTTAAAATTCAAATTTCCCTTTTACGATAATCTGTGAAATATGATTTTTCAAAACAAGGAAACTCAAACCCCTTGCACTTGCTTTTTGACTGTAATTAAGCAGCTATTCCAAACAAACGTGTCCGCAGTCGCCATTACTGCTGCCACGTAGGTGATTGGTGCAGTTGGTCTGTGGAGGAATTCCCCATCAGCGTTTTATCGTGTTTATTGTAGGGAATGGCTTTTCACACTTTATGAATTGAATAATGTATACAACGACTAGAGACGTTTATACACTGTTACACAGATCGAGTTGGATCTTTGTGATGATACCCTGATACTGGTACATTGACAGAAGGATCCACTTGTAAATTAATAGAAAGATCCACTGGTACATTGATGGAAATATTCTCTGGTACATTGATAGAAGGATCAACTTGTAAATTGATAGAAATATTGTCTGGTACATTGATAGAAATATTCTCTGGTACAGTGATAGAAAGATCCACTGGTACATTGATAGAAATATTCTCTGGTACATTGACAGAAGGATCCACTTGTAAATTGATAGAAATATCCCCTGGTACATTGATAGAAATATTCTCTGGTACAGTGATAGAAAGATCCACTAGTACATTGATAGAAATATTCTCTGGTACATTGACAGAAGGATCCACTTGTAAATTGATAGAAATATCCCCTGGTACATTGATAGAACTATTCTCTGGAACATTGATTGAAGGATCCACTTGTAAATTGATAGAAAGATCAACCTGTACATTGATGGAAAGATCCACTGGTACATTGATGGAAATATTGTCTGGTACATTCATAGAAGGATCCACTTGTAAATTGATAGAAAGATCTGCTTGTAAATTGATAGAAAGATCTACTGGTACTTTGATGGAAATATTCTTTGGTATATTTGTAAACACATACACCAATATGGTATCTAGAACATAAATCGCATTGACACCTGATACACGGATACACAGACATGGTACACTGAAACACTGATAGGGTACATAGATACACTGACGTTTTACGTTGATACACATATATGATACCTGAAACATATATAGGACACGCTGGGACACAGATGTGGTATATTTATAAAAGAGATATAGGGCTCTGAAACACAGATATGTAAATTTGATACAGATATTGTACATAGAGACATAAACATAGATGTGGTACATAGACATAAACACATGTGTGGTACATAGATAGACATAAACACATGTGTGGTACATAGATAGACATAAACACATGTGTGATACATAGATAGACATAAACACAGATGTGGAACATAGACATAAACACAGATGTGGAACATAGACATAAACACAGATGTGATGCATAGACATAAACACAGATGTGATACATAGATAGACATAAACACATGTGTGATACATAGATAGACATAAACACAGATGTGGAACATAGACATAAACACAGATGTGATGCATAGACATAAACACATGTGTGGTACATAGATAGACATAAACACATGTGTGATACATAGATAGACATAAACACAGATGTGGAACATAGACATAAACACAGATGTGGAACATAGGCATAAACACAGATGTGATGCATAGACATAAACACAGATGTGATACATAGATAGACATAAACACAGATGTGATGCATAGACATAAACACAGATGTGATACATAGATAGACATAAACACAGATGTGATGCATAGACATAAACACAGATGTGGTACATATATAGACATAAACACAGATGTGATACATAGATAGACATAAACACAGATGTGATGCATAGACATAAACACAGATGTGGTACATAGATAGACATAAACACAGATGTGATGCATAGACATAAACACAGATGTGGTACATAGATAGACATAAACACAGATGTGATGCATAGACATAAACACAGATGTGGTACATAGATAGACATAAACATATATGTGGTACATAGTCATAAACACAGATGTGGTACATAGATAGACATAAACACAGATGTGGTACATAGACATAAACACAGATGTGGTACATAGATAGACATAAACACAGATGTGGTACATAGACATAAACACAGATGTGATGCATAGACATAAACACATGTGTGGTACATAGATAGACATAAACACATGTGTGATACATAGATAGACATAAACACAGATGTGGAACATAGACATAAACACAGATGTGGAACATAGACATAAACACAGATGTGGTACATAGATAGACATAAACACAGATGTGATGCATAGACATAAACACAGATGTGGTACATAGATAGACATCAACACAGATGTGATGCATAGACATAAACACAGATGTGGTACATAGATAGACATAAACATATATGTGGTACATAGACATAAACACAGATGTGGTACATAGATAGACATAAACACAGATGTGGTACATAGACATAAACACAGATGTGGTACATAGATAGACATAAACACAGATGTGGTACATAGACATAAACACAGATGTGATGCATAGACATAAACACAGATGTGGTACATAGATAGACATAAACAAATATGTGGTACATAGACATAAACAAAGATGTGGTACATATATAGACATAAACACAGATGTGGTACATATATAGACATAAACACAGATGTGGTACATATATAGACATAAACAAAGATGTGGTACATATATATACATAAACACAGATGTGGTACATATATAGACATTAACACAGATGTGGTACATATATAGACATAAACACAGATATGGTACATATATATACATAAACATAGATGTGATGCATAGATAGACATTAACACAGATGTGGTACATATATAGACATAAACATAGATGTGGTACATATATATACATAAACACAGATGTGGTACAAATATAGACATTAACACAGATGTGGTACATATATAGACATAAACACAGATGTGGTACATATATAGACATAAACACAGATGTGGTACATATTTAGACATAAACAAAGATGTGGTACATGGATAGACATAAACATAGATGTGGTACATAGATAGACATAAACAAAGATGTGGTACATATATAGACATAAACACAGATGTGGTACATATATAGACATAAACAAAGATGTGGTACATGGATAGACATAAACATAGATGTGGTACATAGATAGACATAAACAAAGATGTGGTACATATATAGACATAAACACAGATGTGGTACATATATAGACATAAACACAGCTGTGGTACATATATAGACATAAACAAAGATGTGGTACATGGATAGACATAAACATAGATGTGATACATAGATAGACATAAACAGAGATGTGGTACATATATAGACATAAACAAAGATGTGGTACATATATAGACATAAACAAAGATGTGGTACATATATAGACATAAACACAGATGTGGTACATATATAGACATAAACACAGATGTGGTACATATATAGACATTAACACAGATGTGATGCATATATAGACATTAACACAGATGTGATGCATAGATAGACATAAACACAGATATGGTACATATATAGACATAAACACAGATGTGGTACATATATAGACATAAACACAGATGTGATGCATAGATAGACATAAACACAGATGTGGTACATATATAGACATAAACACAGATGTGATGCATATATAGACATAAACACAGATGTGATGCATAGATAGACATTAACACAGCTGTGGTACATATACAGACATAAACACAGATGTGATGCATATATAGACATAAACACAGATGTGATGCATAGATAGACATAAACACAGATGTGATGCATAGATAGACATTAACACAGCTGTGGTACATATACAGACATAAACACAGATGTGATGCATATATAGACATAAACACAGATGTGATGCATAGATAGACATTAACACAGCTGTGGTACATATATAGACATAAACACATATGTGGTACATATATAGACATAAACACAGATGTGGTACAAAGACATAAACACAGATGTGGTACATATATAGACATAAACACAGATGTGATGCATAGATAGACATTAACACAGGTGTGGTACATAGACATAAACACAGACGTGGTACATATATAGACAAAAACACAGAAGTGGTACATAGACAAAAATACACGTGTGGTACATAGACATAAACACAGACGTGGTACATATATAGACATAAACACAGATGTGGTACATAGACATAAATACACATGTGATACATAGACATAAACACAGAAGTGGTACATAGATAGACATAAACACAGATGTTGTATATAGACAGACATAAACACAGATGTGGTACATAGATAGACATAAACACAGATGTTGTATATAGACAGACATAAACACAGATGTGGTACATAGACAGACATAAACACAGATGTAGTACATAGACAGACATAAACACAGATGTCGTACATAGATAGATATGTATGAGACACTGGTACAAAGATAATCTGCAATGGTACATAGATCACGCACACTGAAACACAGTTATGGCAAAATGATACACAGGTAAGGTACACTGATACACAGGTAAGGTACAATGATACACAGGTGAGGTACACTGATACACAGGTAAGGTACAATTATACACAGGTAAGGAACAATGATACACAGGTAAGATACACTGATACACAGGTAAGGTACACTGATACACAGGTAATGTACAATGATACACAGGTTATGTACAATGATACACAGTTAAGGTGCACTGACACACAGGTAAGCTACACTGATCACAGGTAAGGTACAATGATACATAGGTAAGGTACACTGATACACAGGTAAGGTACACTGATACACAGGTAAGGAACAATGATACACAGGTAAGGTACACTGGTACACAGGTAAGGTACAATGATACACAGGTAAGGTACACTGATACACAGGTAAGGTACAATGAAACACAGGTAATGTTCACTGATACACAGGTAAGGTACACTGATACACAGGTAAGGTACAATGATACACAGGAAAGGTAAACTAGTACACAGGTAAGGTACAATGATACACAGGTAAGGTACACTGATACACAGGTAATGTACAATGATACACAGGTAAGATACACTGATACACAGGTAAGGTACACTGATACACAGGTAATGTACAATGATACACGGGTTATGTACAATGATACAAAGTTAAGGTACACTGATCACAGGTAAGGTACACTGACCACAGGTAAGGTACACTGATACATAGGTAAGGTACACTGATACATTGATATACATGTATAACACTGGTACACAACTACGTGTTGTTCACTGTACACGCCGTTTGTGTTAACGCACCGACTCACATTGCAACGGTTAGACTGACCTCTGTGATGTAGTTCCAGTTGGAAACAAGACTATCTTTAATCCTATGTAGCATTCCCCTTGAACGATGGAATAACTCACAGATAAATAAACCCTATAACCAAGAACATAAGATACACCAGATCACAAATTACATATGACATGGACCTTTGTTGTCGATTCTAACAGAGTGAATCGCACTAGGGACTTGATTTGAACATATCTTTCTGAAAACGTTAGGGTTTGAGAGTAATTATTTGACAACGATCTCCCTGTCCTGGGCACCGTGATGGAGGAATGTGTTCAGATTCCATCTTGGCTCTTCCAACGGGGAGGGCTTCAAACATGGCTCGTAATGTATCAAAGTCAGGAAAAACAGTCCCGATATAGCTGTATAATTACTGCCCTTTATACAGTTAAGTGCAGCTATTTTAACTGCGTGCACACAGGCTCCCTTGGTATTTCCATTGCCTTTGAATCTGGGAACTCATTGGACATATATCGCTGAGACTGGAATATGAATACATCAAAGAAGCGACCAGGGGTAATGTCTGTATATCCTTGAGGATACATCGTGATACCATGCTTTTTGTTGTTGTTTAACGCCGCACTCAGCAATATTCCAGCAATGACGGCGGTCTGTAAATACTCGGGTCTGGACCAGACAATCTAGTGAATGACATCATGAGCATCGGTCCACGCAATTGGGATCGATGACATGCATCAACCAAGTCAGCGAACCTGACCACCCGATCCCGTTAGTCGCCTCTTACGACAAGCATGGGTTGCTGAAGACCTATTCTACCCCGGATCTTCACGGGTCTGATATCATGCAGAATGTATAGCTACATGTATGCGACCAGAAGAGATGGTTGTATATCCTTGAGGATGCTCCATGATAGACTACAGAAAGTCCAGCCATACAACCAGCTGTGATGGTTTTATATTCTTGAGAACACACCTTGATAGCCAACAGAATGTACAGTCATGCAACTAGAAAAGATAGTTGTATTTTGAGGATACTATATGGTAGCCTACAGAATGTCGTGCCTTACGACCTGAAAAGATGGTTGTATGTCCTTGAGGATAAGCAAAATGCATATTTTTGTTATTAATATCATATAACAAGTAAAGCCATACCATCAGAGGGCATTGGGATGAACTACCACACCACAGAGAAAATCTGGGATTCAAACCCAAGACCAGCGGATCCTGACACGTTCAGGGACGTAATCAGACTACTGTACTCCCTCGCCTACTATCAAAAGGGTCTAATGGTGGGTCTAAGTGTCATAACAAATAAATCTTTGAATCAAAACCAGGCGCTGCTTCTTTATTCCAACATTCAGACATGGTTTCATACTTTGAAATAAAAAAACATGATATGTCTAAAACAATTTAATAAAAAAGGCAAATCAGCTTTAAACAGGTGTATTACATCAAGCCGGGGATGACACACCAGGAACTAAAGAAAATTATTTATGTTGTCCAGTAAACACTCTCTCTGAGAAGGCGTATCACATCGTTGTTCGAGTTGTTTCCAATTACTCAAAGGAAGTTTACATCATGTCGTTTCCCGGTGAGGACCTTTGAAGTCGATACCTGAAAATCGACATCTGTCAGCGAGAACCGTTAGATGACGGGATCAATACTTTGCCATGACTTGTAAACGTCAGGTTAGTTATGTATAGCTTCATAAACATAGTCTATGACAGTTTTAGTTCTACTTGTTTCCGAGTTAAAACAATGACTGCATTGATTGGAATTTATGACGTGAACGAAGATGTGGGTAGAGACCAATTGACGTACGAGTTTCATAGACAATGTGGTGTTCGTATAATCTTAGCTGTTCGTATAAATAAACAATTTCTGTCGTATGACGAGGTTTTATTGTTTTAATGGATATAACAGTAATTTTTGTACTTAAATCAAGCCTGCTTACTTTGGAGACGTATACGTGTATTATCTTCGTTATGAAGGTTCCTTAATGGACTCATTGCATAGACACTTAATGAATAATGAACATATTATGTGCGCTTTATTGGAGAAATAAACGTTCCTCGTATGTCGTTTGGAAACTTGGGTTACTGGTCGTAGTCGCTATAATATAATGGGGTTATTTATTGTTATTGACATGATACTGTTTGTTTTTTCATGGAATGATAATGATTACTATAATCAACAATAGCAGTTCCAAATGGTTTTCTGTATATTATTTGGTGAGGTGAGGTGAGGTGAGGTGAGGTGAGGTGAGGTGAAATGGGGTTTAACGTCGCGTTCAAGATTATTGCACTTATATAGCGACGTGCATGTACGTGTGTGTGTTTGTGTGGCTGCTTGTACTTGTCCGGACTGATGCCGATTTATAGCTAGCTCACTGAGATACCATGCCGCAGTTTAACATGAATACCCCATTCAGACACAGTATACTGACTCCGAGCCGACCAGTCCTTGTTTTAGCCCTTAATGCTGAGCGCCAGACAAGGTAGCAACAAGTACCATCTTTTAACGTCTTTTGGTATCGAACCCCGGACCTTCCGCTCTCCGGGCGGACGCTCTACCACTAGACCACGGAGGCGGCCTTATATTATTATTATTATATATTATATTATTTGGTGGAATGTTGATGTATATGTTGTGAGTATTTATCACTGCAGTCTGTAAAGAATCAAGTTTGGGCTTGACAAACTAAGGATGATAGCATGAGCAACGACCACACATTCCTATGATGCTGATGGCAGTGAGTGAGTAAGTGAATGTTGTTCACCTACTGGTTAAAGCGTACGCCCGTTACGCCGAAAACCCGGGTTCGAATCCCGACATGGGTACAATGTGTGAAGCCCATTTCTGGACAACATAAAGGATATAAAAAAAAAATATACTGACAAAGATCACTGATTATATAAATCAGACTAAATAGACAAGCGATTTACCAAAGCAACTGTATTACAGTAACAGACAAGATAGCATCCAATTAAGTCAACTGCGAACAGCTAACACCTGAGTTAACTCAACAATCTAATGTGTCGTCTATCATCATCATCATCATCGTTACCATCATCATCATCATCATCATCATCATCATTATTATTATCGTCATCATCATCACCATCATCATCATCATCATCATCATCATCATTATCGTCGTCGTCTATCATCATCATCATCATCATCATCATTATCATCATCATCATCATCATTATTATTATTATCGTCGTCGTGGTCATCATCATCATCATCATCATCACTAGTAGTAGTAGTAGTAGAAGTAGTAGTAGTAGTAGTAGTAGTGGTAGTAGTAGTAGTAGTAGTGGTGGTAGTAGTAGTAGTAGTAGTAGTAGTAGTAGTAGTAGTGGTAGTAACACATGTATCCCAGGTGTCTTAAGGCGGCTGGGTAATTATGAGCGTAACTCCATGCCACCCTATATTAGACGAATTCCCCGGTGAAGATCCGGGTTAGATTTGTCTCCAGCAACCCATGCTTGTCGTAGGAGGCGACGAACGTGATAGGGTGGTCATGCTCGCTGACTTGGTTAATGCATGCCATCGTATCTCAATTGCGTGGATCGATGCTCATGATGTCAAGCACTGAAATGCTCTATTATTTACAGACCGCCGTCATCACAACAACCCGATTAATTCATCACACATACACAATTCCATGCCTTAACCCAGCTAGCTGTATGACAACATGCACCTCGACCCATGTAATTAAACCCTTTTCATTCAACAGATCAGAAGTCTCATCAGGAATGTCAATCTCTGAACCTGTCAAATACCTCCGGTGTCTCCGGAGTCTCGTTGCTGAATTTCACGGTCAACAATTTCGTGCTACACCGTCCACGAATCATTCCACTTTGCCTCGGCGAACTTTTTCTAAAGCCAAGGCCTATTGGTTTAATCAAGTTCTGAGTGGATGTGGAAAACAATAGTTATTTTATTGCTTCGAATCCTAAATGCCAGGGTAAAAAGCATTTGTATTAGCAGACCGCATCATGCATAAACTACGGCATATGATAAGCTTGGGCTTCCCGACACAGAGGCGGCCGCTCCGATTGCATTAATGGAGAACAACGAGTATCTCGACGGTATTGCAATAAAAAGCAATATTAGACATCAGCATAGAGAAATAATCATTAACTTTGTTCTTGATGGAATACTAGAAATTATTCATGCTATAGTGAGCAAATGCCTGATTTCAATCATGTTATGGCAATACAAAGGAATGAGGTTACCATTTTTGCTGGATGCTTTTAATGTTTGAGGATGTTTAATGTCGTCAAGTGAGAGCGTATGCAATTTGATTCTTGCTATAGTTAAATAAGAAAAATCGAAATAAATGGGGCTATTCAAACGTTGTGTCAAACTTACGAAATTACTGTACTAGTTTATTAGTTAGTTGTGGAGCTAGTTTTATTGACTTAACCATTTAAAAGTTTCTACAGTTAAGTTAAGGCGGTGCAACATACGGGCTTCAGTGTGGGATGTTGGTTTTCTATAGCAATCATTGACGAATCCTAAGGGAGGTAATCCCGGCCAAGTCACTTCGTGCAATTCCCCATTTTGACCATTTGTTCCCGTGTTCTTTTTCAGGATAGTAATTTACTTGCCTTTGCATGTGTTTGTGACAAGCCACCGGTGTGGCAGGATACGCTCCACTTTTCGCGAAACCTGGTATGATCACTCTTTGGCATGATTCATTAACACTTGATCATGATGTAATCGAAATCGTTCAATCTCCCCTAGAATATAGAAAGGGTTTTTATTGGGGTATTTTTGGTAATCTTTAGCTACTATCCTGTCCATTTACACTTAGCTTTTAGGCGGTTTTCTTTATCACAAACTATGCAGGAATTAACGCGTCAAATGCAGCTCACTCACTCACTCTGAAACTGTAATAGATTGCCAGCTACATCCATGTCCCGAGGCCGCCGTGTAAAAAGCATGTGGAATTCATTCTCGTGCTCCAACGTTGAAAACAAAACCACAACTAGTTTAGGAGTTGTAAACATTGTAAATAAGAAAACAGAAAGCCTTAGGATATGTATTTAAAACAAACCACTGATAGAGTTCTTCGTCAAGACATTTTTAGATAATTAGTGTCACGGCCTGCCCGGGGGAACTTCCGTTTTTTATCTGTGGTAACATTAATGGCGGTACTAATAGAAACGGAAGCTAGGAGGAATTTGGTATACTGTTCATGAACCCAGTCTGGGACTTGTAAAGTGATATCAACCATTTCAACCACTGGTTAGTGATGTCTGGTTAATATATTACATTCTGATAACATGACTAAGGTCTCACGACAGACTTCCCAGTCTATAGTGCCGTACAGTCTGCAATGTATCTATTTAACAAAAAAATAATTTGGTGTTGCCCTGGGTCTAATTGGCGTTTAGACCGAACCTAACTAGGCCACTGGACAATAGGTTATTTTGTAGAATAAAGTCGTCTCATAATACATTGCTATCTTGCTCCAGGCGCCGCTGTCTTGTGCATCATGGAATTCTATCAGCTTCCGCCATCCCCGTCGACGAAGTCGTAGCTGACGGGGACGTTGGACGGTTTATTGGCCGATTGTACGTGGATCTATTTAACTGTTCGCCGTATCAGTAAAGCAATTTGTACTACATTTCCCCCACAGCTGAAATTTGTCCTCTCTCTGGTTGGTAATGGTGACTGCCAAATGGTGATGGGTCTGCTGGATGCTCGAGAGTTGCTGTACGATGGAGTTGATACAGGCGGCATTTTGGGGAGGGTGGCGGTCAATAGCGACGGTCAGGAAGTAGAGAATACGGAATGGCTGCAACTGTCTGGCTCGCTTGACGATATAAAGCTTAGCCCAAGAGCATGGCTGATTCTCTGTCTACACGGTCGTCAGTTGACAATGAGCAAAACATATAATGAATGCTTAGTTTTTCAGTATAAGCAGAATAAGGTTTGGATCATACAATGTTAAATTCTGTGATGTGAAACAGAAGCTATTGTATAATCAGAGGTCGAGATAGACAAACAATAAAAGTTTTCCTTGGTCTTTCTGGAACTGACTGATGACAGTGTTCAGCTTAAACATATTACTAACCCCGGACAATGGAACCTAGCTCAACTTGTATAATGAGTTCACATGTAACTATGTTAATAAAGTGCTTGTGAGCTATCATAAAACGTTTGCATCTGACCATATACAACACTGAACTGTTTACTCTCAGATTCAGTTGCGCCGCTATTCGCAGTGCAGAGTTGCATCCCTTAGTCACACCGGGATCCGCTGATCGTGGGTACCAATCTTGAGACTCCGATAATGACCCTTGGTCTGACAACACCATGCCTGTGCCCGTGGGTTTCGGTAAAGGACGTCTACGACCGACATCTTTTTGGCCTGTCCTCCCACGTTCAGGTGACGCGCCACGATGACGTCATATCTGTTGAAAGCGGAGCTAAACCCCACTCGCTCACTATATGTTCTCATTTGACTTTGTCCATAAAATACGTCACTCAAGAGGCTTCCAAGAAATGCCCCTGTCGGTCAATGTTGTACGGGGTTCAGGCCTATTGGCAGTCTCTACAAGATTAATGCAAGTCATTCAAAGTCCCACAATTTGTGTGCTAAACTTGAGGATGTAGTATTCGCCCTCGCAGATACTGACGACCCTGATTGCACAGCCAATGTCTACGTTCTAATACTACGTCTTGACCTAGGCTGGGTGCGAGCACCAGAACGGGGAGCATAGTTTCCCGTTAAAAGTAAACAGAGTAATCATAATGAGCTCTAAAGATAATTGCGTAAGCTATCTCTGAACACAGTTTGTAATACTTTTAGGGTGTGCTTTCATTGTTCCAAATTGTTTTAATGAATACCATATAGTGCTAAGCATTACACAGTTACATACGGAATTTATTAGAAATGTATTAACTTTCAGTCTCATATCTTCAGAATTTGCAGCCTAAAACTGGGGACAGTTTCAAAAAGCTTTATGAACTTATAACATGTGACAATTTAAGAGCTTTGTTTCAAGCTCTGTGTGAACACAGAGACCATATAATAGATAATTATTATATCTATTATATGGTCTCTGGTGAACACAAGCACATTAAGCACAACGATTCCAAAATGTCGTGAATATTGTTTGCTTTTTGTTTAACGCCACGCTTAGAAATATCCCAGCTATATGACGTCGGCCTATAAATGATTAAATCTGAACCAGACAATCCTGTGATTGAATTTGTGAGCAACGATCCACGCCGTCGGGGTATGATGACACGTAATCCACCAAGTCCCCGAACCTGACCACCCGATCCACCACGTCACCGAACCTGACCACCCGATCCACCAAGTCCCCGAACCTGACCACCCGATCCACCAAGTCACCGAACCTGACCACCCGATCCACCAAGTCCCCGAACCTGACCACCCGATCCACCACGTCACCGAACCTGACCACCCGATCCACCAAGTCCCCGAACCTGACCACCCGATCCACCAAGTCACCGAACCTGACCACCCGATCCACCAAGTCACCGAACCTGACCACCCGATCCACCAAGTCACCGAACTTGACCACCCGATCCACCAAGTCACCGAACCTGACCACCCGATCCACCAAGTCACCGAACTTGACCACCCGATCCACCAAGTCACCGAACCTGACCACCCGATCCACCACGTCACCGAACTTGACCACCCGATCCACCAAGTCACCGAACCTGACCACCCGATCCACCACGTCACCGAACTTGACCACCCGATCCACCAAGTCACCGAACCTGACCACCCGATCCACCAAGTCACCGAACCTGACCACCCGATCCACCAAGTCACCGAACCTGACCACCCGATCCACCAAATCACCGAACCTGACCACCCGATCCACCAAGTCACCGAACCTGACCACCCGATCCACCAAGTCACCGAACCTGACCACCCGATCCACCAAGTCACCGAACCTGACCACCCGATCCACCAAGTCACCGAACCTGACCACCCGATCCACCAAGTCACCGAACCTGACCACCCGATCCACCAAGACACCGAACCTGACCACCCGATCCACCAAGTCACCGAACCTGACCACCCGATCCATTAAGGCGCCTTTTACGACCAGCATATTTTGTTAGGGACAATGCTCACCCGGAATCCACGCGGGTTGGTCGATGTCACATTGTGAATATGTATGCGTGGTTTTCCTTGCCATCATTTCATCTTCATCATCATTATACATATCTATATCAGTTGACAATCAACCATTTCAACCCTGACAAGTACACGTAGTAATTGTAAGACTATTGTCGTGTTACATATACACCTGTATGTATTAAGTGTATTGTAGATATAGCCACATACACCAACCTATGCACTGACACATCCATCTAAACCAGGACCGCCTCCGTGGTCTAGTGGTAGAGCGTCCGCCCGGAGAGCGGAAGGTCCGGGGTTCGATCCCCGGGCACGTCATACCAAAGACGTTAAAAGATGGTATTTGTTGTTACCTTGTCTGGCGCTCGGCATTAAGGGGCAAAAAAAAGGACTGGTCGGCTCGGAGTCAGTATACCCAATTTCACCTCACCTCCATCTAACCCAAGACAAACAGTACCATGTACTCTCCGTAAACTGAGGTCTCTTAGTTCACGAAAACATAAGATAAACGGCTCCATCACGGTAATATACTTCTTTGCCTATTCAGGTTTCCATTCGTGTTATTTGAAGCTAAGCAACCTAGTACAAACAGCAGTAAAGAAATTACTTAGGAGGCCCCAACGAATCCCTTCAGGCGGCTCGGGCCATTGCTCTTTGCCATGCCTCGTTGTCTTGCAATCCTATAACAATGAGTAATAACCTTGATGAAAATCTACAGCTTATAAGTGGATTAGTTATTATCAACTCTCCGAGGGCAAGAAGCTAACACGATTCCATCTCAGAGTCAACGGAGACAGGCATGACAGGACCATCAGCAATTGGCCAAGAGGGTCTTGTGCAATGGAACAACTTAGCTAAATCACTGCCGTTCCAAACGTCCCGTTGTGATAGATATATTGACAGATGAGCCCAGGGAAGACAGTAAACAGGGCCAACGTCAGATTACTATAGGAGCTCGCATCTCCCCGGTGCCTATAACGAGGATTCGGATCGACCCTGGATCGATGGCTTCATAGGCCGCGAGTAATAAAGCTCATTCTGTTTTCTGCTTGACTTTTATTTGGACACCGGTGTCAAAATCAGGTCGATTCGGGGCTGGTGAGAGTTACTTTTTGGTTTAGGAAAGTTAATCAGGCTTGACAGTACATTTGGAGGGGTCTTTTACGATTTTGGGGTATAAACGGGGGCAAATATTGGTATAAAGTTGATCTGAATTTCAAATTTTATTACTTTCCGTGGGTTTCATTTCCGTGAATACTGCTTACGTGTCTATTTCTTTTGAAATGCAGGTTTTTAAGTGACTTATACTCTTACGAATGAGCAGAGAAGTAATTCTGGGAAATCTTTTCTAAAGAAAAGTGAGCTTTTAGATGATTATTTTCTGGGCGAAATGGTTCAAGATACTGATCGCGAGGGATTTCATAGAGGCCGTGGGACAGACTAACGTTCATGTTGTCATTCTGTAGTCGGCTTACAGGAAGCGAACAGATTTGAGATTATTAGTTTATTGATTTACATTGCTAAATTCTTCATCATATTGATAATTCCTAATAAAATAATTCCATATAAGGCTCGACATGGAACCAGGATTACAAGTACCGGTATTGTCAGGAAATCCGAACGATCAAAAACCGTCGATACCAAATCAAAGAGCTGCCTGTTATCGTAGGTACACAGTACAGTATCTACCTGATGTTCAGTCTCATACCTCTACACTGCCGGGCAAAAGAAAGTATACACCTATGTTTGATGGTGGCTTAGTATGAAACAAACAAGAAATGGTTATTCGATGGAAATATATTTGATACGGGTGTCACAGGCGATATTACATGTTTCATATCAATGAGTATCTATCTCACACCGGGTGACGAACATGACGTCTAAAGGAACATAGGGGTCACACTTTCACGGTACACAGAAATGAGGTGAGGTGAGGTGAGGTGAGGTCGAATGGGGCATAACGTCCAAGATTATTGCACTCATATAGCGACGTGCATGCACGCGTTTGTGTGTGTGTGTGTTTGTGTGTGTGGCTGCTTCTACTAGTCCGGACTGATGCCATGCCGCTGTTTAACATGAATACCCCACCCAGACACAGTATATCGACTTCGAACTGACCAGTCCTTGTTTGAGCCCCTTAATGCCGAGCGCCAGACAGGGTAACAACAAGTACCATCTTTTAACGTCTTTAGGTATGACGCGGTCGGGGATCGAACCCTGGACTTTCCGCTCTCCGGGCGGGCGCTCTGCCACTAGAACACGGAGGCGGTCATCACACAGAAATGAGCAGAGTGAAGGTTTAACATTGAATTTTTCTTGACAAAACATTGTAACAGAAATGAGTTTCGTTAATATCCGTAACGATATTTTCGGATTAGTTGAATTTTGAGCTGTTGTATATTGCTGCTATTACCGAGGGTCTAAGGACTAAGACTGACTTGACTGTGACGTTGACCTTGACCCGACTTGACAGTGACATTGGCCATGACCAAGGCAGGGCAGTACATGTGTACCCGTCAACCCATGGTTTCATTCACGCTCCAGCTGCTTCCATGATGTTTTATTGCTGTTGTTGTTGTTATTGTTGTTTAACGCCGCACTCAGCAATATTCCAGCTATGACGGCGATCTGTGAACATCGAGTCTGGACCAGACAATCCAGTGATTGATATCATGAGCATAGATCCACGCAATTGGGATACGGTGACATGCATTAACCAAGTCAGTGAGCCTGAGCACCCGATCCCTACACTAACATTTAGTCTCCGAAATCTTATATTACACAAGATCCTTCTTGACTCTTTAAATTCCCTATGGTGATTTCAGAATGTTGAATAGAGCTAGATTGAGCTGGCTAGACTTGCTTTTGTATGCATTTCTAGATTCTGTTTTTTCATAAAATAAATATATTCCACGGTCATGGTGCAGGACTACCCGATCCCGTTAGTCGCCTTTTACGTCAAACATGGGTTGCCATGTTGTTTGAACTTCTATTGAACAATCTTTTCCATTTTGTGTTGCGACAGATCTACGAACGTCAATAAACTTTATGCCCTGACATTTAGAATTTTCCAAAGTGAAACCGAAGTATCCATATGATCTATTGTTTCGGCTGCATAAAAATGTTTCTTTGGCACATTTTTTTCAAATGTGAGGAGGGGGGTATGACGTTTTATCATTGGAAACAAAATTGATGATCGGAAATAATTGTTATACCAAGAATATTAACAAACACTGCTGGTCCTCCTAAAGTTTACACAATGTCTCTTGTCAAGCATAGATAACAGTGTCTGTTTCATATGACGCAGGAAATTTGAAAACTATTTTTTTTATTGGCTTTATTGCCAATAAAAAAATATTTTTCAAATGGATGACGCGCAGGATTTAAAGTGACGCGTCAATTTCCGAGAAACGTTTCCTATTTACGCCTTCTGAAACAGTTCCATATTGACGTGGGAGACAGCAGTCGGTCTTCCTCTTCCGCCACACTGCATCACGACTTATCGTGTGGCCTCCTTGTACAGATTGATGTGCGAAGCTCTGATTTGGTGCAGTTTTGTAAGATTTTGACGTTTCTGAGCATCCACTTTGGGTTCGTGACTGTTGTTGATATCTGTGCGGCATCCGGTGTTCAGGAAATATGTGTAGATGTGGGTTGTGCCGTGGATGTGGGTGTGGGTGTGGGTGGCGCCGTGGGTGTGGGTGTGGTCGGCGCCGTGGGTGTGGGTGTGGGTGGCGCCGTGGATGTGGGTGTGGGTGGCGCCGTGGGTGTGGGTGTGGGTGTAGGTGGCGCCGTGGATGTGGATGTGGGTGGCGCCGTGGATGTGGGTGTCGGTGGCGCCGTGGGTGTGGATGTGGGTGTGGGTGGCGCCGTGGGTATGGCTATGTTCTTGTTTAACGCCACACTCAGTAATATTACAGCTTATATTCCTGTGAAATAATATATAATTCCTGTCTGGTTCAGACAATCCAGTGACTGACATCATGAGTATCGATATACGCAACAGGTATACGATGACCACCCGATCCCGTTAGTCACCTCGTACAACAGGCATGCGTTCTGTGGACCTATTTAGGACAGGAACTAGGGAAAAAAGCCATTTCAGTTGAAAGGCCACTCAATACATACCCATACAATTTATGACAATTCACAACCAAACACAATGTTATCATTTCAAATGAATAAGGCTAAACACGGTAAGGCGTTACTCCTTGTGTACAAACATAAGCTAAGAGACGACTGGGCTCATGTCTGCAGATGTATAAACCAGCGCAGATGTTCATTCCGACAGAAACAGTAAGAGTAAATCACATAACCAGAATCAAGTATGCGCATGCGCTTCATCCGATCCCTGGTCACGCTCCGGCGCAGTGGTGACTTAGCATGACACCACTGCCGCAAGGCTAATTTGCATATCACGTGACCGGACTTTTCTCTTGTTTGTAAACAAGCGCGCTTATTCTGAAAACACAACAGACGGGCCTAACGCAAGCCATTCGGTGGGCTGAACAAATTGTTTTGAGTAATTATATAGATATGGTACTACAAATGCGTCAGTGGGCATGACAATATATCTGTCTGTATCAAAGTGACCGTATAGCTAGCTCTTCGTAGGGCTTCGATGACGGCACGTGGAGCCGGACAACCAATGTAAACAAAGGATAACTACGCAAATGGAAGTAGATTTTCACGTTTTAGGATACTTTCTCAATTAACCGTAACCATTCTTTGGCATTTGTTTATCAAAATGTGAAGACGTGTCAAACATGAAACGGCTGAATAGCATATGCTATATCTTGAATGGACTATCCAAGATGTGACGAATCGTCACATGGCGCTTGTCTATGGCAGAGGTACTTTGCTGGCTGCCGACGGCAAGGAACTCTGGGTAGGCGAGTGATTCCTGATTGGAAGCCATGTTTTACAGTGTTGTTTCTCTGTGTTCGAGAGGCCACTTTGAGTAATTACCACAGTCAAATATCGTCGCCCGTAAAACTTTCACTGCCTCCACGGGAGAAATTCCCACAACTGATTTGTGCAGCAAGATGTCGCCATTACTTCACCCCAATGGCGTTCCCTGTCGCCTGGAAGTGATACACTCGTAAAAATAGAAACAGAAAACGATTTTCTTTCTTATTTCAAAACAAATTAAGAATGTGCGTTACCATAGCTACAGTGCTTTGTAAGTCTCGATGACACGGAACTCGACACTTAAATAGCTAGTGTCAGAAGTGATGGGTGGTTGGGGCGAGAAACAAATTGACCGAAATGGAGGAGAAACAGCTCCTCGTCCCAAATGACTTCTTGCTTCAAAGATCTAATCGTTAGTAACGTACTAGAGTCAACCTTGTAAACAGCAAGCGCTAAATATATACACGATAACTACATATACAGTTTTTTAAAGTCCATCACTGGAATGAGTGAGTATGGTGTTACTTCGCTTTTAACAATGTTTGAGCATTCTACCACGACGGGGATACGGTAAACTAACATCTAGTCTCTGAAATGAACATATCGTACAGAAAAAAAACAGTTGTTCAGTTATCTTAATAAAAATATAATAAAAGGGAGCCCAGTGACTCTCTTCATTTCTCCTGATACTGCAGTAATCTAGACTTGCCAAACATTATAGACTTGCATGGGCTGTATTTGATATATATTTGTATCGGGGTCTGAATGACAGATTAGGGACACCGTAAATGGGCGTAAAACGCTGTAGCCAGGTAGGGAATCGAACCCGGGCCTTCGGTATGATGAACAAACACTTTACACACTGGACTACCCCAGTGCACACCTTCCATCGAAGTTTTTGGGGGGCAGCGAATAGGTGTCAAGTATTCACAGTGAGTGAGTTTGTAAGTACTATGGTTTTACGCCGTTTTCCATCAATATCACGAAGGGGTACATCAGAAATGGTCTTCCAACATTGTTCCCATGTGGGGATCGAAGCTGGGTCTTCGGCGTGACGAGCGAACACTTTAGCCACTAGTCTACCTCTCCGCCCCTCCGTAGTTGAAAAAGTAGAAAAGCGATGGGGATCATTCTGCTGCGACAATAATGGTAAATCGTCTTTAAAATAGTTCGAGTTAACCAGGGATCGCTATATTCGTATCATTATGATAACCTTACATGGAAAAAATTCAAATTTCAATCATGGATGTAGCTATCTGTGTTGGGTATATAAACTGTCAGACAAAAAAGTATACTCCCATGTTTAATTGTGGCTAAAAACACACACAAAATAGTTATTCGATGGTAATGATTGATTTGTATTTTTTTTATCAAGTCCAATTTTCAAGTGTATACCGTCTTTTGCCCGGCAGTGTACAATAGTATGTTACAAAGTGCGTGTGCGCGGGGACACGAATCGTCCTACATTCCTGACAAAACTGTCGTACAGTTTATAACGTCTTGGTAGATATTAACATCAATCTATTACGAGAATCTAACATTTGGAATGACAATGCGTGCCATGGCCTTCATAGTCTATCGTCCTCACAAAATGTCACACTTCGGGGACTCCGTGAGACATAAACCTGATATACCTGGAATAATGTCGACTGCGGCTTAAAACAATATTTTGTCGGTTGTACTTTTTTAACAATTTCAGAGCAAACCCAGCAGCATGCCAGTACATCCGGGCACTTGTTTCTTTGATATCACTCAAGAAACATAAAACGTAAAATTGAAATTTGTCAAACAGCTGATAAAGCCAGGTTGAAATACGCCGATTGACCATAACCGTACGTCAATAACGCGCATAAACAACCCCAGCCGTCCTCACATCCACAGATGCTGACACGCTGGCTTATCTAAATGGTTGTATAGGATTCTGTTTATCAGTGGATATTGCTAATAAATCCATAAATATGCCGAGGGGGTCTGCCTGATTATCTCCACGTGGTACGGACCACCCGGGTGACGACAGATTGGGGTAACGACCGACAGAGCAATACTGCTGCTTTACCTACCCATTAGGATTAAAACATTTATCGGACCTTGGACCAGATTACAACTTTCCATAACAATTTTCTCCACATGTATGGCTGTAACAGCCCTCTGCAATTCATAGGGGATTTTTCTCCTTCATCGCATTTTTACAAGGATGGGTGGGTTCGAATACGAGTCGGTGAAAATATAAAAACGTTTTCTTTTCAAAATTTTTTTTTTTAAATCGGTTGTTTGTTGATATACGGTTCGTTGAGTGATTTGATTGGAAAAGCAAAAAAAGAAAACCATGAAAATAGCTAAATCTCCTTCTGGTCACTGCACTGTTATAAACTTCCTTATTGTGAATGCAGTCGTATGTCTAGTAGCTATAGGTACTTCACCTCAATTGACTTTCAAGAATCAGTTTTCAAGAGTCATTGTTTTCTTGAAGTTGTCCCCTGGCGATTCCTGGGTTAAATATACCAGACGCGGTGCACGTTCTGCCACCGCTCCTACAGGTCAGGACATAGGCATGTTTCATGTTGCCTTGGACAAGTACCTCAACACTCTTAATTGTGAAAACTGACGGAGAAACATTTATTAGTTCTACGGTTTTATTTGTTGCGGGGGGCACGGGTGGCCCAGTCGTCTAAGGCGCCGCGATTCGCTGTGCAGAGTTGCGTCCCTTAGGCACGCCAGAAACCTATGATTGTGGGTTCGAATCCCGGTTTGCCCCGATTATGTTTCTAGGTTTGTCAGCACCATACCCGTGCTCGTGGGTTTCACCGAAGTGGTAAACGTCTGAGACCTGCATCACTTCGGGCTTTCCTCCCACATTAAGCTGACACTCCGGGTCTCAGACGTGTACCACTTCTATGAAACCCAAGAGCTGACAAACCTAGAAACATAATCGGGGTGAACCGGAATTCGAACCCACAATCATAGGTTTCTGCCGAGCTCATGGGCCACAACTGGGCCACCCGTGCCTCCCACTAGGGCTGACAAATTAGATGATAGGATGGCCACGGGATGGGTCCAGTTTCCACCCTTGCCGAACTAGGCTGGTATTATGGAGTTACAATTTGGCTGGTCTAACGAGTCTATGCATAGTCCAATCAAAATCGCGCACTGAAATCGAAATCCGGTTCCTAAACTGTCATGCAGATTTCGATCGATTGCAGGATTTGCACAGCATATGCACCGCCAATGCGTTGTCAACAGATATTTTACGAATCTGTTCAAGTTTTCAATCAAGGTGCTCACGTGATTTGATGCACTTCGCGATGCAAGACCCGTTTTCTCACAATATAGATCCTGATTGTCGATCAGATCGCCTTGACTGGGCGCCGCCATTTTGTATGAATCAAACGCAAGTGATACAAGAGGTGGAATCTGATTGGTCCATAGGAGAGGCATAGAAGGGACTTAACTCATAACAGCTACTGGTGGCGCTACGATCGAGCCCAGGAATTCCAGCCTAGTTCGGCAAGGGTGGGAACTGGACTTTTAAAGTCAGTTAACTCTCTTGTATCTGGAAGATGATGACAGAGAAACGCGTCGCTCCTGATATTATCTTAGATCATCAGCTATTGCGTCCTTACATACTTTAAGCTGTTTATCACCGCAGCATGACAAACAGTCCACTGCCGTAATGCCCAGTTAAACGTATCCAAACGTAACTAAGCAGTTTCTGTAAAACTACGTACAGTATGTATTCATCACATCCCACGTTTGTTTGTTTGTTGTTTAACGCCGCACTCAGTAATATTCCAGTAAATAATCGAGTCTGGACAAGACAATCTAGTGATTGACATCACGAACATCGATCCACGCAATTGGGATCGATGACATCAGCCATGCATCAACCAAGTCAGCGAGCCTGACCACCCGATCCCGTTACAGGATGTCGGGGTTATGCTGGATTATTAGAGACAGCGGCGTTAAACAATATTCACGTTCTTTCAAGCAAAGTACAGAATTTGCTAAGCAATGTCATTCACCACTTCTTTTGGAAATAAGAGGTGTCTTACAACACGCTCAAACGGCCATTTTCAAACAGCCAGTATCTCTGGGGTTTTATTTTATTGGCCGTTTAATATTACTACCCAAAAGACCACCCGATTCTTTCATATTAATATAGTTAATCTGTCATGCCATGAAAGAATCGGGTGATTCTGAGCTTCTTTTGAGTTGTATAACTTACAGATCATTTGAATCGGGGTGACAGTGGCTTATTCTTTGTCCATACACATCTACACAATTTCTGACCAACCAAATATATTTGACGCAAAATCAACTTTCAACCGTAACAGCTAAAATACTTTAACCCTTCGTGGAGGTGAGGTGAAATTGTGTGTGTGTGTGTGTGTGTGTGTGTGTGCGCGCGCGTGCGTGCGTGCGCGTGCGCCAGCCAGGGTAACAACACGTACCATCTTTTAACGTCTTTTGGTTTGACGCGGGCGGACGCTCTACTACAAGACCACGGAGGCAGTCCAACCCTTCATGGAGAACTACATTTCTGTTAGTATTATGTTGACATTTTATTACAGCGATTATTACCATGTGATCGATTCCGTTACGAGTTCATTGTAACCGTTTATAATTTAACCATTCCAACAACCTAAACTAAGTACTGGTGGGATAGTAGGAAATATTAATATGGGCAATAAACGTTACTTTAAATTAGATTGTGTCTTTCGCAATTCTATTTCAACCTTTAACTTTACCGTTATAGGAACAATTCAAATACTCGCTCATAATGATAAATATTACATAGAGTCGTTGACGATTTCGGAAATACCATGATGAATTGAAGCTCTTAATTCTGAATTTATAACCGAGTGGAGGTCACTTCTTCCGTCAGCAAA